>NC_057803.1:268114429-268456729 GCF_018294505.1 Triticum aestivum | reverse complement strand
GCGCGTACGTGTCGTAGTAGAGGCGTGCACGTAGCATGTACACGTACGTACAGCGGCCAGGGTGCAAGAAAGAAAATACGGCCACGTATGTGTACATACGGGCGGGGTCTCGAACGCCTACTCGGGCATACGTACGGCCAGGGCTCGTGTACATGGCTGGGTCGGAACGGAGAAATAGTGTCGTCATCGTGTTCATGGGGAGGCAGCGTCGTCGTCGTGTTCATGGGGAGGCAACGGAATGCGTCATGTTCATGGGGAGGCAACGGAATGGGTCGTGTTCATCGGGAGGCAAAGGAACGCGTGGGAGCCAACCGGCTGGGTCGGAACGGAATGCGTGGTCGTGTTCATCAGGAGGGCTTGGACGGAACAGGCGATGAAACGAGGCCTGAACGGGGTCCTGTTGATCGGGAGGGGTCTGCAGTACCGCAAAACGAAGGAAACGGACCTCCTATGGTCGAAACGCGGGTCCTGTTGATCGGGAGGGGTGTGGCGTACCGCAAAACAGATGAAATGGACCTCCTACGGTCGAAACGGGGGTCTTGTTCATCGGGAGGGGTGTGGCGTAGCGCAAAACGGGACTCCACGGGATACTGTTCATCTCCACTGTCGACCTCCTCCAGCCTCCACGGGCTACCGTCGACCTCCTCCAGCCTCCACGGGCTCCTATTCATCCAACCTCCACCGCGCGCTACTCCACCGGCTGCTGTTCAACCACCCCTCCATCGTCTACTGTTCATCCAGCCCTCCACACCACGGGGTCCTGTTCAACCACCCCTCCACGGGCACCCCTCCACCATCTACTGTTCATCCAGCCCTCCACCACACCACGGGGTCCTGTTCATCCAGAGGCAACGCCACCGCTCACTGTTCATCCAAACCCCCCGCAACGCTCACTGTTCATCCTAGAGGGAGCATCGATTGGCTTCAGTTAGCAGCAGTAGCGAAGGAATCGCTCGATCGGGTTCAGTTAACAGCCATCGATCGGTCGCTCGGGTTCAGTAATGCGTAGCATGTAGTGCAATCGCTCGGGTTCAGTTAGAGCCCAATGCCTCGCTCGGGTTCAGTTAGAGCCAACGCCTCGCACACACGCGCGTACGTGTACGAGAGAAACGCGCATCGCTCGGCCCCCGACCTCCCACCGTAACCGGGAACTCCCCGAAATTTTCCTCCCCCTCGCTTCTACCACGGTTTTTTTCGTCATGGACGGCCCAAAGAATGTCATGCAGCTGCGTCTCCGGCCTACCCAGGACGAAAAGCCCATTTTCTGTCATGATTTTTTGTCATAGAAGTAGGAGCCCACCACATCTATGATGATAACGGGTTTTGTCACAATTATCATCATAGAAGTGTCATATGTATGATAGAAAAAAATCTCGTTCGGCCCAAAATGTCACGGATGTGTCCTTTTTTTGTAGTGCTAGGAGCTCTATCTACACGCACCGGACATCGCCGACGCCATCATCAACAGTGGGCCACAGAGGGCCGGCGCCAGCCCCATCCAGATCAACGGCGGCGGCATCCAGACGCGGCGACCTTGATCCAGGCCCGACGAGAGCTCGGGGGCACGTAGTTGTCGTTGCTCATCTCTAGAGACTCCACGAGCTCAGGAGAGTCGCTGGACCACCAGGAGTCACCGTTGTCGATGGAGGAGCTACGGGCGAGGCCAGCGGCAGGCCCGGCGCCCGCCGCCGCGCCGTCCTGGCGAGCCCCTTTAGGGCAACACTCCAAGGGGCGGCCTTCCTCGTCGAAGACCTTGAAGAACAGCGTGGAGGCACCGTCATACTTGAAGTGGATGGTGAGGGCGCCGTTCGTGCGGCAGGCTCGGGCGACCTCGCCCCAGCCTCGAGTCATGAAGATCCTCCCAGAGGCGACAGCTTCAATTTCCGCTCCAGTCGCCGGGGCGTCGCAGTCGGCGTGCTGCAGCCAAAGCTCGAGAGGGCCCCTCGGCGGCATCTCGGCGGTGAAGAACTGCGAAAGGCGAATCCAAGTGCTCAGGGGCATCACCGCCCACAGCACGAACTCGCGCGAGGAGTCTGCAGCATGGACCCCTGGGGAGACGGCATGCGCCTCCGCGGCACGACGGCCACGGCCCTGGCACGGGCGGCGGCGCTCATCGCTCCTTCTTGCGGAATCATTGGTGTGACCATACAAGGGCAATGGGTACCTAGGAGGTGGCCTTTCGTACCACGGTCGCGACACTACCGGCCTCACGACCATCTCGCGACGATGGGACCTCCTCTTCTTCAGCGGGATCAGCTTGGGCTCGTTGAGGGGAGTCTTTCCCTTCTCCGTGGCCGAGAACCTCCGTATCGGGGCCATGACCGCACCAGCAAGCAGTGGGGCAAGGAAGAAGAAGATGCGGGAGAAGCAAGGAAGAGACGGGTGATGGGGGCTCCACCCCACATCCCATTTATAGCCAAGGGGAGGCCAACCATCGGCCTCCATGATCTAAGGTAATAATGATCTTTTTCCTACATGCAGCAAGGACCTGTCAAGTCAGGCAGTTGCCGAGGCAGCGTGGGGAAGCAGATACACCCACGTCCAATCAGTCGCCATGCGTCTACCAAGGCCGCGGGTTGTTGGGGACCACGGCACTCCACGCTTGCCCTTTGTCTTCGCCTCAAAGCCAAGCCCGAGTGTGCCTTCGTCCCAGGGGCTACTGTCGGCGTTCTGGGAACGGGGGTCCCCAGACTTGCCTGCCTGCGGCCCGCAGCATGGCTCCTCTAGCAGCCCCGTACGACCCATCTTCACCGGCAAACACCCAAGACCCTCACCAGGGCCCAAGCCTCGCGAGGCGGATGACGCAAGACCTCCTCAAGGGCAGCCTCACCAGGCTGGCTCGCGAGGGGCGAAGAGATCAAGGCAAG
The DNA here is from genome assembly GCF_018294505.1 of Triticum aestivum. Classification (NCBI taxonomy): domain Eukaryota; kingdom Viridiplantae; phylum Streptophyta; class Magnoliopsida; order Poales; family Poaceae; genus Triticum; species Triticum aestivum. The sequence goes on along the minus strand of NC_057803.1, from coordinate 268,453,862 downwards.
GCGAACCTCTCGAGGTTCCAATGACGTAAGACATGACGATCAAGACCAGGCAGGCCCTAGGCGGGCGCCAGCGAACACAGTGTCCTCGTTCCCTCTTTAGTGTTAAGGAGGCAAGCGTAGGTGAGGAGTTCCAAGGCATCAGGCAAAGGTTTCCATATCGGTGCAACAAGACCAAGACCAGCAGGACGGCGGGATGGAGGTCATCATGGATCCCAAGACGGTGTCACCACCAGAGCCTTTGGCAGGCGAAGACTACTTTTGTTAGGATAGCTTGTACTAGACGCCCCCTTCAAATTGTCCATTGTAGGATCCCTTCCCGCTCAATATTTGGGAAGAGGACCAGGGCCTCTATAAATAGGACTAGCCACCACCATAGCTAGGGATCAGATCTTGGGTCGGGGCATCTCATCTTGGATCGGAGCCATTCTATCCTAAGCCTCACACAAGTTCACCAAGCACAAGAACACCTCTCCTTAGGAGGATGTTCTTCCCTTGTAACTTTTCATCCTCAGCCCAAGAGGCAATCCACCACACCAGACTAGAGTAGGGTATTACACCACAACGGTGGCCCGAACCAGTATAAATCTTTTGTCTCCTGTTCTTTGGGTCCGTCAAGCTAGGCCGTGAGATCGTTGAGTGTGCGAGCTAGAGAGGGGGAGATCTTCATGCGCACCCCAGTGTTCGAACCTCAAGGGTTTTGCCAGAACCCAAAATCCGACAGACTTGTCCATCCTCACGAGCATGTCTAAGGGGATGTTCTTCATACCTAATCACGCATAGTGTTCCGGCTTTAGGTAGTAGACATGTCTCATGCGGGTCATATGGAATATCAGTAAGGAAAGATGTCACCTTGTTCTCGAGAGATCTTGCACGTACTTGTGTCATCGGTTCACTTAGCACTTGGTGAGACGCTGGTAGGTCCACGGGGATGACCTTAGGATGCTCCGCATCAACTATGCTTTCCCAAATTGACTTTGAAATATTTGGTTTGGAGACTATGAAAGATCTATATGTGCATCAAGCGAAAACCAAAATTGGAAAACATGTCCAGATGCTTAGAGAGAAGGAGAGGTGTCGATAAAAACAAAATACTAACATAGAATCATCATGCATATTATTATAACAGCAACAAACTTTATCATAAAACTTTATCACATAACTTTTATCATATAACTACTCATGAACACATAACAATTCATCACAACATCGAAGTAAAGGCATAAACTCTATTGGAAACCAACAAACTATGTTCTCAATCAACTTTGTATTACAATTCATCATATTCTCAGGAAGGCTCTCATATCAGAGCCTTTTGGCAAGTCCACATACTCAACCATCATATAGTCTTCTACGATTGCTAACACTCACCGCATACACATGAGCAAAAAGTTTCAACTAGACACATAGGAAGATACGTGCTTATAGTTTTCGCCTCCCAACGTATTCACCTGAAGGCTGATGTCAACAGTAATAACTCATGCTCACCCATATCCAACTGGATATATGTGCCTAGATCTTTCCTCACCACATGATGCTTGCAAAAAAAGAAAATACAAAGGAATAGGGAAGAATACTTTGATTCTTGCATAAAAGTAAATACATAGAAGTAAAATATAGGCCCTTCGCAGAGGTAAGCAGAGGTTTCCATGCACATTTTGTTTGTATGCTCAATCTCTTAGTGCAAAAGAACGTCACATTATATTGCCCCTTGCGATAGAAACCTTTATTATGCAGTCTGTTGCTTTTATTATTTTGCCATCACAAGTTCGTACAACGCTCAATTTTCTCTTACACTAAATGATCTAACACATTTAGAAGCAATTTTTATTGCCTTATTGCACCAATGGCGACTTACTTGAAGGATGTTTCTCAATCCATAGGTAGGTATGGTGGACTCTCAAAATAAGAATTTGGGTTTAAGGGTTTTCGGATAGACAAGTAGTATCTCTACTTAGTGAGGAATTTTTGGCTAGCAAAGATAGTGAGCAATCACCACATGTTAAAGGACCTGTGATAATATAACTTCTATGTGAATATGAACAAGCAATAATCGTTACGTTGTCTTCCTTTTCCAACGTCAGCAATTTTGGTATATAATATCTTGATGGGGGATCATAATCATAAAAGATGTCCAAGATAGTGTATTTGCATGTGAATCTTATCTTCCCTTATTATTTCTTTCATGAATTGCATCATTGACCAATGCTATGTTTGTCAATCCGCAATAAATTTTACAGCATATACATTTCCTTATGTGATGTCATTACTCACCATAAGATTAGTATATGATCTTTTTCATTTATTTTCCTTTCTTTTTAATGGGACATAAAAGTAAAGAAAGCAAAACTCAAACTACTCTCTATTATATCTCGCACACGGTTACATAGACAGATAGATCACTAAGAAAACACTCGAAGAAATATCGACTAAACTTTTATTTAAGTAATTCAGAAGATAACCGAACTAAGATAAATAAAGGCAAAGATAGTGGTGGTGATACGATACCGGGGCACCTCCCCCAAGCTTGGCACAAGCCAAGGGGAGTGCCCATACAATGAGCTCAAGTCTCCTTTGGTGATGAATATGGCGGTGGTGGTGATGAGGTAGTAGCGAGCTTGTCCTTTCTCCTTTAGTGTTGAAGGGTCTCTTATAGTAAGCAAAGTGTTCTTGAGGGTACACGGGAATTTCATGTAGTCACTTTCATCATGTTGATTCGATTCATGTTCGCTACTTTGATAATTTGATAGGTGGGTGGACCGGTGCTTAGGTGTCGTTCTTACTTGAACAAACCTCCTACTTATGATTAACCCCCTCGCAAGCATCCGCAACTATGAGAAGAGTATTACGGATAAATTCTAATCATAGCATTAAACTTTTGGATCCAATCGGTCCCTTATGGAATAGCGCATAAACTAGGGTTTAAGCTTTTGTCACTCTCGCAACCCATCATCTAATAACTACTCCACAATGCATTCCATTAGGCCCCAATATGGTGAAGTATCATGTAGTCGACGTTCACATGACACCACTAAGGGAATCACAACATACATACTATCAAAATACCGAACACATATAAAGTTCACATGATTACTTGCAACATGTTTCTCCCAGGACCTCAAGAACAAAAGTAACTACTCACAAGTGATAAACATGCTCAAGATCAGAGGGGCATTAATTAGCATAGTGGATCTGAACATTTAATCTTCCACCAAATAAATCATATAGTAATCAACTACAAGATGTAATCAACACTACTAGTCACCCACAAGCACCAATCTATAGTCCGGTAACAAGATTGAACACAAGAGATGAACTAGGGTTTGAGATGAGATGGTTATGTTGAAGATGTTGATGGAGATTTCCATCCCCAAGAGGGGAGAGTTGTTGGTGATGATGATGACGATGATTTCCCCCTCCAGGAGGGAAGTTCCCCCGGCGGAATTGTTGCGGAGGGCAAAAGTGCTCCTACCCAAGTTCCGCCTCGAGACAGCAGCGCTCCGTCCCGGAAGTCATCTCCTTATTTTTTTTCTAGGTCAAAATGACTAATATACCAGAAGATGGGCACCAGAGGTGGTCCTGGGTGAGCACAACCCACCAGGGCACGCCTGGGCTCCTTGGCGTGCCCAGGTGGGTTGTGCCCACCTAGTGGGCCCCCTGGTACTTATTTGCTCCAATATTCTTAATGTATTCCATAAAAAATTCTCCGTAAAGTTTCAACTTGTATGGAGTTGTGCAGAATAGGTAGCCTGATGTAGCTTTTCCAGGTCTAGATTTCTAGTTGCCGGAATTCTCCCTCTTTGTGAGTACCTTGCAAATTATGAGAGAAAAGGCATTAGAATTACTCCAAAAAGCATTATTACGCATAAAAAATCATAAATAAAAATAGGAAAACATGATGCAAAATGGACGTATCAACTCCCCCAAGCTTAGACCTCGCTTGTCCTCAAGCGAAAACCGAAATCAAAAAACATGTCCACATGCTTAGATAGAGAGGTGTCGATAAGAAACAAAATACAGACATAGAAGCATCATGTTGATTATTATAACATCAACAAACTTAAACATAAGACTTTTATCATAGAACTTTTATCATAAACTTCTCATGAATAAGTAACAATTCATCACACTATCGAAGTATGAAGCATAAACTCTATTAGAGACAAACAAACTATGTTCTCAGTCAACTTTGCAACAACAATTCATCATCTTTTCAGGAAAGGTCACGTATCGGAGCCTTTAGGAAAGTCCACATACTCAACCATCATTTAGTCTTCTATGATTGCTAACACTCATCGCATACACATGAGCAAAATGTTTCAACTAGACACATAGAAAGACAGGGGCTTATAGTTTCGCCTCCCAACGTATTCACCTCAAGGGTGATGTCAACAATAGTAACTTATGCAACCCATATTCAACTGGACATATATGCCTAGATCTTTCCTCACCACATGATGCTTGCCAAAGGAGAAAAATAAAAAAGGAATAGAGAGAAAACTTTGGCTCTTTGCATAAAAGTAAATACATAAAAGTAAAATATAGGCCCTTTGCAGAGGGAAGCAGAGGTTGCCATGCACTTATTTGTTTGTATGCTCAACCCCTTAGTGCAAAAGAACGTCACGTTGTATTGCCCCTTGTGATGACAACCTTTATTATGCAGTCTGTCGCTTTTATTCTTCACCATCACAAGTGTGTACGACGCTCAATTTCTCTTACACTAAATGATCTCACACTTTTAGAAGCAATTTTTATTGCCGTATTGCACCGATGACAAGTTACTTGAAGGATCTGACTCAATCCTTACGTAGGTATGGTGGACACTTGAAAATAAGATTTGGGTTTAAGGGTTTTTGGATGCACAAGTAGTATCTCTACTTAGTGCGGAACTTTAGCTAGGAAAGATAGGGGCAAGCACCACATGTTAAAGAATCCATGACAATATGACTTCTATGTGAATATGATCAAACATAAATCATTAAGTTGTCTTCCTTATCCAACGTCAACAATTTTGGTATATAATATTTTGATGGGGGCTTATAATCACAAAAGATTTCCAGGATAGTGTATTTATATGTGAATCTTCTCTTCCCTTATTATTTTTTTCATGAGTTGCATCGTTGACTAATGCTATGTTTGTTAATATCTAATAAAATATTCTACTTATACTTTTCCTTATGTGGTGTCATCACCCACCATAAGATTAGCATATGATCTTCTTGATTTATTTCCTTTCATTTTATTTATTTCCTTTCTTTTTATTGGAACATGAAAGTAAAGGAAGCAAAAACTCAAACTAAACTTTATTATATATCTCACACACGATTACAAGTATAGATCACTAAGCAAACTCTCAAAAAGAAAGGATCGAACTAAACTTTTATTCATCTAAAGCAAAAGATAACTATGGATCACACTAAAATAAGTAAAGGCAAAAGATAGTGGGGATGATACGATACTGGGGCACCTCCCCCAAGCTTGGCGAAGCCAAGGGAGTGCACATACCCGACACTCAATTTTGTTTTGGTGATGAAGAAGGTGGTGGTGGTGTAGTAGTATTCTCCAATATAACCATGAGTAGATCCTTCAAACCTTGAATCTTCCGAAGAGCTTGATGAAGTAACTCACTATTTTTCTCCACTTCAGCTTGATCTTCATCAACCAAGCATCCTCTTCCACATTGTTGGGGGAGGAAGAAGACATGATGCCTGGATCAACAGATCTGACCGAAAGCAGCAAGAAAAGAGAACATAAGATTTCTCCGTGATACGGTGGTCAATAGGTTCGGGGTGTATATAAAGATTTTTTATCTTGGGGGACAAGAAAACTGTAGAAAACGGAGTCCGGAAAGTACTCGAGGTTGGCACAACCCACCTGGGCACGCCTGGCAAGCTAGGTGCGCCTTGGTGTCTTGTTCCCACCAGGGTACGCTTCCTGGTTGTTTCATATTTTCCTAATTTTTGTTATATTCCAAAGCTAAAAAATAGTTTTGCGGATTTTTCGAAGTTTGTTTACTTACCGTATCACATACCTCCTTATTTTCACGATTCTGGAGTGTTCCGGAAGGACTCTTTTATGTGTTCTTCCGGTGTCATAGTTTGGATAATATTACTTTCAACATTAATGGGCGTACTTGAGATATAATGTTCTATTCGTTGCCCATTAACAACCTTCGGGTTAGTACCTTCGGCATTATTTATTTTGATAGCTCCAGACCGATAAACCTCCTCGATAACATAGGGTCCTCCCCATTTGGAGAGGAGTTTTCATGCAAAGAATCTGAAACGAGAGTTGTACAAAAGAACATATTCTCCAACTTTAAACTCACGCTTTTGGATTCTTTTATCATGCCATCTTTTAACCTTTTCTTTAAAGACAAAGCTAGAGCAGATATCATGGAGTCTTCCTCCGATCAAAATTTCTAGTCGACCACCAAATTATCAGTAGTATTCCCCCATGTATATAGTAGTAATCCGAGTATTTTGGAATAGTAGATTAGATCGATTGTATGCCCTTGTTTGATTTGAGTGGCATGAAATGAATGTGTTTGTCACATGTGCATATGGGTAGTGATTTTCCTCTATACCTCACTCTATTCTATTCTCACCCCTCTAAACCTATCAGATGCCTCCGAGACGTGACCCTGGATTTGTCTTCCCATCGGAGCTCACTCAGTTGATCCAACAGCAGTATGCCTTGATGCAGCTACTAATCAAGAACCAAGGAACAACAACAACAACAACAACAACAACAACAACAACAACAACAACAATAGCAACAGCAACAGCAGCAACAGCAACAACAGCAGCAATAGCAACAACAACAACAACAACAACAACAACAACAACAACAACAACAACAACAACAACAACAACAACAACAACAACAACAACAACAACAACAACAACAACAACACCAACAGCAACAACAACAACAACAACAACAGCAACAACAACAGCAGCAACAACAACAGCAACAACAACAACAACAACAACAACAACAACAACAACAACAACAACAACAACAACAACAACAACAACAACAACAACAACAACAACAACAACAACAACAACCCACCACCACCACCTCCAGTTGACAACTTAGCATGTTTTCTGAGGTTGAATCAGATGGTATTTTCTAGTAGCACGAAGCCGATTGTTGCTGATGACTGGCTCCACATGATTGGAAGGGAGCTAACCACGGCAGGTTGCACAGATGCTGAGAAGGTGCGCTTTGCCGCACATCAACTGGATGGACCCGCAACGTCATGGTGGGAGAATTAGACAGCCACTTTCCCCATAGCCAATGTCACTTGGGATCAGTTTCAGCAAGCATTCCACACAGAACACATCTCAACTGGAGCTATGAGCATGAAGAAGCGTGAGTTTCGCAACTTACGCCAGGGAAATCATACTGTGGGGCAGTACGTGGATGAGTTCATCAAGTTAGCCTGCTATGCCCCTGATGATGTGGCCACGGATGCCGCCAAGCAGGAGAAGTTTATGGAAGGGCTGAATGATGAGCTGAGCATGCAGTTGATGGTGGCAATATTTGCTAACGACCAGGAGTTGGTAGATAGGGTGCTTATGATCGAAGGCAAGCAACAGCAGATAGAGAGCCGCAAAAGGAAGTATGGACAGGGGAAGTATAATTCTGGAGCTCAGGAGAAGCCTCGCTTTACCCCGAACTCGGGAGGACATACCCATCATAACCATGGAGGCCACACTCACAATGGAGGGAGTTCACATAACCACAATGGCCCTAAGAATGAGAATGGGAATGGAGGAAACAACGGCCAGAACCGTTCCAACCAAGCAACACCCGCCAGGAAGGATCTAAGTCACATTACTTATTTCAAGTGCGGGAAGACTGGACACTACGCCACCGAGTGTCCTGAAGCAAAGAATGGAAATGACAATGGAAGCTCAAGGAAGAAGCCAAACCCCTTCACCAGAGGTCAGGTGAACCACATCAACGTGGAGGAAGTTAATGAGCAGCCTGACGCAGTAATTGGTAAGCTTTTGATGAAGTCATTTACTGCTCTCGTTCTTTTTGACACTGGTGCATCGCATTCATACATATCAAGGACATTTGTGGACAAGTTTAAGTTGCCAACCTTAGCCCTTAGGTCACCCATGTTAGTGAGCTCACCATGAGCAGAGTATATGGCCAGCCGATGGTGTGATCGGTTACCATTAACCATTGGTAGCCATGTTTTTCCCTCGGACCTAGTAATTCGGGAGTCACAAGGATTGGATATAATACTAGGCATGGATTGTCTATCGAAGTATGGAGGAAACATCGACTGTGCTAGTAAGTCAATTCTTCTCACCACCCCGGAGGGAAAAAGGATCAAATATGTATCTAGGCATGTAACATCCCAAAATTCTAAAATTTGGAGTGTTATATAAAATAAATAATTGTGATTGTTTTTTTTATTTTTGTGTGATTGATTGTGTGAAACTGAGTGGAAATTGAAACTTTTTGAAAGTTGAATGAGAGGGAATAAAAGGACTTTCCCAAAACTTTCATCTTGCATTTTGATCTCGAAGAATTCAAATTCATTTCATCACAAGATCCTAGAGTGAAGATAATATGACTTCTTCCATTTAAAGAAATGAAAAGGGGTTTGTAAATGATTTGAATTCCATTTGAAATATTTCAAACTTAGAAACTTTAAGAAACTCAATGAGTTCATGAGGGAAGATAAAATGACTTCTTCAAAATTGAAGAAAGAGAGTTGGGAGTTTCAAATAAATAATTTGGAAGTCACTTTGAAGTTATTTGGAACTCATTTTCCATTCGAAGTTGTTTGAAATTCCAAATTCAAATCCTCTTGGGAGTTATTTAGTTTTATATTCAATTTATTTCTTTTCTAAAATAAACAAATAAATGGAAATAAGGGTAAAATGATTCCCTTCAATAGAAAATTAGGAGAAAATAACTTTGAAATCATTTGGCTATTTTAAAAATGATTTTTATTGATTTTAAATGCAACACTGGCATTGTTTGACTTTTATGATTTATTTTGGATTTTATTTGAACTTGGAAAATAGTTCACCTTATTCTTGGTATTTTTATGATCATTTTGGTATATGATATGACTATGTATAATTTTTATTTAATTTACTTCTGCTGCAGTTTTCCTTTGTTTTTTTTAAAAAAATACACCTCCTGGACCGAAACAGTGTTCGGCCCAGGGGCGAACCAGCCGGCCAGTTCAGCCCAGGAGCCACCCGACCGGCCCAGCCCCAGTGCCCGAAGGCCACCGCACGCTCGCCCGCCTCTTCTCTCGCTCGCTCTCTCCCACCGCCGCTGCCAGTGGGGCCCGCTCCCCAGGTCACCCCCAACCTCCCGCTCCTCCCGCTGGAGGAGCACGCACTCATGCTCCCACAACCACCGGCACCATTGCCCCGGGATAAGGCCTATCCGCCACGACCCCGAGCCCCTCTTCGCACCTATAAAACCCCCGTGACCCCCTCTCTCCATTCTGCCACTTTGCTCGCTCCCTCGCTCCTCACAGACGCCGCCCCGTCCATTTGGATCTCGCCGGAGCTAAAGCTCTCCGTAGTTGATTCCGTCGTCGGTGGAACCCCAAGCCCTCTCCTCTTTGTCAAAAATATGTTCCCTTGTCGTCCCGCACCCGTTTGACATCTTTTTTTGCCGCCTAGGTCTTCGGGAGACGCCGCCCCGACGAAACGCGCCCTCGCCGGAGCACCGGAGCCGCCGCCCTTCCTCCGCCCGCCTGGACGCTGTCGACGCCCTGCACCACCACTCTGTGGACGCCCTCGACACGCTGGACCCCTCCGCCCCTTCCCTGCCGCCGAGGACCGCCGCAGCCGCTGCCCCAGCGACCGAGAGCCCCGCCGGAGCACGGAGCTCCGTCGTCCTCGCACCGCCCATACGGACGCCCCGAGGATCCTCACCACCACCACCGCGACGCCCGCGCCACGCAGCACCCCTCCATCCACTTCGTCGCCGCTGAAGCCCGCCGGAACCGCCGAGGTGTTGGCCAACGCCGGCGCCGCCGCAGTTGCCCTCTGTGAGCCACCCCGCCTCCTCGTTCTTTTCAAAGACTAGGTCTTTTTTTGAACCGTTACACAAAAAACAAAACCGCCGGTTTTATTTTTAAACCGGTCGGTTCACTTAATTAGTTTAGCCGCGGTTAACCCTGGGTTTTATTTTAAAAACCACCGGTCGGTTTTTGTTAGTTAGCCGCGCGTTAGCGTTTTTATTAAATGGCGGTCGTTCGTCGTATAGCTTCTACAGCGAACGCTGCTCGGCCGATCATGAGCCGCCACGTGGCCAAGGGCCCGTTTGCAGTTATTTCTTTTCTGTTTAGTCCCTGAGTTTTCAGATTAGTCCCTGAACTTTGAATGGTTGTATCTTTTTAACTGTAACTCCAAATTCGACGAAACCAGCGGCAAAATGTTCATCTTGAATAGCTTTATCCAGAGAACCAAGTTTGAAAGCTTTTGGCCAATTTCAAATTTGAATTTATTCAGATTTGAATTCAAACTTCAACTGGCCATATCTCCTAAACCGTAGCTCTGATTGATGTGATTCTTTTTGCACTGTGTCACCGTTGCCAAACCCTATCACTTGGACCTATCTCACGATATTTTTCACACATTAGGATCTGTCCATAGTAGTTTTACTCGTATGCCTAGTATGCATTGTGGTCCACGTCACAATTTTTGGCACCCCTATGTTGTTTTGCACTTAGTATTTACTTTTGATAGTTAAGTGTGTTGTGTGTTCATTTGGATTTTCCGAGTCTTTTCATGTTGCATGTTATTTGGTTCTCTGAATTGATTGCTTATGTGAATGCAATGTTCGACTTTATAGATTTTCATCGGAGAGTGAAAAATAGTTCTATTAAGTAAATTTCTGAGAGTGATATAATCTTCATCAACTATTACCAGGCAAGTTCACATTTGACCATTCCATCAATTACCTATGTTTTTATTATGCACTTAGTCCTTTGAGGTAGGATTGCGTGGTAAGATTTATTGTTGCCAGATGGCTATGTCGTTACCTAGTAGTTCATTTGAGGTAGGTCTGATCTATACATCCTTGTCACCATCGTGTAAGTTTATTTCTGCCTTGCTAAATATAGACGTGGTTTGGGAAGCGAACATGGTGAGACATGAGTGACAAAGTAGTAATCAGGACCAAGACTTGTAAATGAACTACCTGGGCGGTATTTTGGTTTCAATGGTGGCAAAGTATAGTGGGAGCATGCATGGTTAATCCATGGTGGTGCACCACTAGTGGTCGGCCGCCAGGCTCAAAGAGATCAATCATATTCTCATGTCTAGAAGCTTACGTGTGCAGCCACAAGCCACTATGGGCTCTGGCTTAGTTGAGTAGTTAGTGTGACCCCTTCCGGGATGCGCTAGCAGATGTAGAGTGAGTAGGTGTACCGGCCTATCCGTGGGTTAAGGGGAAATACTTTCGAAAGACTATGTCTCGGTCATCCTGTTCTCAAACACCAGGCAGTGCGAGAATTTCAAGGGAGGCGGTCGTGTCTTGTGGGGAAAAGTGTGCAAACCTCTGCATAGTGTTAAAACCTAATCGATTAGCCGTGTCCCCGGTTACGGACAACTTGAGCATCTAGTAGTGGAAATGCTGGGAGATCTCATCACTCTTAATTAAACAGTTGGGTTTTAAATGAAACTTTGGGAATGGATTGAGTTGGGTTTACCAACTCATCCTATGCTATATAGTAGTGGTAGAATAATATCTTTTATTCTAGGAAAAAACTAGCTTTATGCAAAAACTAAACTTAGAGCTTTCCACCAACGAAATTGCATGTACAAGTAGGTTCATTATTCTTATGATGTGACTTGCCAGTACATTCAATGTACTGACCTATAGGGCTGCAACGTCTTATGTTGCAGGAATTTTCTACGACGAGTAAGAGTTACGTTGTAGGGTTACGGTCTACACTCAACTTGCCGTTGGCGTTGATGGAGTCCACACCCTTATGTTTGTTTCCACTGAGACTTATGAGGTATATATCAGTTTTACGTTATTTATACATGTGATTGCACTTTGATATATACATTGATGTACTGTGTGTGCTAGCATACCGATCCAGGGATGGCACGGATAAACAGAGGCTTGACCGATTGAGGTCGGGTCACTACAAGGCATGCGCCAAGGAGGACTCAAGTAAATTCCCTCTCGGGAGTTCCTTGAGATCGTCGACTAACTCCTACGGTAATCCTCCACTTACGAGGGTATTGACATAACTCTTGCGGCTCAAAGCATCTGCTACGACATTGGCCTTTCTTGGATGATAATGCAACTTCATATCATAGTCCTTTATGAGCTCCAACCATCTCCTTTGCCCGAGGTTTAACTCCTTCTGCGTGAAAATATGTGTCAAACTCTTGTGATCTGTGTACACATCACAACGGTTTCCAATAAGAAAATCTCTCTATGTCTTGACTGTATGCACTACGGCTGCTAACTCCAAATCATGCATGGCCTAATTCAACCCGTGAGGTCGAAGCTGCCGTGAGGCATATGATACAACTCTTCCATCTTGCATAAGTACACCTCCAAGTCCCAAGAGAGAAGCGTCGCAATACACTTGGAAGTCCTTGTGTATGTCCGGAAGAATCAGCACTGGGGCTGTAGCCAAACATTTCTTTAACTCCTGAAAACTGGCCTCACATTCCTTGGTCCATTTGAACTTAGTGTCCTTCTTTAACAACTCCGTCATGGGTTTCAAAATTTTGGAAAAAATCTCAATAAACCTCCTATAATATCATGCGAGTCCCAGAAAACTGTGGATCTCTCCAACTAAGGTGGGTGCCAACCACTCAGTGACATACTGGACCTTGGTAGGGTCTACTGCTATACCTTCTCCTGATATAACATGTCCAAGAAATCCAACTTCCTTCAACCAAAACTCACATTTGTTGAACTTGGCATATAGCTGATGTTCCCTGAGCTTCTCGAGAACTAGTCGCAAATGTTCCTTGTGTTCCTCTTCATTCTTCGAGTACACCAATATATCATCAATGAAGACCACAACAAACTTGTCCAAAAACTCCATGAACAGCTTGTTCATCATACTCATAAAATAGGTAGGGGCGTTAGTTAATCCAAATGACATGATCGTGTACTCATATAGCCCATACCTTGTGGTGAAAGTTTTCTTAGGTATATCCTATTCTCGGATCTTCAGCTGGTGGTATCCTGATCGAAGATCGATCTTGCAGAATACTTTAGCTCCCTACAGCTGGTCAAACAAATCATTGATCATCGGTAGTGGGTACTTGTTCTTGATCGTCACTTCATTCAATGCTCGATAATCGACAACCATTCTCAAAGATCCATACTTCTTCTCAACTAGGAGCACCTTGGCTCCCCATGGTGATGAACTTGGTCAAATGTAACCTTTCTCCAATAACTCCTTAATCTGCTTCTTAATTTCCTCCAGATCATTTGCGGGCATCCGATACGGTCTCTTCGATATTGGTCTGGTGCCTGGCAACAGTTCTATAAAAAATTCTATGTCTCGATCTGGTGGCATGCCTGGTAATTCCTCTAGAAATACATCAGGATATTCCTTCACAACTGGTACTTCCTCCTAAACAACTCCCGAGAGGGAATTTACTTGAGTCCTCCTTGGCGCATGCCTTGTAGCGACCCAACCTCGATCGGTCAAGCCTCTGTGTATCCGTGCCATCCCTGGATCGGTATGCTGGCACACACAGTACATCGATGTATATATCAAAGTGCAATCACATGTATAAATAACGTAAAACTGATATATACCTCATAAATCTCAGTGGAAACAAACATAAGGGTGTGGAGTCCATCAACGCCAATGGCAAGTTGAGTGTAGACCGTAACCCTACAACGTAACTCTTACTCGTCGTAGAAAATTCCTGCAACATAAGACGTTGCAGCCCTATAGATCAGTACATTGAATGTACTGGCAAGTCACATCATAAGAATAATGAACCTACTTGTACATGCAATTTGGCTGGTGGAAAGATCTAAGTTTAGTTTTTGCATAAAGCTAGTTTTTTCCTAGAATAAAAGATATTATTCTACCATTACTGTATAGCATAGGATGAGTTGGTAAACCCAACTCAATCCATTCCCAAAGTTTCATTTAAAACCGAACTGTTTAATTAAGAGTGATGAGATCTCCCAGCATTTCCACCACTAGATGCTCAAGTTGTCCGTAGCCAGGGACACGGCTAATCGATTAGGTTTTAACACTCTGCAGAGGTTTGCACACTTTTCCCCACAAGACTCGATCGCCTCCCTTGAAATTCTCGCACTGCCTGGTGTTTGAGAACAGGATGACCGAGACATAGTCTTTCGAGAGTATTTCCCCTTAACCCACAGATAGGCCGGTACACCTACTCATTCTACATCTGCTAGCCCATCTCGGAAGGGGTCACACTAACTACTCAACTAAGCCAGAGCCCATAGTGGCTTGTGGCTGCACACGTAAGCTTCTAGACATGAGAATATGATTGATCTCTTTGAGCCTGGGTGGCCGACCACTAGTGGTGCACCACCATGGATTAACCATGCATGCTCCCACTGTACTTCACCACCATTCAAACCAAAATACCGCCCAGGTAGTTCATTTACAAGTCTTGGTCCTGATTACTACTTTGTCACTCATGTCTCGCCATGTTCGCTTCCCAAACCACGTCTATATTTAGCAAGGCTGAAATAAACTTACACGATGGTGACAAGGATGTATAGATCAGACCTACCTCAAATGAACTACTAGGTAACGACATAGCCATCTGGCAACAATAAATCTTACCACGCAATCCTACCTCAAAGGACTAAGTGCATAATAAAAACATAGGTAATTGATGGAATGGTCAAATGTGAACTTGCCTGGTAATAGTTGATGAAGATTATATCACTCTCAGAAATTTACTTAATAGAACTATTTGTCACTCTCCGATGAAAATCTATAAAGTCAAACATTGCATTCACATAAGCAATCAATTCAGAGAACCAAATAACATGCAACATGGAAAGACTCGGAAAATCCAAATGAACACACGACACATTTAACTATCAAAAGTAAATACTAAGTGCAAAACAACATAGGGCATGGGTGCCAAAAATTGTGACGCGGACCACAGTGCATACTAGGCATACGAGTAAAACTACTATGGACAGATCCTAATGTGTGAAAATATCGTGAGATAGGTCCAAGTGATAGGGTTTGGCAACGGTGACACGGTGCAAAAAGAATCACATCAATCGGAGCTACGGTTTAGGAGATATGGCTAGTTGAAGTTTGAATTCAAATCTGAATAAATTCAAATTTGAAATTGGCCAAAAATTTTCAAAGTTGATTCTCTGGATAAAGCTATTCAAGATGAACATTTTGCCGCTGGTTTCGTCGAATTTGGAGTTACGGTTAAAAAGATACAACCATTCGAAGTTCAGGGACTAATCTGAAAACTCAGGGACTAAACAGAAAAGAAATAACTGCAAACGGGCCCTTGGCCACGTGGCGGCTCGTGACTGGCCGAGCAGCGTTCGCTGTAGAAGCTATACGGCGAACAGCCGGCATTTAATAAAAACGCTAACGCGCGGCTAACTAACAAAAACCGCCCGGTGGTTTTTAAAATAAAACCCAGGGTTAACCACGGCTAAACTAATTAAGTGAACCGACCGGTTTAAAAATAAAACCAACGGTTTTGTTTTCGTGTAACGGTTCAAAAAAAAGACCTAGTCTTTGAAAAGAACAAGGAGGCGGGGCGGCTCACAGAGGGCAACTGCGGCGGCGCCGGTGTTGGCCAGCACATCGGCGTCTACGGGGCATTGGTTCCGGCGGGCTTTGACAGCGGCGAAGTGGACAGAGGGGTGCTGCATGGCGCGGGCGTCGCGGTGGTGGTGGCGAGGATCCTCGGGGCGTCCGGATGGGCGGTGCGAGGACAACGAAGCTCCGTGCTCCGGCGGGGCTCTCCGTCGGTGGGGCAGCGGCTGCGGCAGTCCTGGGCGGCAGGGAAGGAGGCGGCAGGGTCCGGCGTGTCGAGGGCATCCACGGAGTGGTGGTGCAGGGCGTCGACAGCGTCCAGGCGGGTGGAGGAAGGGTGGCGGCTCCGGTGCTCTGGCGAGGGTGCGTTTCGTCGGGGTGGCGTCTCCGAAAAATCTAGGCGGCAAAAAAAGATGTTAAACGGGTGCGGGACGGCAAGGGAACAAATTTTTGACAAAGAGGAGAGGGCTTGGGGTTCCACCAACGATGGAATCAACGACAGAGAGCTTTAGCTCCGGCGAGATCCAAATGGACGGGGCGGCAATGTGAGGAGCGAGGGAGCGACCAAAGTGGCAGAATGGAGAGAGGGGGTCACGGGGGTTTTATAGGCGCGAAGAGGGGCTCGGGGTCGCGGCGGATAGGCCTTATCTCAGGGCAATGGTGCCGGTGGTTGCGGGAGCGTGAGCACGTGCTCATCCAACAGGAGGAGCGGGAGGTTCGGGGTGACCTGCGGAGCGGGCCCCACTGGCAGTGGCGGTGGGAGTGAGCGAGCGAGAGAAGAGGCGGGCGAGCGTGCGGTGGCCTTCGGGCACTGGGGCTGGGCTGGTCGGGTGGCTCCTGGGCTGAACTAGCCGGCTGGTTCGCCCCTGGGCCGAACACTGTTTCGGTCCAGGAGGTGTGTTTTTAGAAAAAACAAAGGAAAATTGCAGCAGAAGTAAATTAAATAAAAATTATAGATAGTCATATCATATACCAAAATGATCATAAAAATACCAAGAATAAGGTGAACTATTTTCCAAGTTCAAATAAAATCCAAAATAAATCATAAAAGTCAAACAATGCTACTGGTGCATTTAAAATCAATAAAAATCATTTTTAAAATAGCCAAATGATTTCGAAGTTATTTTCCCCTAATTTTCTATTGAAGGGAATCATTTTACCCTTATTTCCATTTATTTGTTTATTTTAGAAGAAAAATAATTTGAATATAAAACTAAATAACTCCCAAGAGGATTTGAATTTGGAATTTCAAACAACTTCGAATGGAAAATGAGTTCCAAATAACATCAAAGTGACTTCCAAATTATTTATTTGAAACTCCCAACTCTATTTCTTCAATTTTGAAGAAGTCATTTTATCTTCCCTCATGAACTCATTGAGTTGCTTAAAGTTTCTAAGTTTGAAATATTTCAAATGGAATTCAAATCATTTTCAAACCCCTTTTCATTTCTTTAAATGGAAGAAGTCATATTATCTTCACTCTAGGATCTTGTGATGAAATGAATTTGAATTATTCGAGATCAAAATGCAAGATGAAAGTTTTGGGAAAGTCATTTTATTCCCTCTCATTCAACTTTCAAAAAGTTTCAATTTCCACTCAGTTTCACACAATCAATCGCACAAAAATCAAAAAAACAATCACAATTATTTATTTAATATAACACTCCAAATTTTAGAATTTTGGGATGTTAGAAACTGCCACCCTTAAAATGAATCTCGTCCTCGAGATTCGGAGAGGCTAGCAAGAAGGTTAGGTTTGGGGGGTCTCCTTGAAAATCCATTCATCAACACCTGGTATGGGGTGCTACCACCCTTAGAAGCATGGTCCGGTTCCAACAACACTCATGTACTCCATCTTTTGTGTTGACGGTGTCGGTCTTCTCATATTCTCCGAGATAACTCCTTCACTTTTGCTCTTCTGGTAAGGGCATGGCCTTTTCCTCAAAGTCAGGAGTTCTTGCATCAAAATATGATCCTTCCGAGACTGGGTCTTCTTAGCTGACATGTCTGTCGCCAATGGTAAACAACTATCGTAAATCTCATGGTGGTTAACAATTTCTGGTTCCTCCTGCAGGAAATGGGTCTGGGATGAACCTCATAGCATAACCTACGATTGGCATAGGTGCCTGTACAGGGTTTCCATCATCCTGCCATTCTAAGGCTTTTGGCTTGTCGTGTCGACACTCTTCTAGGGTTTTAAGGCTCTCTGATTTTCTATCAACATATGATAGCTCATGATAGAAGTCTCCGGTATGGGGGCCAATCCATCCCGTACTTGAATCATTACCACATACATAGATAGTGGATCACGTATTCTAACACTTGGGCATCCTCACAAGCATTGCAGAACTTCTCTTCCCCACGAACTGGGTTCGGGTAAATCCATTTGTTCTGCAAGCCAAACAAAATATCTATCGCTTCTTCACAACTCTCGGGTTTACGTAACCTCCTATGGAACGTCTGCTAATGAAATCACAGCTTCCTTCAGAATTCTTTTCTTCAACAAGATTGTGCTTGTTTCCTTATCAATTCCTGGGTCCTGTGGGTTATGGCCCACTTCAACACTTGTATATTTATAACTCATCCTTGGAGTTACTATTGTTCCATATTCCAACATTATATCTCCTTTAAATCCAAAAGTACTTCATTACCTCATACTCTTGGGGTAACCATCATAACTAAAACCAAACTCCAATTCATTTGTCCAAACTCCACTCTATGAAATACATTTTCCTTTCCACTGGTCTAGTCTTCACACAAACAAGTATCACCAAAAAAATGCACTGGTTCATCCATAATTCTCTTCATATAAAATCCTTTATTACATCCTTAACCACTACTCGAAACTCAAATTTCAAAAGTACTCTACTACAAAAGCTGCCACCCACATAGTTTGGTATGGTCAAGCATTACTTCCATCTTTATTCATTTGTCCTTCTTGAAGATACTTCAGTCCCACTAGATTTGTGCGATGTGATCCTTCAAATCATCGATGCTTTGCTTCATCGTGGTGGCCATTAGCTTCATCTCCATCATCTCTGCATGCACCTCCCTCAGGCATTCCTGAGTGTGACGGAGTCTTGCTTCTAGTATTTCTCCAATCTGACGTATGGCTTCCATAGCAGCTTCACGAACAGAGTTGAAGAATGTTGCTCGTGGTACTCGAGAAATGAAAAAGTATTGCCCCATAGTCTTTGAGCAAACTCCCTTCACACGGTGGAGGTGTACCTCCACATACCAGAGTTCAACTCCCTTCTCCATGAAAGGATAACCCTTGTAAACTGCATCTCCTTCAAGTTGAATATGCTTCATCATGTCCTTCAGGATCGTCGGGTAATCCTGATCACTGGTCAGGGTCATGATCATTTCCGGGCCCTTCAGAAAAGACTCGTAAAGGGTTGTCATCTGTAGGCATAAGATAGAAGGGGTACTCAAGATACTGTATGTATTTCCTTGGGTGAAATGTGGTTATTTTTCGGGAAATGTTTGGGTCAGCTTGTCCATGGGTTCAAGGTTTAAGTCTGGTGAGATAATGAGAGAGGCACTCCCAATCAACAACAACTCATAACATTTCACATGAGATTCCAACCACATCAACTTTTATTGCTTCATGAGCTATTACAATTTCCATTTCATAACTCAACTCAACATCCCCAACGAAAATAAAAGTGTGTTCCACATTTATTACATGCTTTATTCCAATATCAAGATCTCAACTACTCTGCTCAAGCTTTCCTCGGGTCTGAACATTATTTGGAAAAATGTCCTACTCCTTTGCAGCATAAACAAATGACTTCAGATAAATCCAGGGGCTTCCTGATGGTTATCTTGGCTCCTTGGGTTCTTGGCTTCCTTGCTGGGCATTTGCTAGCGTAATGACCTAAATCCTTGCACCTGTAACAAGTGATTTGACTCATGTCCTTTTCTGCAGAAATTGGGTTGTTCTGGGGATACATGCTCCTTCTCTTCCTCGACTTCTTCGTTCTGATCAGTTCCTCTATCTCTTGTCGATCAAACTCCACTTCTTCCATCGGGAAGTTTCCCAGATACTCTTGGCTTTCCTTCATGCAATACTGTGAAAAATGTCCTTCTTCTCCACATGAATAGCAAGCATTGGAGTAAAATCTGTTTAGGCTTTCTCCATCAGGGTCGTCAACATCTTCTTTCATCACCAGTTTTCTTAAACTTTCCTCGAGGGCTTCTTCCACTGCTTCCTTCTGCTGCTTGGTAATTTCTTGTACCTTGGGATAAATATGACACTGGGCAGGGTAGTGTGTAGTTCCTTCACATAAGAAACAAGTAACCTTCATGGTTGGACATTCTTCAGCTTGGTGATTTCCTTCACAATGAGGGCATCCATCCTTGTGTTCTTCATGTGTATGTCCTATCTCACCACAAATCTTGCATGCACAAGGTTTCTTCATTTTATTGCCATAGGGCTTCTGAATAAGACGAGACCTCAGTAGAGTCATCTTGAATTCCTCCCAAGTTTTTGCTCCGTTACATCCTTGTATGGCCTGATGCATTTTCCACCAGGTTGTAGCACTTTTTGTAAAGTACTGAAGAGTGTATTGAACCTCATTCTTCCTTGCAACCAAATTGCTCCTAAAGTGATTCTCCATGTTTTGAATCCATAGCTCCGCCTCTAACTAAGTGATCGGTTCAGAGAATACAAGGCCATCTTCATTCATCATCTATTGGGTCCAAGGGTTTTGGGATGAGATAAGAGGGATAGAGAGATACACACAATACACACAATATAGTTTTGAAAATAAGTTCTATTTGTGGCTGTCAGGAAAAACATCAAACAATGACAGCTCACAAACATCACATCTAACGTAAGTATACAACAGGGGTTTGGGTCTCTAAAGTTCATATAAATCTTGAATTAACCGTTCAGCTATTGCTCTTTCAACACTCTTCTTTTAGACATTAACTATTTTCAATCTTCATGTCTATTCAGGCAACAGGACGGGGTAAGAAAGTTATAACCAATCGGTGGATTCGTAAGCATCGGGATTTTCTCACTTCTCATGAGATTCGATCGAAGACAATAACGCTAGAACAATATGTAGCCAACCGTGCAAACACAAGATTTGTCACATTCTTCCTGCTGAATGCGAGGTTACTGTTGTCCATCAGGCTTAAGTTTATCAGCAGCATGGTTTTGACGGATGGGTATGTCGAAGAGCAAAAAAAGGAGCTTCAGGTGGGCAAAAGAGCTTCTGAATGTGCCGGGCTTCTATTTACAACATATTGTGGTCATAATCCAGTAAATTTTACGACCCAGGATGTTCATTCTATGGACCTGATCGATCCATTTGACTGTGACTGCCGAAAACAGTGCTGGAGTTCGATGTTGTTGCCCTTTTCAATCTGTTTTGTTGTAAACCTGACGAACAATTAACCCTCGTGCTTTTGTACAGTTTGTAAGCTGGAGTTAGATGTTCCTGCCCTTTTCAACTCGGCTGTGACTGTCATATTTTCTTTGAAATAAGGCAAATGGCTTGCCATTCGTTTTATTTAGAGTGAAATATTGTAACAAATCCAAACCAAGGGAAATAACATCACTCTCGCCGGCTGCTTGAGCTCACTATGGATTACAGAAGCCAAGTTATTAGCCCCCACCAGCACCCACAAACTTATTTCGAACTAGCACATCAAATGGGCTGTAGATTTTCATAGGAAAGGCTGCATGACCGTGACAGATTTGGATTCTGACATTTGGGACCCGCGTGGAAATAGCCTATCCAAGGTGGTGTCGACTTACTAGCCAGTCAACAAACGATTCTGCCTACCAACCGTTGGATTGACATCCAACATATGTCGTGTATCTTCTATCTCTTGTCTTCTTCTTCATTCAATCGCCCAAACCAAACCACCCCATTGGCTCCGCCTGCTCCCGCCTCCCATGGCTGGCTGCGCCTCCGCCACCCTACCGTACGTACCCTCCAACGTTGGCCAGTCCCTCCCTCTATTCCCCCACATGTCTTGTTATTCTTCGGCGATGTCAGCCCCAACACACACCTGCGCCCGAACCAGTCGACCCTCGTACTCCCCTCCGCCTGCGACTGGACCGACGCATCTTCAACGGCTCCTGTTCATTCCGTCCGAGGCCTCACCATCGTCCTCCGCCTTGCAGCCTTGGTTCGCTCGCCGTGCACGATGCGCCGCCCTCTTGCGTTGTCAACATCGTCAACAACCGAGAGGAACAAGGAGATGACTGTATGTGGACAGGATGACAGTAGGGACTCACCAGCGTCATGGCAGTATGCAAGCAAGTGCCTCTATAGTACAAGCCCAAAAATATGGTTCCTCCTAATGGTTGGACATCTGGGGCTCACACCATTGTCAACATAGTCAATAAACGAGAGAATTACACTAAGAGCGGCTGACACCAGGGACCCAGCAAGTCACGCAGTTTTTTTTGAGGAACAAGCAGTTGTTATTTATACTAGTTTTAGTGACGGATCAGGGTAACAACGGGGCTGTGCGGGGGTTGTGGCCCGTCTAGCCAGGGTTTTATTTAAGTTTACCACATCATGAGCCCAGTTGTGTTTTTTTCTTGCTGAAAATGGCTAGCCCAGTTCTATTTTTTTAAAGAATTACCCAAACAAGGCCTACTTGCTTTATCGGCCCTGCTGGGCTGCAAATCTTTCATGACGAGGAAAGTTTCATTTGGTTTGCCCAGAAATAGGATGTACATTTTTAAAACACATCAAACCAGGAATTAGTTTCAATTTTTTTCATTAAAAGATCTTAAATTCCATTGATTTTTATGCATGGACAATTATTTAGATTTTATATTTAAATAAATTATTTTTCAAAATAGTTTGAATGTGAATCGATATTTCTGGATTAAAAACAGTTGATCGGACCGAAATATGCAAAATTTCGTATACTTTTTAACCGTGGCCACAATATGGGGTGTGATGCTAACAAAAAGAAGATGGGCTCCAAAAGAATTCTTAAGAATTAGCAAATGGGATGTACATTATTAGAAATAATGGCAGATGAGTTGTATGCTGTTTTTCACAGATTTGAGGCTGACTTGTGCGCCTACTACAGGTTGACGCGTATGCTTTCATAAAAAAAGGTTGACGCACACGCAACGCCCTTTCAACTTAGACAACACACGAGAGCAGTGACTATTGGATGTCCATCCAATGGCTGTCGTGCTTCTTCAATCTCTGCTCTTCATGCTCAAGCCACTCAAACAAGCGCCGGCGGGACTGCCTGCTCCCTCCTCCCGCGGCCGGCTATGCTGCCGCGCAGGCCTCACGGCCCCACCGTACTCCCATCGCTGGCCTAGCCATCCCTCTACTCACCCACACATGTTATTATTCTCCGGAGACGGCAGAGGAACCAGTAAACCCTCGTACTCCTCCGCGTGGGAAACAACTGCCGAGTATTCCCTGGCTCCGTGTCGTTCCCTTCCTAGGCCTCGCCGTCGTCCACCGCCCTGGTGCTCTCGGCGCGGCCTGGTCAACGTGGTCAATGAATGACATCCATCGGAAGTGGACTGTATGTGGAGAGGCTGACAGCTAGGTCCACGGCCGCACGCAAGGAAATGCCTCCTTATTACGCGCAAAATAATGATTCCTCCACCTGACAGCTAAGACCCACAGGAAGGGCCCCTGTATTTCGTGAAAAAAACGTTCCCCCCGCTGACAGGTCGGACCCACTAGCTATATCTTCGCACGCCCAAAAAATGAATACCCCCCTGCTAGCTGGGACCCACCATATTGTTGGGCTTACTTGTGGGCCTACTAAGTTGACAGGGACGGAGAGCTTTGTCAACTTAGTCAATACTCTAGTGATCGTATGATGTCCATCCAACGGCCATAGTGCTTCTTCAACCTCTGGTCTTCTTGCTCCAGCCGCCCAAAGCAGCGCCGGTCGTGCCGCCTGCTCCTGCCTCCCGTGGCTGGCTGTGCTACCGCGGAGGCCTCACCGCCCCCATACTACTCCCACCACTGGCCAGGCCATCCCTCCACTCCCCCACACCCCTTGTTATTCTGCGGCGACGGCAGCCTCACACCGCAGCCGAACCAGTGAACGCTCGTACTCCTCTCCGCGTGGGCATCCACTGCCGCGTCTTGCACGGCTCCGCGTCATCCCCTTCCTAGGCCTCGCCGTTGTCCACCGCCGTGGTGCTCTCGGCGCGGCGTGGTCAATGTGGTCAACGACCGACTTCCATCGGAAGAGTACTGTACGTGGAGAGGCTGACAGCTGGGTCCACGGCAGCCGCAAGGAAGTGCCTCCTTATTACGCGGAAAATAATTATTCCTCCACCTGACAGTGGGGACCCACCAGATGGGCAACCAGTATTTTGCGAAAAAATCATTTCCCCCAGACTGCTGGGACCCACCGGACGGGCCACCGTATTTCGTGAAAAAAACGTTCCCCCCGCTGTCAGCTCGGACCCACCAGAAGTTCCTCCTTATTACGCACAAAAAAATGAATACTCCCCCGGCTAGCTGGGACCCACCTTGCTGGGAGGCTAACTTGTGGGCCTACTAAGTTGACGGGGACGAAGGGCTTTGTCAACTTAGTCAATATGAACGATTCTAGCTCTAGTGACCGTACAATGTCCATCCAACGGCCGTAGTGCTTCTTCAACCTCTGGTCTTCTTGCTCCAGCCGCCCAAAGCAGCGCCGGTCGTGCTGCATGCTCCTGCCTCCCGTGGCCGGTTGTGCTGCCGTAGAGGCCTTGCTGCCCCTACTTTCCCACCGCTGGACAGGCCCTGCGGCGACGGCAGCCTCACACCGCAGCCGAACCAGTGAACCCTCGTAGTCTTCTCCGCGCGGGCTTCCACTGCCACGTCGTCCCCTTCCTAGGCCTCGTCGTCGTCCACCGCCATGGTGCTCTCCACGCGGCATGGTCAACGTGGTCAAGGAACGACTTCCATCGAAAGAGTACTGTACGTGGAGAGGCTGACAGCTGGGCCCACGGCCACAGCCTAGTTTTTTTGTGATTTGCCAAGTAAGTCGCTTTGTCAGGCCTGTTGGGATGCAAATCTTTCAAGACGAGGAGAGCTTTCATTCGACTGGCCGAGAAAATGGCCCATCAGTAATGAGAAATGGGTTGTACGTTTTTAAAACACATCAAACCGGCAATTAGTTTCAAATATCTTTTTTTCATTTCAAGATTTTAAATTACATTAATTTTTATGCGTGGAGAATTTGTAGGATCTTATATTGATATACATTTATTTTTAAAATCAGTTTGAATGTGAGTCGAAATTTCGGGATTAAAAACAGTTCGGACCGCATTGAAATATGCAAAATTTCATATAATTTTTTAACCGTTGCCACAATATGGGCTGTAATGCTAACAAAAAGAATATGGGCTCCAAAAAAACCTTAAGAATTAGCAAATGGGTTGTAAATTATTAGAAATAATGGCAGATGGGTTGTATGTTGTTTTCCACAGATTTGAGGCTTTCCTAGAAAAAGGTTGACGCACAAGCATTGACTGTCGGATGTCCATCCAACGGCCGTCGTGCTTCTTCAATCTCTGCTCTTCCTGCTCCAGCCGCTCAAACAAGCGCCGGTGGGACTACCTGCTCCCTCCTCCTCGCAGCCGGCTGTGCTGCCGCACAGGCCTCACCGCCCGACCATACTTCCATCGCTGGCCTAGCCATCCCTCTACTCACCCACACCTGTTGTTATTCTCCGGCGACGGCAGACGAACCAGTAAACCCTCGTACAGTCTTCCCTGCCTCCGTGTCGTCCCTTTCCTAGGCCTCGCCATCGTCCACCGCCCTGGTGCTCTCGGCGCGGCCTGGTCAACGTGGTCAATGACTGACATGCATCTGAAGTGGACTTTACATGGAGAGGCCGACAGATGGGTCCACGACCGCAAGCAAGGAAATGCCTCCTTATTACGTGCAAAATAATGATTCCTCCACCTGGTATCAGGGACCCACCGAAAGGGCCTCTGTATTTCATGAAAAAACGTTACCGCCGCTGACAGCTCTGACCCACCAGCTATATCTTCAACGCAAGGAAGTGCCTCCTTATTACGCACAAAAAATGAATACTCCCCCTGTTAGCTAGGACCCAGTATAGTGGCAGGATGACTTGTGGGCCTACTAAGTTGATGGGGACGGAGGGCTTTGTCAACATAGTCAATATGCACGATTCTAGCTCCAGTGACCGTACGATGTCCATCCAACGGCCGTAGTGCTTCTTCAACCTCTGGTCTTCTTGCTCCAGTCGCCCAAACCAGTGCCAGTCGTGCCTCGTGCTCCTGCCTCCCGTGGCCGGCTGTGATGCGGCGGAGGCCTCACCGCCCCCTACTACTCCCACCACTGGCCAGGCCATCCCTCTACTCACCCACACCCCCTATTATTTTGCGGCGATGGCAGGATCACACCGCAGCAAACCAGTGAACCCTCGTACTCCTCTATGCATGGGCATCCACTGCCGCGTCTTCCTCAGCTCCGTGTCGTCCCCTTCCTAGGCCTCGCCGTCGTCCACCGCCCTGGTGCTCTCTGCGCGGCGTGGTGAACGTGGTCAACGAACGGCTTCCATCGGACGTGGACTGTACATGGAGAGGCTGACAGCTGGGTCCACGGCCGCAGCAAGGAAGTGCCTCCTTATTACGTGCAAAATAATTATTCCTCCACCTAACAGCGGGATCCATCGGACGGGCCACCGTATTTCGCCCCCCTGACTGATGGGACCCACCAACGACATCTTCGCACGCAAGGAAGTGCCTAACAGTCGGGACCCACCTTGTCGAAGCATACATAGCATTGTCATTCTGGTCGCGAACTTGTACGTACATATATACTGGTCGATGTAGAGGCACGCACGTGTCATAGTAGAGGCGGCCAGGGTGCAAGAAAGAAAATACGGCCACGTATGTCTACATACGGGCGGGGTCTCGAATGCCTACTCGTGCATACGTACGGCCAGGGCTCGTGTACATGGCTGGGTCGGAACAGAGAAACAGCGTCATCGTCGTGTTCATGGGGAGGCAACGGAATGCGTCGTGTTCATGGGGAGGCAACGAAATGCGTCGTGTTCATGGGGAGGCAACGGAATGCGTCGTGTTCATCGGGAGCGCTTGGACGGAACAAGCGATGGAAACGAGGCCTGGCGTACTGCAGAACGGAGGAAAAGGCCTTGTGTTTGACTCGCCACATTCAAAACGGGATCCTGTTCATCGGGAGGGGTCTGGCGAACCGCAAAACGGAGGAAGCGGACCTCCTACGGTCGAAACGGGGGTCATGTGGCATACCGCAAAAAGGACGAAACGGACTTGTGTTGGAGCGCGACGGTCGAAACGGGGGTCCTATTCATCGGGAGGGGTGTGGCCTACCGCAAAATGGGACTCCACGGGATACTGTTCGTCTCCATCATCGACCCCCTCTAGCCTCCACGAGCTACTGTTCATCCACTGTCGACCTCCTCCATCCTCCACCCACGACTGTTCATCCACGGGCTCCTGTTCATCCAGCCTCCACCGCGCGCTACTCCACCGGCTATTATTCAACCAGCCCTCTCCACGGGCTCCTATTCAACCACCCCTCCACGGGCTACTGTTCATCCCGCCCTCCACCGTCTACTGTTCATCCTGCCCTCCATGGGGTGGTCCTGTTCATCCAGCCCTCCACGGGGTCCTGTTCATCCAGCCCCAACCGGCTCGATCGATCGGTGTCCTGTTCATCCAGAGGCAACACCACGGGGTCCTGTTCATCCACCCCCACTGGGAACTGTTCATCCAACCCCCCCCCCCCGCAACGCTCACTGTTCATCCATAGGCAGCATCGATCGGCTTTAGTTAGCAGCAGTAGCAAAGGAATTGCTCGATCGGGTTCAGTTAACAGCCATTGATCGATCGCTCGGGTTCAGTAATGCGTAGCCTGCAGTGCCATCGCTCAGGTTCAGTTAGAGCCCAACGCCTCGCTCGGGTTCAGTTAGAGCCAACGCCTCGCACACACGCGCGTACGTGTACGAGAGAAACCCACATCGCTCGGCCCCCGACCTCCCACCGTAACCGGGAACTCCCCGAAATTTTCCTCACCCTCGCTTCTACCATGGCTTTTCCGTCATGGACGGCCCAAAGAATGTCATGCAGCTGCGTCTCCGGCCCGCCCAGGACGAAGAGCCCATTTTCTGTCATGATTTTTTGTCATAGAAGTAGGAGCCCACCACATCTATGATGATACCAGGTTTTGTCACAATTATCGTCATAGAAGTGTCATGTGTATGACAGAAAAAAAATTGTTCGGCCCAAAATGTCACGAATGTGTCTTTTTTTTGTAGTGACCATAGTGTTCGAACCTCAAGGGTTTTCGTGAACCCGAAATCTGACAAGTTTATTCCCGAAGAAATAAAGAAATTGGACATGGCATGTTTGGCCAGAGGTGTACCCCATCCTGCCACGGTTGTCCAATCTAGTTGTTGTGCGCAAGGCAAACAAGAAGTGGCGGCATTGCATTGATTATACAAATATCAATAAAGCTTGCATGGAGGATCCTTTTCCTTGCTGCATCTCAACCAGATTGTTGACTCCACTGCCGGATGTGACTTGCTATCATTTCTTGATGCCTACATTAGGTATCACCAGATTTTCATGTCAAAGGAAGAAGAAGAAAAGACTGCATTTATTACTCCATGTGGCACGTATAGCTTTATACATAGGCCTTTCGGATTGAAAAGTGCTAGTTCAAAATTCGCAAGAATAGTCCAAATTGGTTTTGAGCCCCAGTTGGACAGAAATGGGGAAGCATAGATGGATGATATAATGGTCAAAACCAAGGATAAGGCAATGGTGATACAAGAATTAGAAGAAACATTTGCTAATCTGCGCAAGATCAATATGAAGCTCAACCCCGAGAAGTGTGTCTTTGGCATCCCATTGGGCAAGCTTCTCAGGTTCTTTGTTTCTCAACATGGAATTGAAGCCAATCCCGACAAGATCAAAGCAATTGAGAAGACTGAAGCACCAAAGCATGTCAAGGATGTGCGTCGTCTTGTGGGTTGCCTTGCTGCACTAAGCAGGTTCATCTCCAAATCCAATGAGCGCGCCTTGCCATTTTTTAAATATTTGAACAAGGTAGGTCCAATGAGATGGACTTCAGAAACAGGGGCCGCGCTACAAGATTTGAAGATGTACATGTCCTCTGTGCCAACACTGGTTGTGCCAAGACCGCAAGAGTCGTTGTTGTTATACTTGGCGGCAATGCATCAAGTGGTTAGTGATGCAGTAGTGATGGAGAGGGAAGCTGAAAGTGAAGAAGCAGCAGATGCAAGCCCGTCAAGTGAAAAGCTGGAATCTTCTCCAGCATGTCTTGGTGCTGACAAGTCATGCGTAGAGCAAGCAAATGAATCAGAACAGCAAGTTGTGCAGAAGAAGTTGCTGTAGCGCCCGGTTCCCTTGTCCAGGGGGCTAGATCAAGATATTTTGGCATGCAGAAATTGCTTTTTTGGTCTTCTTATGTCCTCAAGGAAGCTGGACCACTACTTTCAAGCACACCGGATCACCATCATCACTCTAATGCAGAGGATCTTGAGAAATCCATATGCAACAGGAAGGATTGTTGAGTGGGTGTTGGAATTGTCAAGCTTTGATCTCAAGTTTGGAAGTACTTCAATGATTTAGAGCAGAGCTTTGGCAGAGTTATTTGTGGAATGGGCACCAACGCTAGAGGAAGAAATTCCGGTATCCTCTCTCCCCAACAAGGACACAACTCAAGACTGGATTATGTACTTTGACGGAGCTTTTTGGTTGCAAGGTGCCGGTGCTGGAGTGCTGCTTGTCGCACCAACCGGAGAGCACCTCAAATATGTAATTCAAATGCATTTCCCTGGGGAGAAGGCGTCAAACAACACTGCTGAGTATGAAGGACATCTTGCTGGTTTTAGGATCGCGACAGACCTTGGAATCAAAAAGTTCATTATCTGAGGTGACTCGCAATTGGTTGTGAAGCAAGTCAATAAATATTATTAGAGTCCATTGATGGAAGTGTATGTTGATGAAGTGAGGAAATTGGAAGAGCACTTTAACGGATTGCTGACAAAGCACGTTCCTTGTGCAGAAAACAACATTGCAGATGACCTGTCAAAGTGTGCCGCCCTGAAGCTACTTGTGGAACCAGGGTCTTCTGTGCTCCACTTAACTCAGCCATTTGTAACACCATCAGTTGGGCAGAACAAGACACTACTAGGGAAAACCCTAGTAGCAGCGCTTGAAATATGCATAGCAGTAGCGTTGGGTCCAGCGCTACTGCTAGCGCGCTACAGCTAAGTTGTAGCAGTAGCGCTGGTATGGGTGGCGCTACGGGTAATTATTGTTAGCAGTAGCGCTTCTTGGACCAGTGCTACTGATACCTATCTATAGCGCTTGTTCATAGGAAGTGCTGCTGCTAATCCAGCGCTACTGCTAGGTGCTTTCCAGCGCTACTGCTAATGTTCATGCTTTCACCAGTTCGCACCCCTCTATGTATTTGTGTTGTATTTATACAGGCTCTATAAAATAGTTTCATCACATCATACTTAACATACACTATTCTCATCATATCATAGACATACAGTAGTCTCATCATACCATCATCATCATTCAACACAAATATCATCAAATCTCGAAAATAGCGATACACAAGTGCGATCATGTCATGTCTCGAATAAGTGCAACTGCATGGTCATGGCACACACACAAGTTTCATCATCTCTATCTAAACCATGATGTAGAAGAAAAGAGCGATCAGCATGAGCAAGAGCACGACTATGTAGTACCAGCGGTCCCACCCCTGCTCATGCTGGAGTGTACACCTCAAGTAACTACTTTCTACTTCGGCTCTGCTGTTGAACCCTCTGTGGCTAGCACCCGGGTACGTGTGCACTTGGGCCTGAGCGGCTGGCCAGTGGTCGTAGACGCATGGAACCCTCCCAAAGTACATGGCATAGTAGCCGTTTGCCGTCTCTGATCTATGTACCTGCATCGTGAGTCAATGAATTGAACGATAATATGAAACATATTGTACTTCAGAAAACAAGCAGGCAGAATTAGCAAAATACAAGCAACCAATAGTAAACATAAATGATGAAGTTCCTCATACCCAAACTAATTAACTAGAGCGATCTACGCTTGTTCAGGACCATGGTTTAGTTACATCACATAGTTTCGCCGTGCATAAATTCAAAGTTTTGCCATAGAAAGACAGTAGTGACACATTGTCATCAACAATCAGTCCTCCATGTCTGCGGTCCAATCTTCATAGTCAGGAGGAAGCACCCGAGCTTCTTGAATGGCTTCAGGTCCAGACGTTGAGCGAGTAGCAGTGCTCGGACATCTTCCCGCATGATTGGCCCATGGTAGAACATCCCTGTTCGTTCGAGGACCTGCTTCATGATCACTTGGGCAAGTTCACACTGTACGTGATAAAACTCAGCTCTCATTCAATGATCTGGTGTCCTTCCTATGCTTGTGGCCCAGTTGACAACCTCGGCATCGTTGGTAGTAGGTGACATGCGAAGGCGTTGATTATTCCTTCTATACTCGAGCAGGTGATGCATGAGGTAGAATCCATCAGCCATACTGGTGTGCGGTTGCTTGATGTAGCAGAAGTCGGTCTTATGACCGAAAGCCAGCCCATGATTCCTGTACTTTTTCACCTTGATATATCCACCAGGCAGGCTGAAGGTTAACAGGGCACTATCGAGAACACTCTTTATGTGCTTGTAATCCTTTTTCCTGAGGTTCTTCGATGAGTCCAAGTACATCGCATGGGAGTATTTCGGGGATAGAACGATAAGGACAGTGCCCCCCTCCCGCTGCGCAAATTAAGTACACCTCAAATTAGCCTCCATGCTTGCAAAGGACTGATTAACACTTACGAAAGGATATGTGCGGATGACTTACGTGTGATGATAAGGCAAGAGAATCACTTCCTTGTCTTTATTAGCGATCATGAATTCGCCGAGGTTCTTGCTCGCATAGTCACGGTGCTCTTTGCAAACTGCCAAGAATCTCTCGTGCATATAGAACGGGTCCGCGATGGAGATATATTTGATGTTCTCGACCCTGATGAAGTAGTTCGGATACAACTCATACATGCAGATGAACTGGAAATCCAGCTTGGTCATGCGGAACATATCATAGATGTAGTCAAACCGAAGGATGAACTTATTCACGGGCCTTCTCTCGACGTACAACCTCCCACCCGACACCTGAGCTGCGTAAAGCGGGTATCCTGGTTTTTCTGCAACCAGAAGGCTTTTCTCTCTGGCCAGCACATCTTCATGGAGTCTCCTTAGATCATTGTTGAGTATGTGCTCTAGCGCTTTCGCAGGTAGGATCGGCTGGCCGGTGACATAGAAGCACTACGCACCTTCGACAGGTATTCTATCTACCAGCCGGGGCTCCAGAGGCGGATGGCTGCTTGAAGCAGCTCTGGCTCCTTTAGGGCCTTTCTTGTCCGATCTCCTCCTTTGCTTCTTGGTGGGTGGCGGTAGTGAGCCCACCATACCTTCCCTAACCACCACCCCAGTGCCGTCGGCCTAATCAGTGGACGGGCCTCAGGGGGTTGCTGGGTACAGGCGGCATCTGGATGCGTCTCCTGCGAGGATCGCTTGAAGAGAGACTTTTTGCATTACGCCTTAGGACGTTCCGGCTCCAGCAAATCAGGTAGCATCAAGTCATCATCTCGACGCTCATAGCTTGAGTCTTCACCGTCCTGAGCCATCAATCCTCCATCATCATAGGCAGTATTGAAATACTTGTCTGGGTCATCATCATCATCCTCCATGTCATCATCAACATTTGCTTCTTTAACAACGGGGGCTACATCAGCTGGCACTAATGGAGGCTCTCCCTCGCATCGTCCGCTATCACTCGCCATGATAGGTGCAGATAATGTGGTAGGTGGGGTGGTGTTCATACCTTCTTGAGAAGGTGGCGTTGGCGTGATACTGGGAGCCTCGAGACAAATAAGAGACTTGGGCCAAGGCAAGAACCAGCTCTTGCATGCGCCAATCATCTTAGGGGTCTCATCGTCATCGACTGGTACCGAAGGAGGAAAATCCATGAAGCCCGCTAAGACACTGGCCACATTAACCTTGAAGATGCCATCGGGCATCTCTCGATTGTGGAACATACGGTCCTTTGGATTCACGATTGTTGCCTTTCCCACGGCCACCTTCTGGCCCTTGATGTCATAGAGTAGGGTGCACGGGGTGCATCTTGGTGACCACAATTTGTTTGATGCCAAGCTCGTTTCGTCTTCGTGTCCTCTTCTTCTTTGGTGCTTTACCAGCTACGACAGCATCGTTGCCGGTCTCGGGGGTGGTGTCGGTGCCAGTGTCGGTGTCGGGGTTGGTGCCACTGCTGCCACCATGCAATACCATCTGGTGTTCATCCAGGTAATCGAAATAGTGCTTTGCTGCCTCAATGGGGTCTTCGACGTGAGCAGAACCACCCGCAACTTTGGCGTCGGTAGACATGTTTCCTATTCAACAATTGTAAATAAAAGATATAATGAAAAGAAAAAAGGGGCCTATATTTGGTCGGAATTTTGATTCATTGCCCTTCCGGAAAATTCCGGGTACTCCATATGTCCTACTTTCTAGCACATGTCATGCAGAAAATCACGGAAATTTTTGGCATGACCTTAACTACTATGGAGTTACTAGTAGCGTTTTCCAGGAAAAGTGCTACTGCTAAATAGCAGTAGTGTTTCCTTATTTTTGGCACTACTACTATGCTACTGCGTATAAGCATTTTCCTTTTAGTGAGAGAAGAAAGTTGAACACCGGCCAGTACATACCCGCCGAGCTCCCAGAAGCTGCCGGCAAGGATGTTGTCGGGAACAATGACAAGTTTGTTGGTGAGCAGCAAGCTCTGGAAAGAGCCCAAGTCCTTGCCGTTGTAGCTAGCGCTCCCGCAGCTGATGAGATGCCTTCATTCCTTGTCATCTAGCCACAACCTCCGACATGGGCACAACGGATTGTTCATTTCCTTCAAATAGGAGAACATCCCGAAGATCAAGAAGAAGCTGAAAAAGTAGCCCGTCAGTCTAGTATGTATTAGTTTGCCGGCAATGACCAACACAGAAAAAGACCAAATTGGGTAAAACTGAAGTGTGTTTATCAGGAAGGCGGACATAATCTGTTGGCGGAGATACATGGGGGGATATGTGGCTCACACATAGGATCAAGAGCCCTTGTCGGCAAAGCTTTCCATCAAGGTTTCTACTGGCCCTCTGCCCTTCAGGATGCAACTGAGCTAGTACCCAAGTGTGAAGCATGCCAGTTCCATTCAAAGCAATCACATCAGCTGGCTCAAGCTCTTCAAATGATCCCGCTCTCGTGGCCCTTCTCGGTCTAGGGGCTCGACACACTAGGCCCTTCGCACATGCTGTAGGGGGCTGTGCGTACTTTTGCGTCGCCATCGACAAGTTCACAACATGGCCAGAAGTGGAACCAGTGAGAAAAGGTAATAGCATAGCCAGCCATCAAGTTTCTTAAAGGACTTATTTGCCGTTTTGGAGTGCCCAAGAGGGTCATCACCAACAATGGCACACAGTTCACGAGCCGCACCTTCATGCAGTACCTTGACGACCTTGGCAGCAAGATTCGTTTTGCATCAGTCGCTCATCCAAGGAGCAACGACCAAGCGGATAGGGCAAATACTAAAGTGTTGCGTGGGCTCAAGATGAGAGCTTTCGACAAGCTACACAAGTGTGGAAGACGCTAGATTGATGAGTTGCCGGTGATTCTTTGGTCACTCGGGATGACACCAAATCGAGCTACTGGCTAGACAGCCTTCTCCCTAGTTTATGCCGCAGAAGCAATTCTCCCCACGGAACTCATATACGAGTCACCTCGAGTGCTCGCTTATGATGATCTTGAGCAAGAGCAGTTGCGTTAAGATAATGTTGTGCTCCTTGAGGAAGATCATCTCTAGGCTGCTGTACGTGATGCACACTACCAACAAGCTTTGCGCCGCTAGCACAGCCCCAAAGTTAATGCCAGGAGTCTTGAGTAAGGCGACCTTGTTCTTCGGTGAGTTCTGTCCGCCAAGAATTCAAACAAGTTGATGCCAAAGTGGGAAGGCCCTTACCGGGTAGTACGAGTCATGAGGTCTGGCGTAGTCTACCTAGAGACCAAGGATGGCACTCCAGTGCATAACTCATGGAATATTGAGCACCTTCATAAGTTCTATCTATAAGGTGTGGGTTGCCGGGTTTCCCAACAACTACCTTTTGTACAAGTGTACTAGCAAGGCTTGCAATCTTTTGTACAAAGCCAGGCGTAGACTCTGTGCATAATGAATTAAAGCTAAGTGTTTCACAACTATTGCCAATTCACATGTTTAATTATATGTGCTTCTCTGTGATGGTGTGATATGCTTGCCTTGTACGGATGTTAACTCAGGGTCCCATACTTTTATTTTCTCTTCTTTCTTTTTCTCAAAAGATAGAAGGTTGCCTCGCATGCACGTTTGCCCGGGGGTGATGGTATGGACACAAATAAGCGACGTTCAAGTTAGTATCCCATGACAAGAAGTACAACAAAGAAAATCTAAGTTGAAAAACTTTCAAATAAATTATTTGTTGTAGAACTAATTTCCCTTGAAAATTTTGGAATTTATATGGAAAACCTGCATGCGAAGGAAACCTTGTTGAGATCAGCTGCACTCTTATTTTGTTTTGAGTCTGCTCAAGAATATAAGAAGCTACACTGAGACCGCCAAGAGACCTTGCTGGCAACGATATTTCCAGCAGGCTGCTAAGGACCCGTTCCTCAAGAGCTCGAGGCAAGTGATGCGGAGCATCCTACGATCATCCCCATGTACTGATGTAGGGTAGAACCCTATTCGGTCGATCTTTCACGAAAGGAGCGGATCCCACGACGAACACAAAGAACACCATGGAAAAACACGAGGGGAAATAACAAAGGGGCACAAAGAGGAAGACTCAAACCAACAGGATTAAGTCACACATGTGCTAGATCCTCGAAGCATGAGAGGAGATACAAGATCCAAAGTCAACGACGGACACTACAAGAGGTAACTGGTCTTCTCTGTGAGTTGGTCTTGATGTTCTTCTCCGCAAGGAGGTCTTGAATCCAAAGGGATCTTCTCCGAAGAGGGGCCGCGGTCTCTCTCATGGATTAGATCCGATGAGGACATCAATACCATTGTTACACCCACAACCCCTGCTGCTATACATACTGGACCAATTACTAGAGCTCGCGCACGCCAATTGAATTACCAGGTACTTTTGTTTCTTGGTAATGATTCTAATGTTCATGAGAATATGATGCTGCCTAAATTGGATACATTTGTTTTGCTTACAAATGAAGGGCCTGGCATGGATAAGAGGGATGAACACTGGAGCAAGACCAAGCATGGAGATGGTGGCATGCGCAAGGGGATCAAGAACGGAGTTACATGTGATGATTTCAGGACTTTGAAGCCACCATAAGGAGTGCATGAAGCCTTGGACGAAATATACAAGATGCCACTTCATGAATTTCGTCTAGAGGCTATTCTAGGTTCTGCGTCACCTTATTATTGGGCCAGGCCAATCTATTTTCGAAATAATTAAGTATAGGCTGTTTTTAGAGTCCCTATGTGTGGGGAAACAAGAGTTAGGGTTGGTTTCGGACCCACCTCCAAGGACCACGAAATCCCCCCCCCCCCTCTTCCTCCATATATACAGCTGTTAGGGCGTCGTTTAGACTTTGAGTTTTGTTTAGATTAAAAGTTTGCCATAGCTGCAACTTCGCGTACTTCGTTTGTGTCCAACGGCCAGACCGAGGCGTCACAGAACCCCACCTTCATTAATAAAGCTTTCCTCTTTTATTCGCAATATACAGATTGCAATCTCAGTTTCTTGTTTGTTCTTCGTTTGCTCGCAGGAAATAGACCCTCGTGGTCAGGTTGATCGTGCCCCAGCATGGTCAATAACCCTCAGAAGTTGGTTTAGCGATTGCTAAGGCGCGACGACTTTGCAAGTTCGTAGTCGGATCGTCAAAGTCGACTCCCACAGAAAACGATATCTTTCTCATCGAAACATCTAGACACCTTCGCCTCTATCAAGTGGTATCAGATTTCCAGGTTGCTCAGTGAGATTTTACAATTTTTCATAGTTTAGATCGAGTCTATTCATCATAACTACAGTCCACAAAAAAGCCCAAAAAAATTTAGGGTTAGTTCATCATATCCGAACCAGTCTGAGCCTTTGCATTGTCTTTTCAGTATTTTGCTTTGTTGAATTTCCGGTTGCATCATTGTGTCTAGTTGCTGGTCTTAAAGTCTAGTCTTTTAGAGTTTCGAGTTCTGGTCATAAGTTGTCACGCCGCCGCCGCACCATCATCATCACCCCTGCCATCTACCACCACCGCTTATCCGCCACCGATTTGTCTCCATATACCATCACCAATCCGTATCCATATACCACCACCAATCCATATCCATATACCACCACCAATCTGTATCCATATACAACCAACGTTGCCATATCCTACCACCATATATCCACCACCAATCCGAGTTCCTTTCATATTAGGTTTGTTTTCGAGATCCATCTAATTTCCGTTTCGTGTTTCCTTGCCTGAGTAGGTTTTGGAAACAAAAAGTCTGGAGACCCCGGGGCAGTTTTTAGGCCAAAATTTTCACAAGCAAAAATATTTTTTCCCTATCCTATTTTTAGGTTTTTCTGAGTCTTTTGAGCCATGTGCCATCATAGTGATTTTTTGTCACACTTTTTCGTCGTTGCTGCCCTGATTTCCAAAAAAAAGTCAAAAAAAATTCTTGCCCATCCTATCAGTTTGATGAGGGAAGAGTTTTGAGACACTCTCCATTATAGTGAATTTTCGCAAAAAGGGAGTGCAAAAAAAAGAGGAGCGAAAAAAAGTTCCAGGGTGTGCTTTTCCCTTGTTTACATGCAGCGCCGTGATTTTGTTAGTGTTCTAGGCTCGCGTCTCTAGCACGGTCTAGCCTAGGACCAGCACAGTACTGTCATTGAGTGTTTATTCAACTTTGCATATCTGAATTGATTATTGCTGACCCTTTTGCTACTATATTATAAGCCTTCCCAGCTCCACATACATCTACGTCATGCATTCGACTATCCCCGGTAATCGCTCTATTCAAGCTTTGAGAGTTTTGACTACAACGGTTGCTGATCACCACCTGCTGCTTGGTAAGAACTGGTAAGAATTTGAGAATCCCTTGACGGATTTGTGACTGTCCACCACACCATCACCACCACTTCCTAGTAGTCTGTAGGTTCATATTCTTGTGTGTTTCTATTGCTTCTAACCATGGCAGGATCACAAGCCGACGAGACTTACTAGGAGAATTAGACAAACAAAGAGTTACATG
This sequence comes from Triticum aestivum, assembly GCF_018294505.1. NCBI lineage: Eukaryota > Viridiplantae > Streptophyta > Magnoliopsida > Poales > Poaceae > Triticum > Triticum aestivum. The sequence continues at coordinate 268,415,757 of NC_057803.1, read as the reverse complement.
ATAAGTTTCAGCAAATGATGAGTGGACAGGTGGAAGATGTGCTAAATATATTTGAAGAGGCCATGGAGAAGATAAATGGAACTGAGAAGGCGTTCGAAACAAAGCTCGATAACAAGTTTAATGAATTTCTCGCGCGTCTTCCAACACCCACTGCACCTGTCGCACCTCTACAACAACAACAACAACATCGTCTTCCAAATCAAGTGGGACGAGCACAACGCGTTCCCATTGAGCTTGGTCAAACTTATAGTGCTGTTGTACCTACTGTTGGTGCTTCTGTAGCTCCTGCTGCTACTGCAGAGGTGGAGGACCATTACGAGGATGAGCTTGATCAAAATGAGAACTATGTGCAACCACCAGTACCACCACCACCAGGTCGTCCTCAGGTATATCACCACAATGGTAGGGCTGCACCACCACCTGAGGTACGAGATCATGACCATCTTCCTAAACTGAAATTGAATATACCACCGATTGAGGGTAGATATGTTCCTGGTATATATCTTACTTGGGAGTTAGAAACTGAACAATGTTTTACATGTTTACAATATCCTGAGGAGAGACGTGTTCCTGCTGCTGTTTGTGCTTTCACTAGTTTTGCATGTGTTTGGTGGTCTGAACATTGTAGATTATATCCCATTCCAGCTACTTGGTCTGCTTTGAAAGCTGCTATGCGTACTCGTTGGGTTCCACCTTATGATCAACGTGAATTACTTAAAAAATTGCAGTGCTTGAGGCAAGGAAAAAATTATGTAGAATAATATTATCAGGAATTACAAACTGGCATGATTAGATGTGGTATTGTTGAGGAGAATGAAGCTATGCTTGCATGTTTTATGGGTAGATTAAATAGAGAGATTCAGACCATTCTAGAGTATAAGTAGTATACTAATATCACTCATTTATTCCATCTTGCTTGTAAAGCTGAACGTGAAGTGCAGGATCGACAGGCATTGGTGCGAACTAACTTTTATGCAGGTATGTCTTCATCATGGACACCACGTGCATCCTCTACTTCGACTGGACCAGCACCTCCATCAGGTGCCACCTCCAGCCGTGATACAAGAAAGCAGGCACAATCACCACTATCTGCCAAGAGCACACCTGCTGGGCCTGCGCAGAGCTCTTCTTCTTCCATGGCATCAACAGGGCACACAAGTGATATTATTTGTCGTCGTTGTAAGGGAAGAGGACATTTTGTGAGAGAATGCAAATCTCAGTGTGTGATGATTGTTACTGAGGATGGTGGGTATGAGTCCGCTAGTGACTATGATGAGGAGACTTTGGCTCTTATTACACATGAAGAACATGGTGGAGAAGATTCTGATCATGAGACGCAATACATGGCTGCTGAAGATGCTGACAGGTATGAATGTTTAGTTTCTCAACGTGTTTTGAGTGTGCAGGTTACACAAGCTGAGCAAAATCAGAGGCATAATTTGTTCCATACAAAGGGAGTTGTGAAGGAACGTTCTATTCGCGTCATCATAGATGGAGGGAGCTGCAATAACTTGGCTAGCATGGAGATGGTGTAGAAGCTATCTCTCACCACAAGACCACATCCACATCCTTACTACATCCAATGGTTCAACAACAGCGGCAAGGTTAAGGTAACACGTACTATTCGTGTGCATTTTAGTATCTCTACATATGGTGATTATGTTGATTGTGATGTGGTACCTATGCAAGCATGTTCCTTATTACTTGGTAGACCATGGCAATTTGATAAAAAATTGTACACCATGGTAGAAACAATCAGTATACTCTTGTTCATAAGAATAAAAATATTCATTGTTAAGGAAATCGTTAACTGGTAGCTGCTCGGTCGGCTGGTGAGTAGGGGATTAATAGGCTAATCGGCAAGTTAATCAGCCATTTAATCAATTAATCGGACGATTTATCGGGTAATTGGCTACTCGGGGACCCTATGAGTAGGGATTAATCGGCAATTTAACTGGTTAATCGGATGAATTCTTGAACATGGAAAATATTACTTTGCATCCTATGACTCCTGATTCCAATTTGAAAGATGATATTAATAGAGCTAATAAAGCAAAACAGGAGAAAAATAAGAGTGAAAATCAGATTGCGGCAATAGAATTTGAGCAACAAATGAAGCCTAATAATAAACCATCTAGTGTTGCTTCTGAAATTAAATTGAAAAGTGCATGTTTACTTGCCACCAAATCTGATATTGATGATCTAGATTTTAGCAAATCTGTTTGCTATGCTTTTGTGTGCAAAGAGGCATTATTTTCATTCGAGGACGTGCCTTCCTCCTTGCCTCCGGCTCTCACTAACATTTTGCAAGAGTTCGCTGACGTCTTTCCACAAGACGTGCCACCGGGATTACCACCTATTCGAGGGATTGAGCATGAAATTGACTTAATTCCCGGTGCATCATTACCCAACCGTGCACCATACCGTACCAATCCAGAGGAGACGAAAGAGAATATGCGTCAAGTACAAGAACTGCTTGACAAAGGTTATATACGCGAATCCCTTAGTCCTTGTGTTGTTCCTATCATTTTAGTGCCGAAAAAGGATGGTACGTCACGTATGTGCGTTGATTGTAGAGGCATCAATAATATCACTGTTCGTTATCGTCATCCTATTCCTAGGCTAGATGATATGCTTGATGAATTGAGTAGCTCTACAATATTCTCCAAAGTTGATTTGCATAGTGGATACCATCAAATTCGTATGAAATTGGGATATGAATGGAAAACAACATTTAAAACTAAGTTTGGATTATATGAGTGGTTAGTCATGCCTTTTGGGTTAACTAATGCACCTAGTACTTTCATTAGATTAATGAACAAAGTTTTACGTGCTTTCACTGGACGATTTGTGGTAGTTTACTTTGATGACATATTGATTCATAGCAAATCTTTGGAGGAACATTTGGAACATTTACGTGTTGTTTTTATTGCTCTACGTGATGCATGTTTGTTTGGTAAACTTGGAAAGTGCACCTTTTGTACCGACCGAGTATCGTTTCTTGGCTATGTTGTTATTCCACAGGGAATTGAAGTTGATAAAGCCAAGATTGAAGCTATTGAGAGTTGGTCGCAGCCCAAAACGGTCACACAAGTGAGGAGTTTTCTTGGCCTCGCTGGATTCTATAGGCGTTTTGTGAGAGATTTCAGCACCATTGCTGCACCTCTCAACGAGCTTACAAAGAAGGATGTCCCTTTTTTTGGGGTACTACACAGGAGGAAGCCTTCACGATATTGAAAATAAGTTGACACATGCTCCTTTACTCCAACTTCCTGATTTTAATAAGACTTTTGAGCTTGAATGTGATGCTAGTGGAATTGGATAAGGAGGTGTGTTATTACAAGATGGCAAACCTGTTGCATACTTTTCTGAAAAATTGAGTGGGCCTAGTCTAAACTATTCTACTTATGATAAAGAATTATATGCTCTTGTTCAGACCTTAGAAACATGGAAACATTATTTATGGCCCAAGGAATTTGTTATACATTCTGATCATGAATCTTTGAAACACATTAAAAGTCAAGCAAAACTGAACCGTAGACATGCTAAATGGGTTGAATTCATTGAGACTTTCCCTTACGTCATTAAACACAAGAAGGGTAAAGGAAATGTTATTGCTGATGCATTGTCTCGTCGTTATACTATGCTTTCACAGCTTGACTTTAAAATATTTTGTTTGGAGACCATCAAAGATCAATATGTGCATGATGCTGAATTTAAAGATGTATTGCAGAATTGTAAGGAAGGGAGAACTTGGAACAAGTTCATTCTTAACGATGGATTTGTGTTTCGTGCTAACAAGCTATGCATTCCAGCTAGCTCCGTTCGTCTTTTGTTGTTGCAGGAAGCGCATGGAGGAGGATTAATGGGTCACTTTAGCATCAAGAAGACGGAGGATATACTTGCTACACATTTCTTTGTCCAAAGATGAGACGGGATGTTGAGCGTTTTTTGCTCGCTGCACTACATGTCAAAAAGCTAAGTCACGACTCATTCCTCATGGTTTATATATGCCTTTGCCTGTAGCTAGTGTTCCTTGGGAGGATATATCTATGGACTTTGTTTTAGGTTTACCTCCAACAAAGAAGGGGAGCGATAGCATATTTGTTGTCGTGGATAGGTTCTCGAAAATGGCACACTTTATACCATGTCATAAAAGCGATGATGTTGTTAATGTTGCTGATTTGTTCTTTCGTGAAATTATTCACTTGCATGGTGTGCCAAATACTATTGTTTCACATCGTGATACTAAATTTCTTAGCCAATTTTGGAGATGTTTATGGGCTAAGTTGGGGACTAAACTGCTTTTTAGTACTACTTGTCACCCCCAAACTGATGGACAAACTGAAGTAGTCAATAGAACATTGTGTACTATGCTTAGGGCTGTTTTCAAGAATAATAAGAAAATGTGGGAAGAATGCTTGCCTCATATGCAATTTGCTTATAATCGTTCATTGCATTCTACTAGTAAGATGTGCCCTTTTGAAATTGTGTATGGTTTCCTACCTTGTGCACCTATTGATTTGTTGCCTCTTCCAACTTCAGAGAAGGTTAATTTTGATGCTAAATAACATGCTGAATTGATTTTAAAAATGCATGAGTTAACTAAGGAAAACATTGAGCGTATGAATGCTAAATATACACTTGCTGGAGATAAGGGTAGAAAACATGTTGTGTTTGCACCTGGAGATCTTGTTTGGTTACATTTGCGTAAGGATAGATTTCCTAATTTGTGCAAATCAAAGCTAATGCCACGTACTGCTGTTCCTTTTAAGGTATTAGAGAAAATAAATGATAATGCATATAAACTTGAGCTGCCTGCAGATTTTGGGGTTAGTCCCACTTTTAACATTGCAGATTTGAAGCCTTATTTGGGTGAGGAAGATGAGCTTTCATCGAGGAGGACTTCATTTCAAGAAGGGGAGGATGATGAGGAGATCAATACCATTGTTACACCCACAGCCCCTGCTGCTATACATACTAGACCAATTGCTAGAGCTTGCGCACGCCAATTGAATTACCAGGTACTTTCGTTTCTTGGTAATGATTCTAATGTTCATGAGAATATGATGCTGCCTAAATTGGATACATTTGTTTTGCTTACAAATGAAGGGCCTAGCATGGATAAGAGGGATGAACACTGGAGCAAGACCAAGCATGGAGATGATGGCATGCTCAAGGGGATCAATAACGGAGTTACAAGTGATGATTTCAGGACTTTGAAGCCACCATAAGGAGTGCATGAAGCCTTGGACGAAATATACAAGATGCCACTTCATAAATTTCATCCAGAGGCTATTCTAGGTGCTGCGTCACCTTATTATTGGGCCAGGCCCATGTATTTTCGAAATACTTAAGTATAGGCTGTTTTTAGAGTCCGTATGTGTGTGGAAACAAGAGTTAGGGTTGGTTTCGGACCCCTCCTCCAAGGGCCACGAAACCCCCCCCCCCTCTACCTCCATATATACAACCCTTAGGGCGTCGTTTAGACTTTGGGTTTTGTTTAGATTAAAAGTTCGCCGTAGCTGCAAATTCGCGTACTTCGTTTGTGTCCAATGACCAGAACGAGGTGTCTCAGAACCCCACCTTCATTAATAAAGCTTTCCTCTTTTATTCGCAATATCCAGATTGCAATCTCAGTTTCTTGCTTGTTCTTCAGTTGCTCACAGGAAATAGAACCTCTTCGTCAGGTTGATCATGCTCCGATGTGGTCAATAACCCTCGGAAGTTGGTTTAGCGATTGCTAAGGCACGTTGTCTTCGCATGTTCATAGTCGGATAGTCAAAGTCGACTCCCATAGAAAACGATATCTTTCTCATCAAAACATCGGGACACCTTCGCCTCTATCAAGATCCGATGTGGATGAGCAATGCTCTGTCTCTAAATATGAGCTAAAACAATGCTAACCCTAACTAGGAGGAGGTGGAGGAGTATATATCGTCTAGGTCCATGAAGGGGTAAGTGGGAGAGGGATACAAGACCAAAGGCCCAACTGCGGACAGGCAGGTACCGGTCGTCCGGTGGGTACCGGACGTCCGGTGGCTCAGGAGGGACCGGTCGTCTGCTAGTCATCAAACGTCCACTCGCTGGGAGGTGTTGTAGCTGGCGTTGGTTGTGCTTCAGGCGCCAGTCGTCCGGTGGAGGCCCGACGTCCGCTCGTTTGGCTCGGGTGCAAGATCGTCGGTCGTCCGGTCTGGGCCGATCGTCCGGTGGGTCTTGAGGTGTCGAATGTCCGGTCCCGACCGGTTGTCCGGTGGCTGGAGCTTCTTCCGCCGCTCTTCTTATGGTTCCTCGCGCTCGATGTCCTTGCCTTCTTGTCCATGGGCTTCCTCTTGGTTCCTGGTCATGCATAGCACACATGTTTGAGGTAGTAGCCATGTCTCACATGTGGAAAGTTACGATTCGGAGAGGAGCGAGTTCACCTTGTGTCCAATGGCGAATACTTGAGGTCTTGTCTTATGTATCCTTGGGGCATGGAGAGTAGTCGGAGTGTACATGGGATGGACGTGGGATGCTTCGCATCATGTACACTTGAGCATACGCCATTGGACACAAGGTGAACTCGCTCCTTTTCGAATCTTCCCTTTCTGCATGTAAGACATGGATGCTATTTCAAGCACGGACCTTGTTCATACTCAGGTACACCCGAGAAGAACATGGAGAACCCAAGGACCAAGACCAAGCGTGCGCGGAAGCAAAGGAAGGAGAAGGAAGAAGAGCCAGCTGCTACAGGCCTCGGACATCCGGCCCGCCCCCCGGAATCCGGCGCCCATCACAGAACGCACCCGAAGCTGAACCCCGTCAGCCCGGATATCTGGCCAGAGGCCCGAACATCCGGCTCTTCCCGAGCCGCCGGACATCCGGCCCCCAGCCCGGATATCCGAACCCTGCCTATCCAAAGAGCTCCGAGACCGACCACACCAGCCCGGACATCCGGCACCTCGCGAAGGCCCAGACATCCGGCCCGATGCCCGGACATCCGGCCCTGCCTGCCTGCGTGCAGCGCATCTGGGCCGAAGCCCATGTACCCCTTTTGTCGGTGTACAAAAAGAGGGGTACACTTTTTGTACCCCTATAACTGTGCACGGGCAGTCTGAGCCACGGATACCACCACACCAAGCAAGGAAAGGGAGGTGAGCCAGGGTAAGACCGAAGCTCAAGAGAACTAGAACGACGCCAAGGCCAAGACCACGAAGAGCAAAGGGGACGAAGCGGACTCCCCCGGCAGGATCTTGCCGACAAACAGTTCTAGCAGCCCCGGCAAGACCCTTGCCGCGGCGACTCGTCCCGCGCCTACGGAGCAAATCACCCTTGAGTCCACTGCCCCCAAAGGGCAAGGATTCGGGAGACATCCCCGTGGCGGCATGCAGATCTTTGTGAAGACATTCAAGATCAGATACGCACTAAGGAGACGACAACCCTTGGCGGGATCCCAGCCGAGGAAGACCACAAGGCCCCCGGCAAGCGCCTTGCCGGGGATGATAGCAGGCGCCTTGGCAAGACCCTTGTCGGGGCCCCTGCAAGGCCCTTTACGAGGACACCCGCAGGGCCACCATCAGGCCCACGTCAACTAAACCTCCACCACCGCATGCATGCAGCTACTGACCCAACCAGCTGGACAGGCACCCACGTGGCGGCATAAAGATCTTCGTGAAGACCCACCACTGCGCCACCTCAGCTGTCTTCCTACCTACATGGCATCGCAGGCATCGCTGGCGAGGGCGCGTGTCGACACAAGAAGGAGCGGCGACGGACGAGACAGGTATCTCCCCCGTCCCCGATAAAGCAAGGACACCTAAGCAAGACGCATTAAATGTGCCTTGTCATGTGATGCGAGGGATAACCTCGCAGCACTGTACATTTTCCACCTCCTGTGTGCCACTGTGGCAACCCCTTTTTTCTATAAAAGGATGCCCGAGGCGACCAGAGGAAGGATTCGGCTTTTTGGAGCTCCTCACGCCCCATAGCAAGCTCAAGAACACAGATATACAATCCACCAAAGCAGGAGTAGGGTTTTACGCATCCTCGCGGCCCGAACCTGGATAAACGAACCATGTGCTATCTGTTTGATCCGCTCTTCTCACGACCCCACGCCCCGCTAACCACAGTAGGGATTCTTGTGATCCCATAGGTGTCGTTCCCACCGACATCTTTGGCACGCTAGGTAGGGGGCGCAGTTGTGAGAATCGGCTTTAGCAGTTAATTCGGCGCTTCTTCATCATCATGGTGCCCAAGAAGAAGACGACGGTGGCGGTTAGACATTCGGAAGCCGGACAGCCCGTCCTGACGCGGGCGAGCAGCGGACCGGTCGCAGAAAGGACCCGGGGCACTGCTCGCGAACACCAACACCATCCCAGTAGCCGGAGTTTGGGAGGCGGCGATGTTTGTGCGCCTAGTAACGGGCCACACGTCGCCAAATCCAAAGGCGGAGCCAAGCCCTTCGCGGGTGGAGTGGGGCCTTCCAGGGTCATCGCCTCCCCGCCCGAAGGTGACGCAAGGGCCTTCAAGACTCCCACGCCGGCGCCAACAGCGCGCTCCTCCCAAGCAGCCCGCGACAAACGGCGTAATCACGCCGAAGATCCCAGGCGTTGCCGCGGGAAGAGCCCCGAGCGCCACTCCCGGGACGTAGAAGACCTTCCCACTCGCTGAGGCGCTGGTGAAAACGGCATGCGACCGCGGGGTCGTGATAGAGCTCCTTCTGACATGGTCAGAAGTCGAAGCGCGTCGCGATCCGTGCAGGTTTCGCTGCCACCGACGCCAGCAGAGGCCTTGGCACGCGCGCAGTTGCTCCTCGACTTTCCTCCCACTACGGGGAAACTCGACGAATGGAGAGCCACTATCCGAAGCCTTGTTGCGGTGGCCAACAAAGACGAACCAAGTCCGGTGGGGCCCCCGGGTAGACGCTCCGATGGAGTCCGCGGACCAGTGGCGGAAAAGCTGGCGGCGCCGCGACCATGGTGCATTCACCTCTTCTCCATCCGGTACCGCAGACGCCGGCTCGTCGCGAGCGACGACATCTCCATAGCATCGTCTAACCCGTGGACCCACTGTGATCAGTGCCAAGTTCTTCAGGAACGAGCCCATGAAGACGCTCGAACCACTATCGAGTGTCAGCGCGGAGCGCGCCACCAGTCAGACAGGCGAGCAGGGCCTGCTGTGAACCACCCGGCCCCGAAGATCCTAGGAGGCCTACCTTAGGAGGTAGGCTGTCCGGCTTTTACCCGTGAGCTGCGGCAGTTCCAGTGACCCACTCACCGCGCCTTCAAACCTGACGTTGGCGAAAAGTACAACGGCAAGTACTTTCCCGCCGAGCTCCCCGAAGCCGCCGGCAAGGATGTTGCCGGAGACACTGAGCCCGCCGCGGGACGGTTGGCTCCGACAGAGCATCAAGCTCTTGCCATGGAGACAGCCGCTCCGATAGCGGAGGAAATGCCTTTAGTCCTCACTGTCGAGCCCCAGGCTCCAGCGTGGGCACAACATACCGTCCGATTCCTCCAAACAGGGGAACTTCCTGAGGAGCCGAAAGAAGCGGAAAAAGTAGCCCGACGCTCTACTATGTACTAGTTCGTCGATGACATCCTATACAGAAAGAGGCCAAACAGCGTGAAATTGAAGTGTATCCCTCGAGAGGAAGGACTGGGGCTGTTGGCGGAGATACATGGAGGCATATGTGGATCCGACATCGGGTCAAGGGCCCTTGCCAGCAAAGCGTTTCGGCAAGGCTTCTTCTGGCCCACCGCCCTCCAGGATGCGATGACACTAGTCACCAGGTGTGAAGCGTGTCAGTCCATTCAATGAAGCTTCATCAGCCAGCTCAAGCCCTTCAAACCATTCCTCTCTCCTGGCCTTTCTCGGACTGGGGGCTCGACATACTGGGCCCTTTCCCCCGCGCTGTTGGGGGCTTTGAGTACTTGTACGTTGCAATCGACAAGTTCACAAAGTGGCCAGAAGTGGAAGCAGTGAGGAAGGTCACAGCACAGTCAGCCATCCAGTTCTTCAAAGGACTGGTGTGCCGTTTTGGTGTACCCAATAGGGTTATCACCGACAACGACACGCAGTTCACAAGCCACACCTTCATGCAATATATTCAAGACCTCGGCAGCAAGGTCTGTTTCGCTTCCGTTGCTCACCCACGAAGCAATGGTCAAGCTGAGAGGGCAAATGCTGAAGTACTGCGAGGCCTGAGGACAAAGACCTTTGACAGACTGCACAAGAGTGGAAGGCGCTGGATTGATGAATTGCCGGCGGTTCTTTGGTCAATCAGAACGACACCAAATCGAGCCACCGGCCAGACACCCTTTGCCCTGGTATACGGGGCAGAAGCAGTTCTCCCCGCGGAACTCATATACGGGTCACCTCGAGTACTCGCTTATGACGAGCTTGAGCAAGAGCAATTGCGGCAAGATGACGCAACGCTCCTTGAGGAAGATCGTCTTCGGGCGGCTGTGAGAGCAGCGCGCTACCAGCAAGCCTTGCGCCGCTACCATAGCCGCAAGGTTCATGCCCGAAGCTTTGAGGAAGGCGACCTTGTTCTTCAGGCGTTCAATCGGCCAAGAATTCCAACAAGTTGACGCCAAAGTGGGAAGGCCCTTATCGGGTAATACGAGTCACCAGGCCCGGCGCAGTCCGCCTGGAGACCGAAGATGCCGTTCCGGTGAGTAACTCCTGGAACATTGAGCATCTTCGCAAGTTTTACCCGTGAGGCGCGGCTTGCCGGGCCCCCCGGCAAGCCACCTTTTGTACGAGCCTTGCCGATGACGCATGTAACCCTTTGTACAAAGCCAGGCGCAGACCCTGAGCATAAATAAATGAAGCGCTGGCGCCCTAAGTTATAGCATGCATGCTAGGTCGAGTCTCGTCCTTGGTTAGGGTTGATAGTGCTTAGCGGCGACTAACCCCTAGCTTAGAGGTCGAGTGTGCGTCTCTTTGTCTTTCTTTTGTCTTCTTTGGTTCACAGGACACACAGATATCCGTGCCGAACCACTTGGGGAGAAAACAAAGAGGAACAGACCAGCATCTAGCCCCCGGCAAGCCAGTATTGCCAGGGGCTGCAAGAGCAAAGATTCACCCACGGCGAACCAGGGTTGCCGGGGACTACAGCTTCAGATAAGTTCTTCATCCCTTATCATGCATTCCATTATGGACTGAGGTATGTGAAACCTCATTTTCCCCTAAGCTACCGTGCTCCCCTAACTCTAGGCCCTAGGGCTCGTTCCTGGGGCCAAGTTTGGTCGTAGTCGCGGTAGCGAAAGGATGAAACAAGGAGCCTGAACCCGCCTCATCCCTGCCTCTACCAAAGGTGTGAGGAAGGTCGAGCGAAGTGGGGAGACAGCAAGGCCTGTTGCCGGGAAAGGAAATGTTTATCTTGAAGATATCAAGGATTTACTCCTTGTCGTGGGTTCCACCCGCAAACAAATGACCCGACAAGCATCCCTTTTTCATTAAAAAACATTCCGCTCAGGTACAGTCCATAGGGAATGAAAAACATGAATGATGGGATTACAAGTTTTAAATTCAACAAAGGCCCGAAGGCTTACAAACTAAAAATAGATAAGGTGCCCGTAATCCCTTTCTTGTCCCTCTCCTTAGCAGGCGGGTCAAGGAGGCGAAAAGGACAAAAGGAGCGCCTAGGCGAGCTACGAGTGGCAGAAGACACCAAGAGAACATCTTGGTGGCCGTCCAAAGGATGGATGGTGATGGCGGCGCCGGAAGCAGAGCTCGAAGACGAGGCGGCAGGACGTCAGCACGCGTCGAAGGCATCGGTGCCCGCGTACTCTGACTTGACGGCCTTGCCGCCGGCCCTCTTCCTCTTCCACAGCCTCCCAACGCCAGCCGCCCAAGGAGACGACCCCGAGAAGTTCAGGGAGCCGGCGACACGGATGATGGGGTCGCCGGTGCCGCACCGAGCGGCACCCGACACCTAGTCGGACCCGTCATCCTGCCGCCTACTACCCTCGTCGTCGCTGCTGCTGTCCTCCTCGTCACTCCCGCCCGAGGAGGAGTCCTCACTATCAGAAGAGCTCTCCACGCAGCACCTTGCACAGGTCCCAAAGAGCCCGAAGACCTTGACGGAGAGAAGGCCACCCTCCATCAGCTTAAAATGGAGAGTGAGCCCCTCCGTCAAGCGGTGGATATGAGCAAACGTCTTCCATCCCCGATGAAGATACATCACGTGAGGGGCGGGGAAGTCGATGCGGACCCGCGTGCCACTGATCCCGCAGCCCCTCATGTGCAGCTTCAACGACTCCGGCGGATCCAGCTCCATCTCCCACGCAAATGGAGTCGGGAGACGAAGGCGACAATGCGGCGGCCGGCGCAGCCTGATGAAGAACTCACAAGGGTCATCCCCAACATGGCCCTCCATTGGAGGAGGAGCTGCTGGCGGATGCGAGGCCGGCGCGCCGCCCCGTCCTCCCCTTCTCCGAGTGCCCCGGCCTCGCCCCCTTCCCCTCACGGCTGGCTCTGCCACCGCAGGCGCAGGAGAAGGAAGGACGCGTTGTCGAGCGGCGACCCTCGCCGCCACTGTTGAAGGACAGGGATTCCCTCTCTCCATGATGGATGGAAGGGAGGAGCAGAAGCTGAAGGAAGAAGAAGATGAAAGAATGCGGGACGCCATCCCCCCCTCCCGCTCTTTATAAAGGATAGGGGTTGGGGCTCGGCCGCCCCGCTCGGCCAATCAAGATACGGAAGGCGCGGGGAGCCAGGACCGACCCGCCGCCCCAACCAGCAACGGCCCGGTTTCCCGCCTCCACCGTTTGCCACCCCAGGCGCATGGGAGACACGTGGCGGACGTGCAGAACCGAGGGGACGGGTGAGGCGACCACTCCCCACCCTGTGATCGTGGGTAGTGGACGCCTTGAAGACCGCACCTCGGCCCCATTCAGTAAATGGGCCGCGCCTCCATGCCTCCCTCCATTTATGGGGAAGGCGCGAACCACCCCTTTACTACGATGTGATGCATGCCTGCGGGAACCAACACCACGCATGCCGCCCACATCACACGTGCCTCCCTACACCGCACCACATGCGGGAATCGTGGGAAGCGCAGCGCGTGAAGAATCTTACCGCGGTAAAAACCGCCCTGCCTGCCCGCGCACCGGTTTTGGGCCTAGCCCAACAACGCGTTGCGCTTATGTGTGGCCCAGGCCCAAGGGCTCCTGTCGGTGTACAAAAATAGGGGTACACTTTTTGTACCCCTATAACTGTGCATGGGCAGTCTGAGCCGCGGATACCACCACACCAAGCAAGGCAAGGGAGGTGAGCCAGGGTAAGACCGAAGCTCAAGAGAACTAGAACGACGCCAAGGCCAAGACCACGAAGAGCAAAGGGGACGAAGCGGACTCCCCCGGCAATATCCTTGCCGGGAGACAGTTCTAGCAGCCCCGGCAGGACCCTTGCCGCGGCGACTCGTTCCGCGCCTACGGAGCAAATCACCCTTGAGTCCACTGCCCCCAAAGGGCAAGGATTCGGGAGACATCCCCGTGGCGGCATGCAGATCTTTGTGAAGACATTCAAGATCAGATACACACTAAGGAGACGACAACCCTTGGCGGGATCCCAGCCGAGGAAGACCACAAGGCCCCCGGCAAGCGCCTTGCCGGGGATGACAGCAGGCGCCTCGGCAAGACCCTTGCCGGGGCCCCGGCAAGGCCCTTGCCGAGGACACCCGCAGGGCCACCATGAGGCCCACCCCAACTAAACCTCCACCACCGCATGCATGCAGCTGCCGACCCAACCAGCTGGGCAGGCACCCGCATGGCGGCATGCAGATCTTCGTGAAGACCCACCACTGCGCCACCTTGGCTGCCTGCCTGCCTACATGGCATCGCAGGCGTCACTGGCCAGGGCGCGTGTCGACACAAGAAGGAGAGGCGATGGACGAGACAGGTTTCTCCCCCGTCCCCGATAAAGCAAGGACACCTAAGCAAGACGCATTAAATGCGCCTTGTCATGTGATGCGAGGGATAACCTCGCACCACTATACCCTTTCCACCTCCTGTGTGCCACTGTGGCAACCCCTTTTTCTATAAAAGGAGGCCCGAGGCGACCAGAGGAAGGATTCGGCTTCTTGGAGCTCCTCATGCCCCATAGCTAGCTCAACAACACATATATACAATCCACCAAAGCAGGAGTAGGGTTTTACGCATCCTCGTGGCCCGAACCTGGATAAACGAACCGTGTGCTATCTGTCTGATCCGCTCTTCTCATGACCCCGCGCCCCGCTAACCACAGTAGGGATTCTTGTGATCCCATAGGTGTCGTTCCAACCGACACCCTTCGCCCCTTAGACTATATATACGCCCCCTCCACCTACGTTTTGGGGTTAGCGTTGTGATAGCTCATTTGAGAGATAGAGCCTTGCTCATCCATATCGAATCTACTCCTTGAGAGAGACCGCGGCCCCTCTTCAGAGAAGATCCACATGGATTCAAGACCTCCTCACAGAGAAGACCATCAAGACCTCCTCACGAAGAAGACCGGTTACCATTTGTATCGTCCTTTGTTGATCATGGATCTTGTATCTCCTCTCATGTTTCAAGGATCTAGCACATGTGTGACTTAATCTTGTTGGTTTGAGTCTTTCTCTTTGTGGCCCTTTGTGATTTCCCCGTGTGTTCTTCGTGTTCATCGCGGGATCTGCTCCTTTCGTGAAATATCGGACCCGAGGGTTTCCACCCTACATCATCTTGGTATCAGAGCCAGGTTGATCATGATTTTGGAGCCTCCCCTCGTTGTTTTCTAGCCTTATTTTGTTGATTTCGTCCTAAATTCGAAAATCCCCACCAAAAAGTAACCCCCAATTTTTTTGTGATTTCTTGGTTTGATGATGTTTTGTTGAATTTGATCCATGGATTCGTTGTGTCTTGAGTAGATCTATCTTTCCCCCATGTTTCCCCACTTTCCATCCATGAAATCTCTACAATTTTGCCCCTAAAATCATCTATTTCCGCCCCCAAATCGAGTTTCGAAGTCCAAATCCCGATCTGGAATAGTTGGAACAAACATCCGGGCCTCAGGCCGGACATCTGGGCCATCGGGCCAGACATCCGGCTCCTGGAGGACATTTTCGTGCAACATTCTGGACATCAGGTCCTGGATATCTGGCCCCGACCCCGGATGTCCAACCCCTCTAACTTTAGCCATCACCGTTTTGACCATAATTAATACATACGGAGTCCGTTTTTTGACGTTCTTTATCTTGTTTTGAAGCTATTGACACCCCCATCCCACAAAAATACTACCATCACCATTTGACTCCATCAAATTTTTGGAACTTTGACATCTTTGCCTAGGGTTTCCACTATATCATCCGAATAACCACCACCGACTTCCGTAACCTAACCCATATTGATCCCCATAGCATTAGTGGTTGTTTGAGTTGTGATTTGAGTCTCCTAAGGTATTTAGGCTACTTAGGGACAGTTGCTTCTTCATCAACCACCACCACCATAACTTCCGCATAGGCTTGCCCACCACACGCTTCCGCCACCCCAATTTAAGCCAATTTTGTTAGTGTTGTGAGTTGTGTCTCCTAAGGTGTTTCGGCTACTTAGGGACCGTGCTTCCAACTCCGACACCGTGTATAGTCCACCACCTTACCATCCACTTCCGCATTGCGTCTCAAATCTCATCATTGCATTTCCGCAATCCCAATGAGCTTCCGCAACCACCACCGCATTCCCGCTACCACCATTTGACATTTGAGATTTTGAGTTCGCGCTTTTTCCGTTTCCTAAGGTGTTTCGACTACTTAGGGACTAGTCTCCATCATCTTGGTATCTACATCAAGAACACCGCCACTCATCATCACCGCCGGACGGTAACCTCCATATCATCTTGGTATTGTGGTATCCAGCCATTGTATATTCTTTGTGCCATTACATTGTTAACCCCTAGCCCATTTTGCGTCACTTGCCTATCAAGACTAGCCATTTGAGTATTGCCGACAACTTTACTTGTGCACATTAGTGATCTACACCATCCATTGCATACATACCATATCATCTTGGTATCATCATATCATCTCTTGTGTCACAAGATTGTTCCCGTATATACACAATTGCTATCTTGATTTGTGCATCGTGGCCATACAAAAAAAGAAAGAATAAGCTTTTAAGCAAAGAAAAAGAGAGAGCAAAGAAGCTTATAAGCAATAGCCATAGCATCATAACACATTGCATATAACATTGTCATATCCGATCATCTTCGATCATACCACCGGAACATCATACGCATAGCATACTTGGGATAGAGGTTGTTCCATTTTGCATCTTATAGATTGTGCACAAGTGTCTTATCCGCCTATTGAAAAATCGTGCTAGCGTCTCTCTTGAGTTGTGCACGACCCCATTTTGACCTCATTCCTTTGTTGCACGACCCCATTCATCTATCCGTGTGTGTGTTTCCGTGTGCCACATATTGCTATTGGTCTAATTGTTTCACTTGCGAATTTGTGAATCTCTTTCAACACTATTGACTCTTGCTAACATTTTGCATCAATTTTTTGTGCCACTATCCTCACCGAGCCCCGCCATAAGCCTTATTTGTGTAATTGTGAGAACCCGACAAGAATTGGTACCAATTGTGCTATTTCCTTGTTACATCATTGAGTGATCATTGATCCATCTTCAACATCCGTCAAGGTACATTTGGTATAGTTCTTATCCTTTCTCCACTCATATTTGCTCTAGTATTGTGATGGATAGGCAAGGCATTTCATCTCCGGTCTTCCACAACAATGATGGCGCGTACAACTCTAACACCAACAATCCCCACTTCGGACTACACCGAGCAATGCAAGTCATCAACAACATCACCACCGACTTACGACATTCCGAAGCTAGGAGAAGGGACTAGTTCAACAACAAGTTTTCCGCACAAAAGGAGGAGCAAGATGCAAGGATGGAGAAGATTCGACCTTGTTGATCAATCGTTCTTCCCCTTCATCATCCTCAAGGCAGCAACTTGAAGTCACAAGTCTTCGGAGCGGAAAAATGATGCAAGAGAAAGTCGTCCACGTCCACATCACCATGGCGACCACCATCACGTTCGTGATCCACATCGTCAGGAAGGCCAAGTCACCTCTAAGCGCAAATGTGCATGACAACGACGAAAGGCATCGAGCTCAAGCACGACAATGACACCATCATCATGAAGATGCTCGCCAAGCGCAAATGCACAAGTCCCAACAAGCCCTACATCACGCCAAGGCCAACCTTCATGAGCATAAGAGAAGATTGCGAGACGAGCACCACCAAGACGGAGCTACGGCTGCACCGACCACTTCGGCATCCTCGCCAAGTGTTCTCAAGGCATCTTCGCCTTCGGACGTACGACATCTTTGCCTACTTCCAATGAGTTTGCCTACATCGACATCTTCACCAACGAGGCAACCACCTACAAGCGAGGGCGACACTTCCATCTTCGGAAGACCCTCAAGGAAGATGGCCGAGCATGAGAATTTCCCTTCGGTCATGGAGATGAGCTATGAGGTGCCACATCATATGGGCCTCCAACAACAAGATGACGACAAGACGATCGAGCTGGGGCCATCCCCTCGACCATGGCGATGAGCATGAACCTCTTCAACTACATGAAGACGGCGCCCCAAAAGGACTCATTCTCCGACTCAAGCTACAAGACCGCACATGAGAACTTATCTTTGGTCTTAGAGGAGAGTGATGATGTGCCATCTTCGGCCTTCATCCACGGCTACGACCACGACATGATTGAGCATAGAGACATTTGCACCTACATCTCTCCGACACCCACATATGATGAGGTGTCCCAATTGCCATGTAAGGACAGCCACCACCCCATGAGTGAGATGAGTGACTCCACCATATGTGACATTGAGTGCATTTCCTATGAGAGGATGAGTGTTACCACCACTAGTCCCACACTTGAGAGCATGCCACACATCCTATGTGAGGTTGAGAGCCATTTGAGTGACTCCACCAACCATGTGGGTGAGAGCATTCAAGAGGGAGTGAGTGAGCCACTACACTTAGTGAGTGAGGTAGTTGACACGGCATGTGAGGCCACTATGATTTCTAACGACTTAACCTCTACTCCTGAGTTTGTTTTCTTCTTTGGTGCTAGGTCTCCTACATGATGACATGCCTATCCTCGACGAGTCCATACCTCCAATGGAGACAACGATGGCCATGGTGGACGATGATGCACCCCCACATGGTTCCATCAAGATGAAAATTACCACGACTCGGTCTTCGACACCTCACCTACAACACATGAGCGATGCTCCAAAGGTAACATAGGTGATGGTTCTTCTCTTGTCCCACTAGTGGACTATCTCACCAATGATTGCTTGCATGATGTTGATCCACCTATTCCCATGCTTCATGCTAGTGCAACTTCTTCATGTCATGACTTACCAATTTATGATGAATATGATGATGAGCAAGTTGAGGTGCCTAGTTGTGATGCTATGCTCCATAGGATATCATGTGAAAATTCTTTTGGTCACATCATGTTGGACAACCCTATAAACTTGTCATATGCTATGAGTGAGATCTCCCATATTGCATCATTTCAATCTCAACATAGTAACTAAGCATGTCCAATTCAAATAAATCCCATTTGCACTTATGGCATAGATGACGAGATGATGGTCATTGGCTTTTGTTTTTCTTGTGATTATATTGCCATGCTTCCTTTACATGATTTGCGCAATTCATTTCCTATACCATGCCAAGATCACATTGTTCCAAATATGCATTGGTTTGAATGTTGTCAATATTATCCGTGTGATGTTTCCATTAATGCTAACGAGGAGACCCCCATAGTTTTCTCATACATATTAGGGGATTTTGATGCATTCCATACTTTGCATGGTTCCCATAATTGCTTGCACCATATGCATTCCATGAATAACAATACTCTACATATTTCCCATGATGCATTACACAATTTGAGTCTCCATTATGCTATACATAACAACAAACCTATCATGATGGATGACATGTTTCTATATCATGCATCTCATTTATTTGAGCATTGGATATTTTGTGCTAACCAACACATGCACGTACGCATCATGATGGATGATGTGTACATATACCACACACACACAATTTTCCCTTTGTCTTTGTTTTGTGTAGGTACTCACGTATACTCATCAACCTCTCAATCCCAAGAGTTGATGAAACGAGCTCTTGAGAGCAATGACGATTTGGGATCCCGTGGATTATCCTTCCCACCGCGTAATGGCTACTCGCATCTATCCTACTTGGCTCTCACAAGGCTATGGGATATTTACCACTTGTCACATTATGCCCATCCTACCATTGCATGTTATTCTTGCTTTTATGCCTTTTCCATGCAATTGTGACCCTTGCTTGCATCTACCCATGATTCACCATTATACTACTTCTATGTGTATTTGCATGCTTGGTGGAGATCCTTGTTGCTATTGCCATGTTTACCATGTGCCTCATGCTATTGTTGCTTGTTGTGTTGGGAGAGTCAAGATGTCCCATTGCTATTTACATATGACCTCTCACCAATACATTGATGATATTTTTCTCGTATCTTGCTTTCATGCTTGTGCTATGTCATGTGAATTATTCTTGCACACTATTTGCACCCATGACATGCTTGCCATGATTCCTTCTAATATGTTGCATCTTCGCACTACTAGCTTGCTTGACTTGATCGCTAAGATTACTTACTTTGTCGCACCACCCATGTTCCACTATTACTCGCTTTCTTGGGTTGATGACATATATGTTCATGCCTCTCACAAGATACATCTTGTACATTGTTGCTTGCCTCCAATTGTTGCATCTATGCTCATTGATCTTTGAGACTTGGACACCTTACTTGTGATGCATGCTTGTTTACTTCAGCCTATTGTCTTTGGTTGTAGTCACATTTTATGCTTTCATACCATGCCACATATTGTCCTTTCTTATGATAAGCATGATGAAAAAACTTGTTGGGTATCTCACTATTCGAATGATAGGTGTTGCATTTGCACTAACCTCATTTGTTTTTCCGAGTGTTTGTCATGTTCTTCCATTTTGAAGGATTCACAAGGTGGCACCGTCATGAAACACCTTGGTCGTGTGAAGGCGTACATGATGCACAACACCAACATTTTTGACATCCTCATAAAGGTGAACTCATTCCCTTTGAGCCATCCTCAAATACGCATATTGGACGGGTCATTCTTTCATTGTTGTTTCCTTCTTGTTGTCCACATGATACATCTCGCGAACGGAGGAGAGACATTGAAGATTGGCACTATGGACCTTTAAGTTGAGGAGTGCCCGAACTTAGTTGATGCACCAACGGACCAACACTACTACCAGGACATCGAGCTATGGTACAACACCACCCATAAATTTTTTGCATCTTATGCATGGATTGACTCATATTATGATTGCCTTGTAGCATCTTGTCTTTCTATGTCATCCATGATATATGAGCTTGTGCACTTTCTTAGCAAATTTGTTGTGTTCTTTCTTGATGGCATATTCATACATCATGATCATATTGCCTACCATCAATTGCATGATAACTTATTCATATTGAGCATCCATTGCCATATTCATGCTATTGATAAACCGTCTCACTATGACATCATTTTGCACCGTGGTTACATTGATCATATTCACAATACATTTTGTGTGCACAATGAATGCTTTTGCTCCCATGAATGCTTTACATACCATTCCATATCCTTTGGATATGCTTCATGCAACTTGTCATGATCAATCTTGTCGCACAGACTCATTCTTACATGATGGACACTTTGTATGCGCTAACCATTGTATTTCCAAGTGTCATTTGTGTTTGCTCTTTTTGCATGTATACCACTTCGGTGACACCTTGGAGTGCTTGGATTGCACAACATCTTCAACTCCGTCCAACTACAAGTTCATCCACTACTACCGTTTCGATGGTGATGAGGATCACGATCTGAGGTCGGATCTTTCCCAAGGGAGGGGAGATGATGCGGAGCATCCTACGATCATCCCCATGTACACTCGAGCATACACCATTGGACACAAGGTGAACTCACTCCTTTCTGAATCTTCCCTTTCCGCATGTAAGATATGGATGCTACTTCAAGTGCGGACCTTGTTCATACTCAGGTATATCCGAGGAGACCATGGAGAACACAAGGACCAAGGCCAAGCGTGTGCGGAAGCAAAGGAAGGAGAAGGAAGAAGGGCCAGCTGCTACAGTCTGTGGACATCGGGCCCCAGCCCAGACATCTGGACCAGCCCGGACATCCTGCCTGACCCCCGGAAACCCGACGCCCATCACAGAACGCACTCGAAGCTGAACCCCGTCAGCCCGGACATCCGGCTCTTCCCGAGCCACCGGACATCCGGCCCCAAGCCCGGATATCCGGACCCTGCCTATCCAGAGAGCTCCGAGACCGGTCACACTAGCCTGGACATCCGGCCCGCCAGCCCGGACATTCGGCACCTCGCGAAGTCCCAGACATCCGGCCCGACGCCCGGACATCCGGCCCCGCCTGCTTGCGTGCAGTGCATCTGGGCCGAGGCCCATGTACCCCTTTTCCCCTTAGACTATATATACTCCTCCTCCAACTACGTTTTGGGGTTACGGTTGTGATAGCTCATATGAGAGATAGAGCCTCGCTCATCCATATCGTATCTACTCCTTGAGAGAGACTGCGGCCCCTCTTCGGAGAAAATCCACTTGGATTCAAGACCTCCTCATGGAGAAGACCATCAAGACCTCCTCACGGAGAAGACCGGTTAACATTTGTATCGCCCTTTGTAGATCGTGGATCTTGTATCTCATCTTGTGTTTTAACGATCTAGCACATGTGTGACTTAATCTTTTTGGTTTGAGTGTTTCTCTTTGTGCCCCTGTGTGATTTCCACTCGTGTTTCCCCTCGTGTTCTTCGTGTTCATCGCGGGATCCGCTCCTTTCGTGAAAGATCAGCCCCTAGGTTTTCCACCCTACATCAGCAAATGTGCGCATCGACAAGTTTCCAAACAGTGTAGGGAATATATCATGCAAAAACAGAATCGAACAAGGGAAAACAACACACATTCAGCAAACAAAGATAGTTCATATTACATCTGATAACCTGCCGTAGTTCTAACTTAAGATGAATATTTTCTTTTACATGGATTGCCGGTGACAAGACAAGGCTTGGTGACTAGTCTCTGTGCCGGCCTTAAATCACCTCGCTCACCTTCTCGACGGTGAGCTTGATGGCTTCACTGATCGATGTGCTATCAGCATCTTCTAGCCAGCTTGCGAGAACATTGGTGAATTCGATGCCTGTGTTCCTAAGGCCGACCTTGCCGAGCACCTTTGTGAGGAAAACTTGACACATTTTGCGAGCTTCTACAACAAGGGAAGCAGCTCGATTGCTCTAGATCTTCTTGAGGTCATCTACAACACATTCGTAGAATAGGGTCAACCTGGCACTCTTGCTCACACTCTCCTTAGTGGAGAACCTGAAGTTTGACATGCCCATAGCGGCCAGTTGTGCAGTGAGCTGCTTGGCTGTGTTGACAAGCCACTCGGTCCAGATCTTCACACTCTTCTCATAGTCATTATATATGGCAGCAGTGTTGGCGAGCAGATCTTTCTCTTTTCGACGATCCTTGAGCAAGCCCTTCTCACGAGCACTGCTCTCCTCCAAGTTCTTCTCGTGTGTTCTCACCTTCAGTGTGAGATCTACAATGGACTCATTGGCTGTAGCAAGCTTGTTGTTCCTATCAAAAATGGTAGTCTGCATGTCTGCTGATTCATATAGTGTCTTCTCCCTTTCTGCCTAAAAGGTTGAGATTTGCTTGCAAAGATCTTTGAGATGTGCCTCCTGTTTCTTCACCTTTTCCACCAATTCACTCTTGGTGGCCTCTGTAGCTTTGGCAACATCGGCGGCCTCTGTAACTTTGGCAACATCAGCGGCCTCCTCGAGCTTGCTGGATTGGTCCACATACTAGGCTGCGAGTTCTTCTTTATACTTCAGCTCCAGCTCTTGTGTTCGTCGCACAACCAGATTCTCAAGCTCTTCATCTTTGCCATGAAGGTTGGCACCCAAATCTTCCTCGCGAGCGGCAAGGTCTTCTTCATGAGAGTTGAGTTAGGCCCTACGCTCGTTCACCTTGCCCTATGTTGCTGACGATATTCGCGCAACCTCATCTTGTGGTTTCTCAGCATCAGATTTCTCCAAGAAATTTTTTCCCATTCCTTGGCTAGTTGTTCTCATTGGACAGTCAGCTCTTGGAGAGATTTAACATATTTAGTTTGCGCCTGTTCGACACGCTTAAGGAACTCTGCTTCCACTGCTCCTATAGCTACTACCCTGGAATTTAGACTATCTGACTGGTTGTGGAAAAGTGCTTGAAGCTGTTGAAAGTTGATGTTCATAGCTCTGAGGATTTCTTCTTCCTTGGATTCACTGCTGCTGATGGGTGGGTGATCAACTATTCTTAGTCCGGCAGCAGCAATAATTTTATCAAAGCTTTCTCATATTAGCGCTGTAGTGTTTGTTTTCTCTGGGATGCAAACGTATAAGTTGTCGCCAACCTTGAGGAACTTGCTTGCTGAAGGATCTTCAGATCTCGATGGCATGTCTTACATGATAGCCTTGCTGGTGACTGATGACCCTATGGCCAAGGTAGCTCCAAGCGCTCCTGGAGCAGGGATGCTATCAGCTAGTCCACTGGTCTCATTGCCGTCCTCATGTGCAGCTTTCTTGGCATTGTCCTCCTTGGCCATCCTCTTGGCGGCCAGTTCTTGTACAGTCTTAGCGGCCTCATCGACGGCAATCTTGTTGGCTTCTGCAGCGGCGTCCTTGGAAATCCCTATGACATCAACATTGATATTCATGTCATCAGTTGGAGGCGGATCTAAAGAGGAAGGAGAAAGACGAATCAGATTCAAACAAAGTTCAAGAAAACAAAAACATCAAAAGAAATATGAAGTGCTCGAAGACAAGTGAATTACCTATGTGGGTCTATTGAGGAGGAACTCCCTCTTCTTAGGAAACATCAGTTACCATCACGTGGCTGCTGGCATCCTTACTTACTAGCTCCTCAACACGGACGGGCTCATCAGTGGAGGCCCTTGTCGGAGAACCACCACCAGGCAGTGTAGTTGACGAGGATGTCACATCAAGGGTTACCTCAGGTTGGCCTTCTTGGCGTCACTCTTCCCGTACAAGCTTGTTAATGTCAGAAGATCTCCACGCCAAGGCTTGCCAACGGGAAATGAGTGACAGATTCATGCTGGGGGCTGGGCTGGGGGTTGCGTCGAGGACAGGGCCAGTGATTGATGGTGATGGTCTCTAGACCAGCCGTTGTACTTGCTAGGGGCTCATTGCCTATCGAGGTCTTCGACCTCTTCGCCCGCCTCTACACCAAGGTTTTTGCGTCTCTACAGAGGTCAAAATAATTCAAGTCAGATCAAAAAATCTAGGATTAAAGAATATGACAGGGATTCTTACTCTGCTTCACCTTCGCTGAAAGCAGAAATGTGAAAATTGACATCTGATTCAATGGTTGTGCTTGGAGGGGTGGGAGTTCTTGTTCTCTTGACAGCAGTAGATCGAGACGATCTCGTAGCTCCAGTTGCTGGCGTGGCCGCACTCGGCGACTTTGACGCTCTAGCTGTTCGCGTGGCAGTCTGTCTTGTGCACGCACGTGTTGCTATTGAGCTACTTGCCTCCGCGAAGTCCTGCCGCCTGGCCACCTGTTAGAAGTTTTACCGCTTGAAGAAGAATGGCATACGGGGTCGCTAGATGCAGTCTTACGAAGGACGTGTTGCTTCATTGGCAGAGCAGGGGGCTCTTCGTGTTGTTGCTCTTCGGTTGTCTCCTTGCCAGCGAAACTTGTTGAATTTTGGGTTCCGGCAAAACCCTTGAGGTTCGATCACTGGGGTGCGCACAAAGATCTCTCCCCCTCTCTAGCTCACGCACATCATGATCTCACGGCCTAGCTCGACGAACCCAAAGAACAAGAGACACAAGAGTTTATACTGGTTCGGGCCACCGATGTGGTGTAATACCCTACTCCAGTGTGGTGTGGTGGATTGCCTCTTGGGCTGAGGATCAATAGTTACAAGGGAAGAACAACCTCCTGAGGAGAGGTGTTCTTATGCTTGGTGACTGTGGTGGCTTTGGTGGAATGAAGCCGGTCCAAGCTGAGATCAGAATGCCTCCCTACTGTGGTGGCTAGTCCTATATATAGAGGCCCGGGTCCTCTTCCCAAATATTAGGCGGGAAGGGATCCCACAACGGCCAATTTGAAGGGGGGCGGCTAGTACAAGCTATCCTGACAAAAGTAGTCTTCGCCTGCCAAAGGGTCTGGTGGTGACGCCATCTTGGGCTCCACGGTGACCTCCATCCTGCTGTCCTGCCGGTCTTGGTCTTGTTGCACCGATATGGAAACCTTTGCCTGATGCCTCGGGACTCCTCGCCTGCGCTTTCACCTTAGCACCAAAGAGGAAACAAAGACACTGCATGTGCTGGCGCCCGCCTGGCTCCAGTCATCATGGCTTGCATCACACAAACCTCGCGAGGTGTCCCTTGCCTTGATCTCTCCGCCCCTCGCGAGCCAGCCTGGTGAGGCCGCCCCTGAGGAGGTCTTGCGTCATCTGCTTCACGAGGCTTGGACCCTCGCGAGGGTCTTAAGTGTTTGCTGGTGAAGATGGGCCATACAGGGCCGCTGGTGGAGCCACGCCGCGTGCTGCAGGCAGCCAAGTCTGCGGACCCCCGTTCCCAGAAAGCCAACAGAACTCCCAGCAACTTCATCGCCCTACTCCCCAGCAACCACGCCTTCGTCGATGGTATATTCTTCGGGCATCCATATGCCCTCTTCCTCTTCATTTCGGCCGCCATGTGCCCAAAGTCACCGGTCGATGCAGCAAGCTGAGCTTCCTCTACTCTACTCACAATATAGGTGATCTCCTTGTTGGTGGTGATGTGGTTGAGATCTGTTTCTTCTCTGATAGCTCTCTCCAGCAAAGTGTCAAAAAATTCTTACACGCGCTCTTTAGGCGGTTCTACACAATTTCCGATAACCCCATGTGCATTGCACTCTGGCATCATGGTTATTATTGCACTCTAGGCCGAGTTGATGCACAAGGGAACTATCTCTGCCAACAGCCTATATTTGTCGTCCTGTCTAAACACTGTGTGGCATAGGGAAGTATGTTGTAGGACTATCAAGTTATTGTTCCATCTAGGATGCAACCTCATGACATCCGCGGCATTCTTGTACTCCCAAGCTAGCCTTTTTCCTTTCTGCAGAGGAGCGATTTGGCGGCGAAGGAAGTCTGCACCAACCGCTTTGATAGTGAGTTTCGTAGATCTGAGATGATGGATCCTGGTGATGGTGATTGTGAGCTTCAATCCTTGCTGCGAACTGGTTTGGCCTGCCGAGGCAAGCAGAAATGAGAGAAATCATCTTCCTTGATCCAACACAACTCGCCCTGCCATTCTTCCCACTTGTTATGTCCTACTCCTTCTGGATATATTTCCTTGGTCCCAGGCCTTGGAATCCAAGTGATGGAACCAGAAAGGGCATCTCCATATTCGAGTGAGGGAATGAAATAATGGCAGAAGAGTGTGGTGTTCAGAATCACCACAGCGAAATTTTTGCAAAGATGTGCAAAAGCTGACATACAAGCAATTGCATTCGGCGTGAATTCAAGCAAATGGAAGCCATATGTATGCATGATGTTGTTGAAGAAATCAGAAAAAGGGGGCAGAGCCAGTAGTAGAAATAAGCAACAAAGAAGCAATATTTTCTGGTGCTACTCTTGGTAGAGCCAGGAACTACATGCTAGGCGGTGTGAGCTCTCGTCTTTCTCCAGAACTGGGTCGAAGACGACATGCTGCTTCTTTGCTTCCGCC
The DNA here is from genome assembly GCF_018294505.1 of Triticum aestivum. Lineage (NCBI taxonomy): Eukaryota > Viridiplantae > Streptophyta > Magnoliopsida > Poales > Poaceae > Triticum > Triticum aestivum. The sequence continues at coordinate 268,388,881 of NC_057803.1, read as the reverse complement.
AAGGCCTCCGCATCCGCGCTGAGGCTCTTCTCTTCTTTTTCTTTGCTCGCTTTCGAGGCCATGGTATCCCTGGAAGTGGAGGATTAAAGAGGAGCGGGAGTGTGGGGTGGCGGATGGATGCAAAGTGTTGTGTTCTGAGGGCGCAAGGTAGAAGACAATGGCAACTTCGAGATTGGAAAAAAGTGGAGTAAATGAGCAGCGCCCGTGCGGACTAATTTTCACGGGGAAGGAGCGAGCCTGGCTCTTTACGATTCGATGTGGACGTGCTTTTGCAAGCGCATTACTGAAGTAGCTGTTTCAACCACCTCTCCCACATCTTGCATTTAATGCGCGTCATGGAAGCGCATTAAAAGAGAAGATTCTGACTAATTGTGGTAGTTATTCTTTGCGATGTGTGCATGCACACTGTTTTGGGACTAGCCGAACAACGCTGCTGCATGTGTGGCCCAGCTCCTATCGGTGTATTACTAATTGGGTATTTAATACCCCCAAACTTCTGCATAGGACCGAGGGCAAGGATTGCCAGAGGATAAGTAAAGCCAAACTCAAGGCCAATTTAAAAGATTTAAAGAAGATCTCGGAAATAAAGTTCCAAAATACCAATGATTCAACCTGAAGACCCGCAAGATCCTTACCGGGAGGGCGACAAACCTGCCAAGCTTCAAGCCCAGCAAGAATCCCACTACCTTGCCACCACTCCACCTCATAGATTAGGTTGTCACTTGTCGATTAGGTGTCAAGCAGGAAGGTAGTTAGGTGAGTCTTGTCTGGGAACATGGCAGCTCGCCGCTGAAGATATAGCTTTAATGACACCCGTCCAAGTGATGTGTCAATGAAATAGAAGGTAGATGGGCGAACGACACAGAAGGAGAGACCATCTTTGTCGGGTTGCTCCACCCATAAGACACCTCATGGAACATCTAATGTGTTTGTCCTAGCCCATTAAGGTTAGGTATATGTGAAAGCACAAATGCTCCCTTGGTGATTTTGGTAATTAATGTCAACATATCTGAAAGTGCGTTATATCGACTATAGGGGGGTGAATAGGCGATTTTTATGAAAGTCTTCAAAACGTGAGAGTTATGAAGACAAACAGCGAAGATTATGCCTATTACTATGCAGCGGAAGTTAGATTACACTAGGCCAGCCATGGTCATGTATTCAATAGAGTGAAAGCACAATGACAAACAACTGCAGTGTAATAAGGATCAGGTAGGAAGAAGTTATGAAGCCAAACAGTTCATACATTCACGTTGTGAAGACAAAAGATAAAGCAAGAATGCAATGGCTTCACAATATGTAACAGTAAGAAAAGGAAGTGAAGATGAAACCGGTGACTCGTTGAAGACAATGATATGTTGGACCAGTTCCAGTTGCTGTGACAACTGTACGTCTGGTTGGAGCGGCTAGGTATTTAAACCTTAGGACACACAGTCCCGGACACCCAGTCCTGAACACACAGTTCAGGACACCAAGTCCTCACCGTATTCTCCTTGAGCTAAGGTCACTTAGTCCTCGCCCAATCACTCTGGTAAGTCTTCAAGGTAGACTCCCAAACCTTCACAAACTTCGTTCACTGGCAATCCACAATGTCTCTTGGATGCTCTGAACGCGACGCCTAACCGTCTGGAGGATTCACAGTCCTCAAGTGTAATAAGTCTTCAGATCACACAGACAAGAAGACCTAAGTGATGCCCAATTTGCTCTGGCTCTGGGTGGTTAGGGCTTTTCTCCTCACTAGGAATTTTCTCTCAAAGGCTTCGAGGTGGGTTGCTCTCAAACGACAAAAGCCGTGCACTGAAATCTGAGCAGCCATCCGTTTATGGTTGTGGGGGTGGGCTATTTATAGCCACTTGGCAACCCGACCTGATTTGTCCGAAATGACCCTGGGTCACTAAGGAACTGACACGTGTCTCAACGGTCAGATTTCGAACTCTCACGGCAACTTTACTTGGGCTACAAGCAAAGCTGACTTGTCCGGCTCTAGACAAGATTCGCTCTCATTGTCTTCGCTCGAAGACATAGGTTTTTGATTTAGGCATCACTTCAGTCATTCTGACTGGTTCTCCTGGACCCCACTTAACAGTACGGTGGTTCCTATGACTCAACACAAAAGAAAAGGAACTACGAAAGATCTAAGTCTTCGAGCTCCATAGGCTTCATAACGTGTCTTCCTTTGTCATAGTCTTCAATGTGAATATCTTCATATACCACCTTTGTCTTCAATGTCTTCGTACATTTTTAGGGGTCATCTCTGGTAGTAAAACCGAATCAATGAGGGACTTCTACCTGTGTTTTCCTGCAATTCTCACAAACACATTAGTCCCTCAACTAGGTTTGTCGTCAATACTCCAAAACCAACTAGGGGTGGCACTAGATGCACTTACAATCTCCCCCTTTTGGTGATTGATGACAAACTAGTTGAAGTTTTCAACGGGGAATATAAAGTGTGAATTTTGTAAAGGATAGGGAATTGTCTTCATAAGTTGCAAAGGCTCCCCCTGAAGATGTGCATATAAGTTAATTTGCTTTTGGAATGCAAATGCACATGGCAGGTTGTACTTGTGGAGATCCACTTCAGCTTATGATGACAATCCACTATGCATGTGAAAGTATATGAAGATAATGACATGCATAATGGAAAATGGACGTCTGCAGAATGAGATAAGTGCGGAATTTATCGTCGCACATGCGGAATTTATCTTCGCAAGCAGAGTGGCAAACAAGTAGCAGACGACCATCGAGTTTTAGTGTTTACAACTCAAAGAACCAAATGAAGCAAAAACAAGAGTTGTAAACACGAAGCAAAATATAACCAAACATAAGGCACCCGCCCATATTGACCCGCTTGAAGACTATAAACATCATATGCTTCTCCCCCTTTTGTCAGTAATGACCAAAAAGGTTTGAAGACATAGAGTTTTCTACGCGTTTCCAGGCGCAGCAGGGTCGGTGGAGTTGTTTGGTGGTGCAGAGCTTTGAGGTGCAGAAGTAGGTGGTGGTGAAGTAGCATCATCGTCGTCATCAATGATTCTTGCAGTGACTGTGGCAGCAGATGAAGAAAACTCAGAGTCTTCAAGTGACGGTGTGTTGCGCATCACAGCCCTTCTAGGAGGTGTGGTGTCAAACTTGAAACGCTCTGTGAAGCCATCCTCTTCAAGTTCAGCTGCAGTGCATATCATTGAGAGCCCTTTCCATGTCCGACGGCAAGTCTCATGTGTAACGAAGGCATTCTTGGTGGCAAGGTTTCGAAGTCGATTGACATCCACCAAGAGGCTCTTCATCTGACGTTTGAGCCAGTCGTGATGCCTATCTTGCTTTTGGTGAAGGGCCACAAGAAGCTCTCGATCAGTGAGGACACGAGCACGCTTCTTGGGTCTTGGAGCATTTGTGCTGTCTGTGGCTTCAGTTGATGCTGGTGCACGTGCAGTGCCAGCCAACGGATATACCCTGGATATGGCTTCAACACCTTCAACATTCTGCATGAAGCTCTGGTGTTCTGCATTCTGAAGATTTATTGGTTGCTTGTCTGGCTCAGGATATATTGCTTCAGCAGAGGTATCCACATCTGGCAGAAAGATCCTATGGTTTCGGGCAGAGGGATGATACGAGATTGTAGAGTGCAGTTTGATCAGCCTCATCACCCAAGGGGCATAGAACTTCAAACCAAATAATTCCGAGCCTGACGCTGCAAGTTGGCGTATGAAGAGATCCTATGCGTTGAAGCATTTTCCATGCACGATATAGAATATGAGAGTCTTCATTGCACCTTCAATCTTTGCAAGTGGAGAGTGCCCCTTAATGGGCCAGAGAGTCCGCCGGATGATGTGATATATAGTCCTGGGCAGGTACTCTAGGTCTTCAACGAAGAACTCAGTAGGATAAGGTGCATCATGAGGCAATGGCTTCATCATTGAGAGCATCTGACTCATATTGGGTTCAGGCCTCTGGAAGATACTCTCAATAGCTTCAGAATGTGATTGACAGCCTTCCTCGAAGAATTCGCCTGGAGTGGGCAGACCGGTGAGCTCAATGATATCAAACGCATTGGCTTCATGATGGACATTTCTGGTCATCCACTCCAGGATCCAAGTCTTCGGATCTCTGTTGTATCCTCTTATATGAAGGGTGGCATAGAACTGAAGCAGAAGCTCTTCATTCCAGTGCTCTTCATCAGTCACAAACGGCAGCAGACCCACTTGCCTGAAGCAGTCCAAGGCTTCCTCAAGACATGGCAGACCAGCAATGGCTTCAACCTCAAGGCGTTTGTGCGGAAAGATGCGGCCTTGGTTGTATAAGATGCATGAATAATAGCTGCGCTGAGAATAGCTCCAGAACCTGTCTGATACAATCCTTTCCTTTGAATAGGGGTTCTTGGAGCTATTGAAAAATGTATTGTCTGCCTTGAAGCTGTTGATGTTAAAGGAACCAGGTGCTAATGCAGGACCTGGGAACCTTGGCAGCCTTGGGACTGGCTTCTGAACATGAGGCATGTTCTCAATATGATAATCGAATTGAGGACCTGCAGCAGACTCAGGAACAGAAGTGTCTGGCTCGGTAGCTTTGCTGTCCGCTGAAGCATTTGGTGGGGTGGGCTCCACATTGGCTTCAATATTTGTGGTGGGAGCCGCAACATTTTCTTCCTCCGCGTGTGTAGTTGGAGGTACAACCTCAGGCACGTTCTCATGGAGAACTGCATCTTGATGGAGCGGGGAAGTGGGTTCTGGTGGTGCTTCTTCATTGTCTTCGGCTGATGCAGACGGAATTTCTGCAGTATGGACTTGAGGCCGTGGACCTTTGCGAAGCCTACGGAACACAGACGACGCTTGTGGTGTCGGAGTGGGCTGGACCTCAAAGTCTTCTTCCTCCTGAGGGCGATCCGCCCATGACTCATCTTGTGCCATTGGCGTCAGAGGACGGCCAATGCTGATGAGTTCGCTTGTTTCAAGCTGAGGAAGGGCTGCATCATCTTGTACATTGTCTTGACGACCAGTGTCTTCAGCAGCTATTGGGTCGGCTGCTGGAATATCTTCAGCTTCAGGAGCCTCTGTGGGAGCAGGCTCATGAACTGTCAGTCTTCTTTCTGTATTGGGGTGAATGACAGAAAGGGGTTCAACCATCAAGGGCTCTATGGGATCAGCCCTAGATTTCTTGGTCTTGCGTTTCTTTTTGCTGGGGGCAGTAGGAGAGGCTTCAGAGCTCTTCCTTTTTCTGGCTTCAGCCTCGGCAGTTCTTGTCTTCTTTAGCTCTGAAGCTGTTGACCGGCTCTTTGGCTTTGAGCCAGTCATTGCAGTGGGGAAGACAACTTGAACCACTTCTTGCCGAGGTGCCTCTAGTTCATTCACAGCAGGCTTCTTCTTCTTCTTCGTGGCCATCTTGGGGTCGATGCCAGGATGCCCAAATGCCTTGCGCTTTTCCGCCTCGTTGTAGGCTTGAACACATTTTTCTGCCAAAGACTTCATCCTTTCACGCGAGCCCTGAGCTTCAGCATGCTTCTTCAGAAAGTTTTCTTTGAGCTCATGCAGCATGATTTTGAAGCTCCTCACTTCCTGCACGCCGAGGCTGGCCATGTTCTTCTTGAACTGAGCCTTTTCGTGATCAATTTTTTGCTTCAGCTCAATGATGCGCTGAGCAATGGCCAGTTCTGAAGCAATTGCGCCTTGGAAGGCGACACTGAGGCCAACTAGCAGCTGCAGGTCATTGAAGCTTATGTCTGGTGAGTCAAACCATTCATCGATGAAGCTGTGGATGATGGCGACATCAAAGAGAGGCAGATTGTTGAAGATTTCAGCTTCTTCTTTGCTTTTGATAAGCTGTTCTAGTGCGTCATCTCCCAGATCTTCATCGCTTGATAGATCAATGGCTTCGCTGCGCAGAATGGCAGCAACAGTGAGCTCTTTGCCTGTGTGTTGCTGGGGCTCCTTTTCCTTCTGGGGCTTGGAGACGCGGGATACGTCTTCAGACTGCACACTGACTTCCGGAGGTGCAGTTTTCAACGGCTTCGCCCTTGAGATTTTTGAGGCAGGGGCCGGCTTTGAAGCTTTTGGTTTCTTCGTCTGCTTTGGCTTCGGCACAGCAGGAGCTTCATCAGACACAGAGTCAGCTGGAGGGTCATTCACGGCAGCCCCTTGTACTAAGATGTGAGTGATCAGGCCCTCAAGATTTGCAAAAGGACCGATGATATTGGGTTCGGCGTCGCGTGTGCCATACCGAACTTCTTCAGGCAATCTTTGAGATACTTCTCTTGAGATATGAAGATGCCATTGTGTTGTTGTCGTATTTGAAGACCAAGGAAGAACTTCAGCTCCCCCATCATGGACATCTGATATTGCTCTTCCATCATATATCCAAACTCTTCACTGTACTTCTGATTTGTGCAGCTGAAGATAATGTCATCCACATAGATTTGGCACACAAACAGTTCACCATCATATGTCTTCGTGAAAAGAGTGGGATCCAGGGAACCAGGTATGAAGCCTTTGCTCTTCAGGAAGTATTTGAGTGTGTCATACCAGGCCCTAGGGGCTTGTTTGAGGCCATACAGTGCCTTGTTGAGCTTGTATACCATGTCAGGATGTTTTGGATTTTCAAAACCAGGTGGTTGTGCAACATACACTTCTTCTTCAATCTTGCCATTGAGAAAGGCGCTTTTCACATCCATTTGATATAGAAGTATGTTATGATGATTTGCATAGGCCAGCAGTATGCGTATAGCTTCAAGCCTTGCCACAGGAGCAAATGTTTCATCAAAGTCAATGCCCTCCACTTGAGTGTATCCTTGAGCAACGAGACGAGCTTTGTTTCTGACAACTTGACCATGCTCATCTTGCTTGTTGCGGTATATCCATTTGGTGCCTATTATGTTGTGCTTCCGTGGATCAGGACGCTTAACCAGTTCCCATACATTGTTCAGCTCAAATTGTTGAAGCTCTTCTTGCATAGCTTGAATCCATTCAGGTTCCATGAAGGCTTCTTCAACTTTCTTGGGTTCTGAAATTGACACGAATGCGAAGTGCCCACAGAAATTTGCTAGCTGAGTTGCCCTTGAACGAGTGAGTGGACCAGGTGCATTGATGCTGTCAATTATTCTGTCAATCTGCACTTCATTGGCAACGCAAGGATGTACAGGGCGAAGACTTTGCTCTTGCTGATCTGCGTTGTTATTGGGAGGAATGTCTTCAGGCTGAGCATTGTCTTCATGTTGATCAGGTGCTGAGATGATAAGTTCTTCTTCAGGATGAGCTTTAGAAGGTATAATCTCTCCAGTTCCCATAAGCTTGATTGATTGACTAGCTGGAACTTCATCTAGCACATTTGGCAGTTGCTCTCTTTGTGAACCATTTGTCTCATCGAACCGCACATCCACTGTTTCAACCACTTTGTAATGAAAGAGATTGAAGACTCTGTAGGAGTGCGAGTCCTTTCCATATCCAAGCATAAAGCCCTCATGTGCTTTAGGTGCAAATTTTGAAGTGTGATGTGGGTCCTTGATCCAGCACCTTGAGCCAAATACTCTGAAGTAACTGACATTTGGCTTCTTGCCAGTTAGGAGTTCATAAGATGTCTTGTTCAGAAGCTTGTGAAGATAAACACGATTGATTGTATGGCATGCAGTATCAATGGCTTCAGTCCAGAATTTTCTTGGAGTCTTGTATTCATCTAGCATCGTTCTGGCCATCTCAATGAGTGTTCTGTTCTTGCGTTCGACGACGCCATTCTGCTGTGGCGTGTACGGAGCTGAGAATTCATGTGTGATGCCCAAGGTATCAAGATATGTATCAAGGCCAGTGTTCTTGAATTCAGTGCCATTGTCACTTCTGATGTGCTTTATCTTAGCACCAAAATTGTTCATGGCTCGATTGGCGAAGCGTCTGAAGACATCCTGCACTTCAGTCTTGTAAAGGATTATGTGCACCCAAGTATATCTAGAGTAATCATCAACAATCACGAAGCCATAGAGGCAAGCAGTAGTAGTAAAAGTTGAGTAGTGAGTGGGACCGAAAAGATCCATGTGGAGCAGTTCGAAGGGTTGTGTTGTAGTCATGATTGTCTTCGAAGGATGTTTTGCCCTTGTCATCTTCCCTGCTAAGAAATCTACCACGTACAAATCACCTTTCCGATACCCTTCAAACACTAGAGACTTGTCAGATTCCATTAGTACCAGGCAACGATATTTTCCAAACATTACGATCATATTCAAATCGCAAAGCATTAAGACAGACATTAAGTTGAAGCCAAGGGATTCAACAAGCATGACTTTATCCATGTGTTGATCCTTTGAGATTGCAACTCTACCTAGACCCAATACCTTAATTTTACCAGTGTCAGCAAATGTGATGTGGCTTTTGTCGGATGGACGTAATGTTGAGTCCATTAGAAGGCTTCTTTTGCCAGTCATGTGATTTGTACACCCACTGTCAATAATCCATTCTGAAGACTTTGAAGTCGCTGGTGTCGTACCCTACAGTGCAGTTAGGGGGATAGGCTTCACGAAGAGAATTGTGAAGCATAAACATTTGACGAACCAGTGGGTTATGAAAACTTAGATCCAGATTAGGACTAATAGGAAGAATAGCATGCGATTCAGGAATGAAGTACATAATGATGCCATTCGGGCATTTTATCTTGCGCCCTACAAGATTTTTAAGGTCCCCAGCAATAGCGTCAGAGGATTTTGTTTTTCTGCTGGAGACCTTTCCCTGCAAAAGAGAGTTAAGCTTTCTTAACCACCCACATCTTCAAGGGTGGCTTAGAAGCAATAAGTCTAAGTGCAGCATCTGAGAATTTTGGCTTTGAAGCCTTAGCAAATATTCTAGCAGGTGGACAATAATACTCATAGGAATAAGCAGAATAATTTTTGGTCATATGAACATGACGATTCGAAGAACCGCTCTCATATTCATATGCCTGAGTATGGTTTCCCTGCAAAACATTTGCGTTAGTGTGACTCAGGTGAGTCCTCTGTTTGTATGAAGCATTTGGACCATATGAAGCCTTTGGTCTGATGTTTGTCTTCTTCAAGTGAGGTGTCATGAAGACATTCACAGGAAGACTTCCCAGACACTTTTTCGGAACCCAGATCTTCTTCGTAGGTGGTCCATTCCTGCAGTTAGTACCAATGTACCTAGCAAACACTTCACCATTCTGATTTTTAAACAGTTTATAGTTTGCATCAAAGGATTCATCAATGATAATGGGGTTAGCACAAGTGAAGCCAGATAAATTGGATGGATCTGCTGAAAGTTCCTTTGCAGCAACCCATGTGGTTTTGGGGTACTGCTCAGGTTTCCAGTAAGAGCCATCTGCATTTATTTTCCTCATGAACCCAACACCCTCTTTCCTAGGGTTTCGGTTCAGAATCTGCTTCTTGAGGACATCACATAATGTCTGATGTCCTTTAAGACTTTTGTACATCCCTGTTTCAAGCAATGTCTTCAACCTAGCATTCTCATCAGCAATAGCAGTGGTATCCTCAGCAGAGGGGTTAGTTACCACATCAACAGTTGAAGATATTGGAACAGCAGTAGCAGTGGAACATTCAGCAACAGAAGTAGAATTATCACGCTCAATGCATTTAAGACATGGTGGTTCAAATCCTTCCTGAGCGGGACTGATCTGTTCGGCGCAAAGTGACTCGTTTTCCTTTTGAAGATCTTCATAAGCCGCTCTCAATTTCTCAAGTTCTTTCTTCCTTTGAAGATAGTCATAGGAAAGCTTTTCATGAGTTGTTGAGAGAGTATCAAGACGATCTTCAAGTTCCTGATACTTAACGTGAAGGTTTTTTATGTCTTCAATTAAGGATTCAGATCGAGTCATTTCAGCACCCAACAGATCATCGCTTCTGTCTAACAGTTTTTGAATATGTTCCATAGCTTTCTGTTGTTCAGTTGCAATTTTAGCAAGTGTTTTGTAGCTGGGTTTCGAATCACAGTCAGAGTCATCTTCACTAGAAGTTTGATAGCGAGTAGTGCATGTGTTTACCTTGGCACCGCGTGCCATGAAGCAGTAGGTAGGAGTGGAGTTGTTCTTGTTATTTGCGTCGGTGTCGGTGATGCAGTCATTGTCTTCAGTGTTGAAGATGGACTTGGCGACGTAAGCTGTAGCCAGACTCGCAATGCCAGAATCAGACTCCTCCTCAGACTCCACCTCTGCCTCCTCAGATGCGGACTCCTCCTCTGAATCCATCTCCTTGCCAACAAACGCACGTGCCTTGCCAGATGAGCTCTTCTTGTGTGATGAAGACTTTGAAGAAGACTTGGAAGAAGACTTTGAGTATTTCTTCTTCTTCTTGTGGTCAGAATCATATTCCTTGCTCTTCTTCTTCCTTCTGTTCTCATTGTCCCACTGTGGACACTCAGAGATGAAGTGTCCAGTTTTCTTGCACTTGTGACATGTTTTCTTCTTGTAGTCATGAGCAGAAGCTTCATCATTCCTTGAGCTTGATCGTGAAGATTTTCTGAAGCCTTTCTTCTTGGTGAATTTTCGGAACTTCTTCACTAGCATTGCAAATTCTCTTCCAATATCTTCAGGATCATCAGAACTGCAGTCAGATTCTTCTTCAGATGAGGAAACAGCTTTTGCCTTCAAGGCACGAGTTCGCCCATAGTTTGGACCGTAGATATCTCTTTTCTCAGAAAGCTGAAACTCATGTGTGTTGAGCCTCTCAAGTATGTCAGATGGATCGAGTGTCTTGAAATCAGGACGTTCTTGAATCATCAGGGCCAGGATGTCAAACGAACTATCAAGTGATCTCAGCAGCGTCTTGACGATTTCATGTTTGGTGATCTCAGTGGCGCCGAGGGCTTGAAGTTCATTTGTGATGTCAGTGAGCCGGTCAAATGTGTGCTGGACATTCTCATTGTCATTTCGCTTGAAGCGGTTGAAGAGGTTGCGAAGAACACTGATCCTTTGATCTCTCTGGGTTGAGACGCCTTCATTGACCTTGGAGAGCCAGTCCCAGACCAGCTTGGATGTCTTCAAAGCACTCACACGGCCATACTGTCCTTTTGTCAGATGACCACAGATGATATTTTTGGCGGTAGAGTCCAGTTGAGTGAACTTCTTGACATCAGCAGCAGTGACACCTTCTCCAGCCTTGGGAACGCCGTTCTCGACGACATACCATAGATCGACGTCAATGGCTTCAAGATGCATGCGCATCTTATTCTTCCAGTAGGGATATTCAGTTCCACCGAAGAAGGGGCATGCAGCGGAGACTTTGATTATCCCTGCAGTCGACATAGCTAAAACTCCAGGTGGTTAAACCGAATCACACAGAACAAGGGAGCACCTTGCTCTGATACCAATTGAAAGTGCGTTATATCGACTAGAGGGGGGGTGAATAGGCGATTTTTATGAAAGTCTTCAAAACGTGAGAGTTATGAAGACAAACAGCGAAGATTATGCCTATTACTATGCAGCGGAAGTTAGATTACACTAGGCCAGCCATGGTCATGTATTCAACAGAGTGAAAGCACAATGACAAACAACTGCAGTGTAATAAGGATCAGGTAGGAAGAAGTTATGAAGCCAAACAGTTCATACATTCACGTTGTGAAGACAAAAGATAAAGCAAGAATGCAATGGCTTCACAATATGTAACAGTAAGAAAAGGAAGTGAAGATGAAACCGGTGACTCATTGAAGTCAATGATATGTTGGACCAGTTCCAGTTGCTGTGACAACTGTACGTCTGGTTGGAGCGGCTAGGTATTTAAACCTTAGGACACACAGTCCCAGACACCCAGTGTTCAGGACACCAAGTCATCACCGTATTCTCCTTGAGCTAAGGTCACTTAGTCCTCACCCAATCACTCTGGTAAGTCTTTAAGGTAGACTCCCAAACCTTCACAAACTTCGTTCACTGGCAATCCACAATGTCTCTTGGTTGCTCTGAACGCGACGCCTAACCGCCTGGAGGATTCACAGTCCTCAAGTGTAATAAGTCTTCAGATCACACAGACAAGAAGACCTAAGTGATGCCCAATTTGCTCTGGCTCTGGGTGGTTAGGGCTTTTCTCCTCACTCGGAATTTTCTCTCAAAGGCTTCGAGGTGGGTTGCTCTCAAACGACAAAAGTCGTGCACTGAAATCTGAGCAGCCAACCGTTTATGGTTGTGGGGGTGGGCTATTTATAGCCACTTGGCAACCCGACCTGATTTGTCCGAAATGACCCTGGGTCACTAAGGAACTGACACGTGTCTCAACGGTCAGATTTTGAACTCTCACGGCAACTTTACTTGGGCTACAAGCAAAGCTGACTTGTCCGGCTCTGGACAAGATTCGCTCTCATTGTCTTCGCTCGAAGACATAGGTTTTTAATTTAGGCATCACTTCAGTCATTCTGACTGGTTCTCCTGGACCCCACTTAACAGTATAGTGGTTCCTATGACTCAACACAAAAGAAAAGGAACTACAAAAGATCTAAGTCTTCGAGCTCCATAGGCTTCATAACGTGTCTTCCTTTGTCATAGTCTTCAATGTGAATATCTTCATATACCACCTTTGTCTTCAATATCTTCGTACATTTTTAGGGGTCATCTCTGGTAGTAAAACCGAATCAATGAGGGACTTCTACCTGTGTTTTCCTGCAATTCTCACAAACACATTAGTCCCTCAACTAGGTTTGTCGTCAATACTCCAAAACCAACTAGGGGTGGCACTAGATGCATTTACAATATCTCTTGTCAACATATCCCTGGATGAGTTCAACAATGAAGTGGCAAGGATAAGAGGACGTGGAACCCCCTCAAAATGCTGAGGACAAGGATTGGAAAAAGCTCAAGACTCTTCATTTTTGTTTAAGTGATCCAAGATCATGTTGAGTCCATAGGAAAGCCAATGCTATGAAAAGGGGATGAGGTGGTGCTTAATGGTCTACTTGCTCAAAGTGCTTAGTGATATTTCTCCAAAACCCTCAGCCATTTTCTCTATCCAAATATGTCCAAACCCTAATTCCCAACTCGGCCCCACCAATAATTCCCATCCAGAGTCACCGAGTTCATCTTGACATAGCCATTGCTAAAATCTTAACAGTTCAGTCACACCGATATTGATCTTGGTCTCACCGAGATGGCATTGCCGGTGCTCTGTGACTTGTTGCATTCACTTCGGTACCATTGGGATATTGCAATCGGTCCACTGAGTTCGCTTGACTAATTCTTTGTTGCTCATTGACCTCAGCTCGGTCTCACCGAGTTGATGCAATCGGTGCCACCAAGATGAAGTTTTCCCTAACCCCTAGCACATCGGTCTCACCAAGTTGTTCTAGTCGGTACCATCGAGATTCCTAACGTTCATATTTTTGTACAGATTAGGGCCACCGTGTTTCCTAATCGGTGCCACCGAGATTGGTCAAAAGTGTGTAACAGTTAGATTTTGTGCGGATGCTATATGTACCCATCCACCCCTTCTTCCGCATTAAGGAGAGCCATCAGAACGTGCCTACAATTCCACCATTCATTTTTTGAGAGATAACCACCTACTCATGTCGTGAGTCAAGAGATTCCATTCCTACCATTTGAATCTTGATTTCTAGCCTTCCCCAAGTTGCTTTTCACTCAAATCCTTCTTCCAACATAGCCAAATTTGTGAGAGAGAGTTGAGTGTTGGGGAGACTATCATTTGAAGCACAAGAGCAAGGAGTTCATCATCAATACACCGTCAATTACCTTTTGGAGAGTAGTGTCTCCTAGATTGGTTAGGTGTCGCTTGGGAGCCACCGACATGATGTGGAGTTTAACCGAGAAGTTTGTAAGGGCAAGGAGATCGCGTACTTCGTGAAGATCTACCCAAGTGAGGCAAGTCCTTCGTGGGAGATGGCCATGGTGGGATAGACAATGTTGCTTCTTCATGGACCCTTTATGGGTGGAGCCCTCCATGGACTCGCGCAACCGTTACCCTTCGTGGGCTGAAGTCTCCATTAATGTGGACGTACGATAGCACCACCGATCGGAACCACGCCAAAAATTCTCTGTGTCTCCATTTCGTTTGCACACTCCAATCCCATCCCTTTACATTCTTGCACTTGCATGCTTTACTATTTCCGCTACTCATACTCTTGATATGCTTGTGTAAAATGTATTGTGTGTGCCTTAACATGTGCTAAACTCAACCTTAACTTGAAGAAATTAAAAACTGCCAGTTTTGCTTGTTAAGGGTCTAATCATCCCCCCTCTAGACCCCTCTTCTCGATCCTTTCAATAGGTATCAGAGCATTGGTCTCCATTGCTTTGGCTTAATCACCATTGGAGGAAGATGAATGAGTCTAGATTCGGGAGTATTAGACATAGAGCATGTCTTGTTATTCAATGTTGTATTGTCTTTCACAATTGTCCATTTCAAGCATTGGTTAATTTTTGAACACACACACCACAATTTTAGGACCACGAGGAAGGGGATATACAAGACAGCTACTGGCTGGCTAGTTAGGCTTCAGCCGTATGTTATACAATGGGAGAGTGCAAAAACACATCTGTGGCACGAGAATGTCTGGTTTAATCTCGATGAATTCAATCGCTACTTGGAGAGGTACATAATAGGAACACAGTTACGCATCGTTCAGCACTCTCACCTAGATGAGATACCTCACACTAGTCTATCGTCTATGTACCCGAGCTATGATACTTCAGGCTCTAGGCAGCACGCAGTAAGATATATACTCTTTCTTTAATGCATCTAGTTGCCACATACTTTGACGTGCATACTTCATAATCGTCCTGACAATTTTCAAGCTGACTTGATACTTGGACTATACGACGATATGTCCACCTTTAGACGTTCACTGTTGTCTGGACCTCTTCTTTAACATCGGTCTACCCTCCGGCCCTTCATGACACGCATACAAAACAATATACGACTGGTCTACGAGGCTATCACGTGCACCCGGAGAAGCCACATTGTTCACCAGCGGCAACAGAAGCCGCATCCCTCCATGCACCGACATCAGCCACGTCCATGTCTAGCACATCAGCTGACGACCAGGCCACCCCCTCCTGACCAACCTTGCAGTTCGACATGGAAGCACCCACAGCAGCATGGTCCCACACCGAGCTTTGTGTTTCATCCACAGCTCCAACAGCAGGGATACACGTCAAGCTTCGACTTTCAGCCATAGCCATAGCCATCAGGTATGTCTCTTCATATTTATTGCTTTCAATATCAATTGAGGCAATCTAATTCTTCACGACTTAACGTTCCCTCCCGCAGGAGCCTACATATATTAGACGTCCATGTCCGAGTCCACATGGGGGAGTGATCAACATCCTAAGGAGAACATACATGATCACACGTCGCAGCACACCCATTGGATGAACATGTTTTCAACTCCCACACCAAGCCCCACACATGATACACGGTATGACTAGGACGAGTCTGATCTTCCTCCTCATAACATTAGGCCACCCCACAGGTTAGGATGGTCGAGGCCTCAAGCACCGCCTAAGCACCATGTTAGACGTCGTTAGTGATGATTCTATCTATCAGTAGGGACATGACTATCTACTTATATATGAGACTTATGTCTATTCTATGTATGAGACAAATGACTAAGTACTTATGTATGAGACATATGCCTACTCTATTTTAGTACTTTGTTATCCAAACTACAACATCATATTTAGAAAGAACATAGTGCTCCTACAATAAGATAGTAGAAACAACTGGATACAACTACATCTGAATGAAATCATCATCGTCATACAACATACAATAAGATAGTAGGTAAGACTAAACTTACAACATACAACTTAAAAACTACATGAAATCATCAACGCCATCCTCCGTCGATGCAGAACTACTGCCCTTCGACAATGCGGAACTCTTGCCCTTCGACGATGAAGAACTCTTGCCCTTCGAAAATGCAAAACTCTTGCCCTTCAACGATGCGGTACTATTCGCCTTGGTCCTCGGCATGAAGATATCGTCTTCATCCTTGCCGTCGGCAGTGCATAAAAAAGTATGTTCTACTGCAACCTTTAGGTATGTTTCACCCTTAGATTGTTGCTTCATACATCTTCCATGAAACCTAAGAAGTTCTTTCCGTATGTCCTCAAAGGTCCTCCAAGGCCACCCACACCTACTTAATGCGCGAGCCAGCTCATTTAGTTGGGTTTCATTACTGATGAGTTCGTCCCACGAAACTATTTTATTGTCTATCTTGAAATTGGCGGCTAAATGCAAAAGACATTGGGACATACTAGGGTGATAACTATGATCAAAATGATATCCAGACATCTTGGTGAGACTACGAGACTACACTAGAATGCTTACCCACGTTAGTGCCGATGATTTTTTATAGGTTGGGAACACAAAGGCGGGAACTCGGTAGCTGGAAAATATGGCGGGAACTCGGAAGCGGGAAAACATGGCGGGAACTACATAGCAAGAAAATATGGCGGGAACTCGGAAGAAGGAAAATATGGCGGGAACTACAAAGCGGGAAAATATGGTGGGACACATTGGCGGGACCTAGAACATGGGAAAGTGTGGTGGGAATCAAAAAGTGGAAAATATGGTGACAACTAGAAAGCAGGAAAATGTGGTAGGGGATACTGGGAGGAATTTGTGGCCCGAGATATAAGCGGGAGCAAAGAAGCGGGAATCATAGGGTTGAGAAACTGGGCCATTCACCTATCGGCTTACCGAAAGCCAATTAGGACTAATCGTCCTATCAAAAGACAATTAGATCTAATCGTCCTACAAAAAGACAATTAGAGCTTATCATCCTACTTGAACATAATTAGTTCCACCACCAGTGGCCAATAGGAAGCTAGCACCCAATCGGCACCCGTATAGCCGACACATTACGAATCGGCTTCCTACTCAATGACTGGATCCAGTCGTCTACCAGTTAGCCGACTATGTATTATTTAAAAAAATTGGCGTGATATTCCTGCAAATTAATAAAAATGTATTATTAAAAAAATAGCCGCTCCCGCGCTCTTGTCCTCTTGATCAAGGTAACCGTCGCCTTCCTCCGCCTCGAGTGGTTCCTTGCCTGCACCATCATCTTCCCTCGCACTCGCGACCATCGTCTCCTCTGCTACCATGTCTACGCATCTCCTAGCGCCTCCCTTCTCCATCATCCGAGCCGCTCAGGCTCGAGTTCATCCATAGCCGCTCGGCCGTCGCCCTCGTCGGACCGCCCGTGCCTCCTCCATCATCCGATGTCGGGCCTATGCTCTGCCCCTCGCCTCACCTCTACACCACCCCCGTCGCCCTTCTTGCCTTGCTCCGGCCTCCTCTTCTGCACGTCCCGAGGGCTCCCTGCTCGTCGTGCTTGCGCGCCCCACGTCCACCTTAGACCGTCGACGACCTCTCTTGCTGCGCCTCCTGTGCGCCACCTGCGGTGTCCTCTATTGCACCTCTTGGCCATCTTCTTTTCCCGCTTCTTCGCCACAGTTCTGAGCTCTCAGCTCCACCCATGGTCACGGCCTTCTTTCTCATGAGCCGCACGTTCGCTGCCTCATCGTAGGATCTCATCTACCCCGCCGCTCGCCACCATGGCGAGGCCTCCTGCTGCCTTGTCTGAATCAATCACCATGCTCTTGTTCATGTGGCTATGACAGCTGCATCCTGGCAACACTTTCATGACACTCTTGTACACCTGCTTGTGTGACCATGGACAGACCCCAGTTTTGAAATGCAGACACCAAGTACCACTACCATCAATACCTAAGACTTTGGACCATCAAGTTGATGCCTACCTGCACCTGCGATGCTTGTGGTCATTAGACCCGAAGACCACCTCAAGTTCGACTACACGGACTGCCAGGCACCTCCACGCACGGATCCGCCAAGACCGTCCTAGGTACGACCAAGTACCACGACATCCATGGCCCATCAAGTTCGTCTATGGAACATGTACAAATACTTTCACTGAGACCGCTAAGTACCACGACATCAATTTCACGACGACCCTCGGAGTCATCGGATTAGTCAAGTCCCTTTCCGATACATGTACCCCTACTCCCACGATAACACATGAATGTCTACACCGCACTAGCTCGATCTGCTCCAAAATGCACACTCCGAAGGTATAACCCCGAGATGACCGCACGTGGAGGAATGCTTGTGTTGTATGACATGCTTGTGTTTGCACTGTATGCAATTGTTCATTGCACAATGCCTCTCTTTTGCCATGCTACCGACACATGGCACACCCAGTAACCGGGATCACTCATTGTCTCTGTTGCACGTTTCCATCACAGCCACTTGTCCCTTGTGCTGGTAGCTTAATCGAGTTACCGAAACCGAAATATTGTCGTGGCATCATGTAACACCCTCGATGCGGCTATATCTCCCATGTGTCGAAGCACGACTTAGAGGCATAACCGCATTGAAAGCAATGTCGCAAGTGAGGTAATCTTCACACAACCTACGTAATACATAAGGGAAAAAGGGATACATAGTTGGCTTACAATCGCCACTTCACACAATTACATGAATAAAGCATTACATCAAACAGATACAATCAAGGTCCGACTATGGAATCAAAACAAAAGAAGAACCCCAAATGCGACAAGGTCCCCGATCGACCCCAACTAGGCTCCACTACTGATCAACTAGAACGAAACAACACAAAGGACAAGATCTTCATCGAGCTCCTCCTTGAGCTTGGTTGCGTCGTCTGCACGGACTCATCGGCACCTACAAGATGGTTTTGGAAGTATCTGTGAGCCACAGGGACTCAGCAATCTCGCACCCTCACGATCAAGACTATTTAAGCTTATGGGTAAGGCAAGGTAAATATGTGGAGCTGCAGCAAGCGACTAGCATATATGGTGGCTAACCTGTTCGCAAAAGAGAGCGAGAAGAGGAGGCAAAGCGCGAGTGAGAAACTAGAGAGCAACCTGCGCAAGCATTACTCCAACACCGTGTTCACTTCCCGGACTCCACCGAGAAGAGACCATCACGGTAACTCACACAGTTGATTCATTTTAATTAAATTAAGGTTCAAGTTATCTACAACCGGACATTAACAAATTCCCTTCTGCCCATAACCGCGGGCACGGCTTTCGAAAGTTCAAATCCCTGCAGGGGAGTCCCAACTTAGCCCATGACAAGCTCTCACGGTCAACGAAGGAATAGACCTCCTCCCGAGACATTCCGATCAGACACGGTATCCCGGTACAACAAGACACTTCGACAAGTTAAAACAAATCCAGCAACACCGCCCGAATGTGCCGACAAATCCCGATAGGATCTGCACATATCTCTTTCTCAGGGCACACTCAGATTGTCTTAGGTACGGGTAGGCCAGCCCAGAGTTGCCCCTGGTGGCCACCGGCAGCTGATAGGTTGGACCAACACTCAGAGGAGCACTGGCCCGGGGGGGGGGTAAAATAATGATGACCCTCAGGAGCGCGACTCCCAAGGGAAAAGAAAAGGCTAGGCAGCGAATGGTAAAACCAATGTTGGGCATTGCTGGAAGAGTTTTATTCAAGGCGAACTATCAAGGGGTTCCCATTATTACCCAACCGCATAAGGAACGCAAAATCCGGGAACATAACACCGATATGACGGAAACTAGGGCGGCAAGAGTGGAACAAAACACCAGGCATAAGGCCGAGCCTTCCACCCTTTACCAAGTATATAGATGCATTAATTAAATAAGATATAGTGTGATAACCCAACAAGTAAACATGTTCCAACAAGGAACAACATCTCCATGTTCCAACAAGGAACAAACTTCAATCTTCACCTGCAACTAACAACGCTATAAGAGGGGCTTAGCAACACGGTAACATAGCCAAACAACGGTTTGCTGGGACAAGGTGGGTTAGAGGTTTGACATGGCAATTTGGGAGGCATGATAAGCAAGTGGTAGGCATCGTAGCATAGGCATAGCAAAAGAGCGAGCATCTAGCAAAGCAAAGATAGTAGTGATTTCGAGGGTATGATCATCTTGCCTGAAATCCCGCAAGGAAGAAGAACGAGTCCATGAAGAAGATAAACGGACGAAGACAAGCGGGTCCTCACAAACATGACGTTACCGGAACCAACCCGAAGAAGCAAACACCGGAAAGAAGCACACAACATAGTAAACAACCAACACGTGAACATGGTATGATATGCGGTATGCGATGCATATGCATGATTTGACAAGGAATGGTTGAACCTGGACTCAACTTGGAAATCCAAGTGTGCCACTGGAAAGGTGAGATGAAATCGCTTGAAAACGATATAAAGAACGCCGGAATCGGAGGTACGGTTTGGAAATGGCAAGCAATTCAAATATGGCACCGGTCTGCGATATACAGCACATAGCCATCTAAATGCAACAAGATAATTAGGCTACAGCACTCAAACATGGCAACAAAATATATGGCAGGGATCCATTCATGATGCTTAACAAAAGATGAACACTGAGCTACGGCCAATTCATCCATTAACAGGTTCAAACAAGCATGGCAAAAATGCATTTGGTAAACAGATTTCAGACTTAGTGAAATAAACACTTGTCTGGAATTTCAGATCAGATAGCACTCTTTGGAGCATGAAAACAATATGCTACAGGACCTGAACATGGCAAAGTAAATCATGGCATGGAGCTACTCAAAGAGCTTAACAAAAGTCCCTTAGGGACCTTGAGCCAAAAGGGACCAGAAAATACATTTCCAAGCATGTGAACATGGCAAAAACATAATCAGTTCTCAGACTTAGTGAAAACTGGAGCATGCTGAAACAGATATCAAGTAGGCATGTTTACGAGCTCGATGCACTCACCACAGAGCAAAACATGATAATCTAAGCATACACCCATCAAGAATACACAAAATACAAGCTAGACATGGCAAGAACAATAACATAGCGTGCAGAGATCAACTACAACATCCTCAGCAAAATTGCTAACAAGTAGACAATCTGCCCAGACTCACGAAATGGCAAAAGTAAAGCTCGATTGACTCAAGCTAGGGTGCTCCAGAATTGCAAACAAAGACATGGATGGATAGAGCACTACAAGATTAACAAAACATCCTTACTGATCATCCTCAAAAGAGGCACGGATCACTTGGAAACAACAAGAACATATGGCATATTGAGATAAACAGATCAAGGACTTAGTGGAAATGCTAAGTCCCTGAAATCAGCATTAACGAATGCACCACTTTGCAAGCTTGTGCTAGTCACCACACACATCACAAAAATACATGGGTTGCACCTCTGGATAGATGGCAAAACATATAACAAAACTCATGTAGAGCTCAGGAGCATATCATGCACACAATAATCATGGCAAAAATGACAAATATCTAATTGGAACAGCAGATCTGACAATTATCCCAAATAGCATTCTTCCAACAGCATTCCGGGCATCAATATGAACTCAAATGAAAATGATGCAATGAGATGAAATGATGTACTCTCTGAGACGAACATTTTGATATGCTATATGCTCAAATCGGAGTTACGGATGCGGAGTTACGACGTGATGAATATGGGCATATGAAACATGGAAATCTCGAGGACTTAGTGGAATTTCACCCCGCGGGAAAAGTCAACGTGGGATGAGGTGGTGCGGGACGGTGCAGATCCGGGACGGAGGACGCTGTTTGGTTGGAGGGATGGGTGGATCTCATCCACCCTCCTCGGATCTGACCGGAGCGGGGCTCCGGCGAGCTCGACGCCGGCGAGAGGCGGATGCCGCGAGAGGCCGGGGCGTGGCGCGCAGGGTGGCGCGGGGCGGAGCTCCGGCGGACGCGAGGCCGGCGGTTGGTGGCGGAGAGGACCGGTGGCGGCGAGGCGAGGCGCGGTGGCGAAGGGTCTCGGCGGCGCGGCGAACTGCTCCGGCCGGCTCGGGCGGCGAGCATCTCCGGGCGGTGGCGCGGAGGAAGCGACGCGGCGAGCGGGAGGGAGCCTGGCGGCGGGGTGGCTCCCCAGGCGGCGGCGCAGATCTGGGCCTGCGCGGGCCCCGGATGGGCTCCGCGGGCCGCGGCGGCGGTGGAACGGCGGCGGACATGTGGCGTGGCCTGGTTGGAGGAGAGGGGCGGCGTGGCGACGTGGCGCGCCCTGATTGGATGAAGTGAGGTGGCGACTGGACATGTCTGTCGGTGGAAGAAGTGTCCGGCGACGCGGAGAGGACGAAGTTAGGGTTCATTCGCGAAATGATCCGAAATTTCGGGGAGGGGTGCTCTTTTATAGGTAGAGGGAGCTAGGAGAGTCCAAATGAGGTGCGGTTTTCGGCCACGCGATCATGATCGAACGCTCTAGATGATGGAGGAGGTTTAGGTGGGTTTTGGGCCACTTTGGAGGGGTGTTGGGCTGCAACACACACGAGGCCTTTTCGGTCCCTCGGTTAACCATTGGAGTATCAAACGAAGTCCAAATGGCACGAAACTTGACAGGCGGTCTACCGGTAGTAAACCAAGGCCGCATGGCAAGTCTCGGTCCAATCCGGGAATGTTTAATCCCCACACATGAAAGAAAGGTAGAAATGACCACCGGAGGAGATAGAAGCGCCGGAATGCAAAACGGACAACGGGAAAAATGCTCGGATGCAAGAGACAAACACGTATGCAAATGAAATGCACATGATGACATGATATGCAATGCATGACACACAAGCAATGACAAGGCAACAACAGCAAATAACTGGCGGACACCTGGCACATCGGTCTCGGGGCGTTACACATCATTTTTGGATACATCACCATGGCACCCCTTTCTTTCCACCATGGTGACGAATATTCTAAATCATCCTTCATGCCCATTTTCATGAAATTGCATAACTTGAATATGACATCCTCATGCGTGTTAGGGACACTTAAATTGTTGCTTGCATTAAAATTGCACGATGACATGCTAAAATGATTTATTTCATATATAAATAATCGTAGCTCCAAATTAAATGAACTTTATATGAAAATGGTGTAGAAAAATGTGTAGATTAACGTGGTGCGCTTTATTATGCTGTTTAACAACACGAAAATTGTGTTTTATGTAGAACAGTACCAATTTCTAAAATTACATATGGGGATTTTTTGGAATTGTTATTTGTTGTTCCAGCCTCATTTAAACTTGCCCAGATAGGTAGATTACATATGCTTCACCTCTTTCCATGTCAACCAACATTTAATATTGTCATGTACATAAACGAGAGAGAACTAAATAATTGGATGTGGTATTTCATCAATATGCAAGTAGTATTGTTTGTTGCATTTTGCAATGCCATGAATCATTAAACCAGACATGCATCGTACTTGGTTGTGCATCATGCCATGTTTATGTGATGTTTGTTTACCATGTTGTTTGCTTCTAAAAATAGCGCTTAACAGCCCCTGCATCATCCGGATGGGCGACACGGGAGGCGATCTAGATCAAGTTTCTCAGCGACCTTCCTCTCCAATCTCTCTCCTCGCCGCTGTCGGAGGACGCAGACGGGCAAAGCCCGGAAGGCCGAGGTGGTGGCAGGGCATGATGGTTCCATTGCAGTGCGAGAAGTGAACAGTAGAGATTGCGATGGTAATCTGTGACGACGCGTCACCAGCCAAGGTATGAGAAAAAGGGCGGCTGTATGTGCTAGTAATTTGCTATGCAGTGGCTATGGCTGCAGCAGTACGCAAGGTGCAGCACCGGCCATGGTGGGTTGAGGACCAACGAATATGGGCGGCACTATAATCTGGAAGTCGGTTCTCCCAATCGAAGTGGTCGGGAGACAGTGGAATGCACCGCTTGCTGCCTCACTGGAAAGATGGAGCAAATTCCCTTGTAGAAAGTTAGCAGGATGCATGCATGCTGACAAGATGGAGTGGAATGTTGCACCGCCGTGCTCATCCGACGGGATTCCCATGCACACGAAGAGGGAGGGGACTTGATCTGGTGGACACATGCAGTAGTGTTGCCCTGGAGTACCTCCCTAGTGCGTGTTGTGACTCTGACGACATACTCATCAAAGATCAGTTTATGTCAGAGGGCACGATCCCTTGATCAAAGTTTCACCAGCGGCAGCCATCTCCATACGCATTAGGCGGTCTTCGCTCGGACAAGCAGGTGGTGCACTATGGTCCTACACTACAACAAGGGCGGTGAAGCAAGAGGCAATGCATGGTAGTATAGTCTGATAGATCTACCACCGACTGCCACTTGTGAGGATGATGCGGTGCTGCCAGAGTGTCCTGGGGGATTTTGCTGGTACCCATAACCTTCCTTCATTGTCAACTTCATTGCTTGTGCAACGCTGCTGGAATAGAGGAAAGTGAAATTCGCAACACAAGATTACTTCGTTTGGTGGTGCTTCCCGAGTACCTCGTCTCGAGCTCCAGGGTGAAAACCTTAGGTCTCACCCTACTCAGCTATACCAGGCAATCGTAGTGTTTTTCACTGCTACCTTGTTGAAGGCATTGCTTGGAACTAGGTCGGACTTCCAGCAACGGCGGCGCTTCAGCGTCGTTTCCTTCATGTAGGTGTTGCTTCTGAAGAACCGTTCTCGTAGTCCTTGTGTTGTAAAGAGAAGGTTGGTGACCATGGTCATTGTTTTCCTCGTGCGCTGTTTTGTTCACTTTGTTTTTCCTTTTCCTTTTTATCTGAGGCATAGCTTTAGTCTTGTATGACTCTTCTATTTGCCAACAAGATGTTTGTGTGTGTGTGTGTGTTGGCTGTGTGCATCTTAGTTATGCAAAGGCCGGGTGTATATTGATTGTGTATGTATCCCCTTGATGCTACACTATGAATCAATAAAAACACCCTTTATCGAAAAATGTCGTTTTCTTCTTTCTGGTTGTCCTTCTTCTTGGTAGTTCCAGTATCATCGCGAGTGTGAGGATTTGTTCGACTACGTGGGTTCGTCTACTTCATGGATTCGATCTTCTTCCGAGCAGGATTTCAAGCAAGATTGCCATTACTTTGGATATCACTACTATATTTCCCTCGCAATAGCCCAAATGGTGGGGTTATGTCCAAGAAGGACCATCTTATGCTTTTCCTACTATGTTCAAGCAAGATTGCCATTACTTTTCATCTTATGCTTCCAACTAGCAAAATTTGTACCATCAAAGTAAGGACCTCTACGGTGGTAATTTCCCTCGCTAGACGCCATACTCTCCTAGGTTGTGAAACCTAGGCTATGACCACCAAAAGTTATGGAAATCAAAGAAAATGGAGACCAAAGCTCTAATACCACTTGTAGGATCGAAAGTATGTCTATAGGGGGCGTGATTAGACTACTTGACCAAATAAACATCTAGCCTTTTCCCAATTTTAATTCTTGGTAGATTTTAGAAACTTAGCACAAGTCAAGCAATCAACCTACACATGCAATTCTAAGAGTATAGCAGCGGAAAGTAAAACAATTGCATATGAAGGTAAAGGGAGGAGTTTGGAGTGTGCAAACACAATTGGAGACACAGAGATTTTTGGCGTGGTTCCGATAGGTGGTGCTATCGTACATCCACGTTGATGGAGACTTCAACCCACAAAGGGTAACGATTGCACGAGTCCACGGAGGGCTCCACCCACGAAGGGTCCACGAAGAAGCAACCTTGTCTATCCCACCATGGCCGTCGCCCACGAAGGACTTGCCTCACTCGGGTAGATCTTCACGAAGTAGGCGATCTCCTTGCCCTTAGAAACTCCTTGGTTCAACTCCACAATCTTGATGGAGGCTCCCAAGTGACACCTAACCAATCTAGGAGACACCACTCTCCAAGAGGTAACAAATGGTGTGTTGATGATGAACTCCTTTTCTCTTGTGCTTCAAATGATAGTCTCCCCAACACTCAACTCTCTCTCTCATAGGATTTGGATTTGGTGGAAAGATGATTTGAGTGGAAAGCAACTTGGTGGAGGCTAGAGATCAAGATTTATGTGGTTGGAGTGGAATATCTTGACCTCAATACAAGTGTAGGTGGTTCTCTCTCAGAAAATGTATGTTGGAAGTGTAGGCATGTTCTGATGGCTCTCTCCTTAAATGAAGAGTGGGTGGAGGGGTATAAATAGCCTCCACACAAAATCTAACCGTTGCACACAAATCACCAAGCTTGGTGGGACCGAATCATGAAACTCGGTCAGACCGATTTAGTTCAAAATGTGAATGTTAGGATTCTCGATGGGACCGACATGTCAACTCGGTGGGACCGATTTCGTTAGGGTTAGGGCATAATGTAATCTCGGTGAGACCGATTACACAAACTTGGTGAGACCAATTTTGGTAATGGACTAACAGAGACTTGGTCAGGAAAACTCGGTGGGACCGATTCTCTCATCTCGGTTGGACCGAAGTGTTACGAAAGGGAAACAGAGAGTTTACATTGCAATCTCGGTGGGACCGATCGCTCATCTCGGTTTGACCGAAATGTTATGAAGGGAAACAGAGATATTACAATCCCATCTCAGTGAGACTGAGATCCCTATCGGTGAGACCGAAAAGACTAGGGTTTCTGGCAGTGGCTATGTCAACTGAACTCGGTGGCGCCGGATAGAAAATTTCGGTGGGGCTGAGTTTGACTTTTGGTTTGGGACATATGTGGATGTGAGAAAGTAGTTGAGGGTTTTGGAGCATATCACTAAGCACTTTGAGCAAGCAGGCCATTAGGCAACACCTCATCCCCTCTTAATAGTATTGGCTTTTCCTATGGACTCAATGTGATCTTGGATCATTTAACATGAAAATATGTAGAGTCCTGAGCTTTGAGCTTTAAGCCAATTCTTTGTCCTTAGCATTTTGAGGGGTCCACTTTTCTCATCCATGCCATGCCAATCATTGAGCTTTCCTGAAATGTTTATTTTGAAATAGCATTAGCTCAATAAACTATATGTTGTTAGGAATTACCAAACCACCCAGGGATAGTTGCACTTTCACAAGTTTAATGAATTGCTCGCACATCTTCCACAACCACCACCCGTTGGACCTGTCGCACCTCTACAACAACAACAACAACAACAACATCACCTTCCAAATCAAGTGGGATGAGCACATCGCGTTCCCCTTGAGCCTGGTCAAACTTCTGGTCTCGCTGTTCCTACTGTTGATGCTTCTGTAGCTCCTGCTACTACTGCAGAGGTGGATGACCATTACAAGGATGAGGTTGATCAAAATCAGAACTACGTGCAACCACCAACACCACCGCCACCAGGTCGTCCTCATGCATATCATCTCAATGGTAGGGATGCACAACCACCTGAGGTATGAGATCATGACCGTCTTCCTAAACTAAAATTGAATATTCCACCATTTGAGGGTAGGTATGTTCCTGATATATATCTTACTTGGGAGTTAGAAACTGAAAAACGTTTTACATGTTTACAATATCCTGAGGAGAGACGTGTTAGTGTTGTTTTTTGTGCTTTCACTAGTTTAGCATGTGTTTGGTGGTCCGAACATTGTAGATTGTATCCTATTCCAGCTACTTGGGCTGCTTTGAAAACTGCCATGCATACTTGTTGGGTTCCACCATATTATCAACGTGAATTACTTCAAAAATTGCAATGCTTAAGACAAGGAAAAAAATTCTATAGAAGAATATTATCAGGAATTACAAACCGGCATGATTCGATGTGGTATTGTTGAGGAGAATGAAGGTATGCTTGCACATTTTATGGGTGGATTAAATAGAGAGATTCAGACCATTATAGAGTATAAGGAATATAATAATATCACTCGTTTATTCCATCTTGCTTACAAAGCTGAACGTGAAGTGCAGGATCGACAAGCATTGGCACGAACTAACTTTTCTGTAGGTCGACCTTCATCATGGACACCGCATGCATCCTCTACTTCCACACGTTCTGCTACACCGGTGCCTCCGTCAGCTGCCACCGCCAACCATGATATAAGAAAGCAGGCACAACCACCACTATCTGCCAAGAGCACACCTTTTGGGCCTGCACAGAGTTCCTCTTCATCCACAGCATCAACAGGGCAAACACATGATATTATTTGTCGTCATTGCAAGGGTGGAGGTCATTATGCGAGACAATGCCCATCTAAGCATGTGATGATTGTTACGGAGGATGGTGGGTATGAGGCCGCTACTGACTATGATGAGGAGACTTTGGCTCTTATTACAAGTGAAGAACACGGCGGAGATGATTCTGATCATGAGACGCAATACATGGTTGCTGAAGATGCTGACAGGTATGAATGTTTAGTTGCTCAACGCGTTTTGAGTGTGCAGGTTACACAAGCTGAGCAAAATCAGAGTCATAATTTGTTCCATACAAAGGGAGTTGTGAAGGAACGTTATGTTCGCGTCATCATAGATGGAGAGAGCTGTAACAACTTGGCTAGCATGGATATGGTGGAGAACCTATCTCTCACCACAAGACCACATCCACATCCTTACTACATCCAATGGTTCAACAACAGCGGCAAGGTTAAGGTAACACATACTATTCGTGTGCATTTTAGTAGCTCTACATAGCTGATTATGTTGATTGTGATGTGGTACCTATGCAAGCATGTTCCTTATTACTAGGTAGACTATGGTAATTTGATAAAATTTATGTACACAATGGAAGAAACAATCAGTATACTCTTGTTCATAAGGACAAAAATATTACTTTGCTTCCTATGACTCCTGATTCCATTTTGAAAGATGATATTAATAGAGCGAATAAAGCAAAACAGGAGAAACATAAGAGTGAAAATCAGATTGTGGCAAAAGAATTTGAGCAACAAATGAAGCCTAATAATAAACCATCTAGTGTTGCTTCTGAAATTAAATTGAAAAGTGCATGCTTACTTGCCACCAAATCTAATATTGATTATCTAGATTTCAACAAATATGTTTGCTATGCTTTTGTGTGCAAAGAGGAGTTATTTTCTGTCCCTTCCTCTTTGCCTCCTGCTGTCACTAACATTTTGCAGGAGTTCGCTGACGTCTTTCCACAAGACATGCCACCGTGATTACCACCTATTCGAGGGATTGAGCATCAGATTGACTTAATTCCCGGTGCTTCGCTGCCTAACCGTGCACTATACTGTACCAATCCAGAGGAGACGAAGGAGATTATGCGTCAAGTACAGGAGCTACTCGACAAAGGTTATATACATGAATCTCTTAGTCCTTGTGTTGTTCCTATTATACTAGTGCCAAAAAGGATGGTACATCGCATATGTGTGTTGATTGTAGAGGCATTAATAATATTACTATTCGTTATCGTCATCCTATTCCTAGGCTAGATGACATGCTTGATGAATTGAGTGGCTCTACAATATTCTCCCAAGTTGATTTGCATATTGGATACCATCAAATTCATATGAAATTGGGAGATGAATGGAAAACAACATTTAAAACTAAGTTTGGATTATATGAGTGGTTAGTCATGCCTTTTGGGTTAACTAATGCACCTAATACTTACATGAGATTAATGAATGAAGTTTTACGTGCTTTCATTGGACGATTTGTGGTATTCTATTTTGATGATATACTGATTTATAGCAGACCTTTGGAGGAACATTTGCAACATTTACGTGCTATTTTTATTGCTCTACGTGATGCATGTTTTTTGGTAACCTTGGGAAGTGCACCTTCTGCATCAACCGAGTATCTTTTCTTAGCTATGTTGTTACTCCATAGGGAATTGAAGTTGATAAAGCTAAGATTGAAGCTATTGAGAGTTGGCCGCAGCCAAGTGAGGAGTTTTCTTGGCCTCGCTGGATTCTATAGGCGTTTTGTGAGAGATTTCAGCACCATTGTTGCACCTCTCAATGAGCTTACGAAGAAGAATGTACCTTTTGTTTGGGGTACCGCACAGGAAGAAGCCTTCACGGTGTTGAAAGATAAGTTGACACATGCTCCTTTACTCCAACTTCTCGATTTTAATAAGACTTTTGAGCTTGAATGTGATGCCAGTGGAATTGGATTAGGAGGTGTGTTATTACAAGATGGCAAACCTGTTGCATACTTTTCTGAAAAATTGTGTGGGCCTAGTCTGAATTATTCTACTTATGATAAAGAATTATATGCTCTTGTTCAGACTTTAGAAACATGGCAACATTATTTATGGCCCAAAGAATTTGTTATACATTCTGATCATGAATCTTTGAAACATATTAAAAGTCAAGCTAAACTGAATCGTAGACATGCTAGATGGGTTGAATTCATTGAGACTTTCCCTTATGTCATTAAACACAAGAAGGGTAAATATAATGTTATTGATGATGCATTGTCTCGTCGCTATACTTTGCTTTCACAACTTGACTTCAAAATATTTTCTTTAGAGACCATTAAAGGTCAATATGTGCATGATGCCGATTTTAAAGATGTAATGCAGAATTGTAAAGAAGGAAGAACATGGAACAAGTTTATCGTTAATGATGGATTTGTGTTCCGTGCTAACAAGCTATGAACTCCATCTAGCTTTGTTCGTCTTTTGTTGTTGCGGAAGGCGCATGGAGGAGGATTAATGGGACACTTTGGCATGAAGAAGACGGAGGACATACTTGCTACACATTTCTTTTGGCCAAAGATGAGACGGGATGTTGAGCGTTTTGTTGCTCGCTGCACTACATGTTAAAAAGCTAAGTCATGACTCTATCCTTATGGTTTATATATGCCTCTGCCTGTACCTAGTGTTCCTTGGGAGGATATATCTATGGACTTTGTTTTAGGTTTACCTCGAACAAAGAAGGGGAGGGATAGCATATTTGTTGTTGTGGATAGATTCTCGAAAATGGCACACTTTATACCATGTCATAAAAGCGATGATGTTGTTAATGTTGCTGATTTGTTCTTTCGTGAGATTATTTGCTTGCATGGTGTGCCAAATACTATTGTTTCATATCGTGATACTAAATTTCTTAGCCACTTTTGTAGATGTTTATGGGCTAAGTTAGGGACTAAACTGCTTTTTAGTACTACTTGTCATCCCCAAACTGATGGACAAATTGAAGTAGTAAATAGAACATTGTCTACTATGCTTAGGGCTGTTTTGAAGAATAATAAGAAAATGTGGGAAGAATGCTTGCCTTATATTGAATTTGCTTATAATCGTTCATTGCATTCTACTACTAAGATGTGCCCTTTTAAAATTGTGTATGCTTTCCTACCTCATGCACCTATTGATTTGTTGCCTCTTCCATCTACGGAGAAGGTTAATTTTGGTGCTAAAGGACATGCTGAATTGATTTTAAAAATGCATGAGTTAACTAAGGAAAACATTGAGCGTACGAATGCTAAATATAAACTTGCTGGAGATAAGGGTAGAAAACATATTGTGTTTGCACCTGGAGATCTTGGTTGGTTACATTTGCGTAATGATAGATTTTCTAATTTGCACAAATCAAAGCTAATGCCACGTGTTGATGGTCCTTTTAAGGTTTTAAAGAAAATAAATGATAATGCATATAAACTTGAGTTGCCTGTAGATTTTGGGGTTAGTCCCACTTTCAACATTGCATATTTGAAGTCTTATTTGGGTGAGGAAGATGAGCTTCCATAAAGGACGACTTCATTTCAAGAAGGGGAGGATGATCAGGACATCAATACCATTGTTACACTCACAGCCCCTGTTGCTGTTCATACTTGACCAATTACTAGAGC
Source organism: Triticum aestivum (assembly GCF_018294505.1). Taxonomy (NCBI): domain Eukaryota; kingdom Viridiplantae; phylum Streptophyta; class Magnoliopsida; order Poales; family Poaceae; genus Triticum; species Triticum aestivum. The sequence goes on along the minus strand of NC_057803.1, from coordinate 268,357,402 downwards.
TCATGCATTCCAATTAAATTACCAGGTACTTTCGTTTCTTGTTAACGATTTAATGTTCATGAGAATATGATGCTGCCTAAGTTGGATACATTTGTTTTGCTTAGAAATGAAGGGCCTAGCTTGGACAAGAAAGATGAACCTTGGAGCAAGTTCAAGCATGGAGATGATGGCGTGCGCAAGGGAGACAAGAACGGAGTTACAAGTGATGATTCCAGGACTATGAAGCCACCATAATGAGTGCATGAAGACTTGGATGAAATATACAAGATGCCACTTCATAAATTTCGTCCAGAGGCTATCCTAGGTGTTGCGTCACCTTATTTTTGGGCCAGGCCCATGAAATTTCGAAATACTTGATTATAGGATGTTTTTAGAGTCCGTATGTGTGGGGAAACAAGAGTAAGGGCTGGTTTCGGACCCCTCCTCCAAGGGCCACAAAATTCCCCCCTCTCTCCTCCATATATACAGCCCTTAGGGCATCGTTTAGACTTTGGGCTTTGTTTAGATTAAAAGTTCGCCATAGCTGCAACTTCGCGTACTTCGTTTGTGTTCAACGACTAGACAAAGGCGTCACAGAACCCCACCTTGATCAATGAAGATTTCATCTTATATTCACAATATCCAGATTGCAATCTTAGTTTCTTGCTTGTTCTTTGTTTTCTTGCAGAAAATAGGCCTTCGTGGTCAGGTAGATCGTGCTCCGGCGTGGTCAATAACCTCTTGGAGTTGGTTTAGCGATTGCTAAGGCCCGACGTGCTCGCACGTTCGTAGTCGGATTGTCAAAGTCGACTGCCACCAAAGCGATATCCATCATCTCATTGAAAGACGGGACACCTTTGCCTCTATCGCCCTCCTTCAATTAGCTAGTCTCGCTCTTGTTTTTTTTAAACCAACACCATGAAGGGATCAAGTTAACCGCTGCACTTTTCTCTCTCTACAAAGAAAAACTACATGGGTTGTTTTCTTTTTTTTTTCGTGGAAAGACAACCAAATCAACAAGAGAATTTTTTTTATCATAAGGACTAGGCAAAATCACGTGCACTTCCCTTCTCTTGTTTCTTTTTTTTCAGTCAAACCGCCCCAGCAACCGTCCCACAAAAGCAGCTAGATGTCAAACACCAACGCACTTGCCTGTTTTTTTCAATCTCCCTCACGCACTGTAGCTAACGAACCTCTCTCTCTTTCTTTTTCTTCCAACGTGCCAACTAGGATTCCTCCACCAACAAACCTTACCAAAATTATCAGACTGAAAGCATCTTCGTGCTAAAGAAAATAGATTCCAAGGATCTAACATGGAGTAGAACTTCCAAAATAAATCAATAGCACGTGGACCCTTTCCTTTCTTCCCTGATTTCTTTCCTCTTGTTTTTTCAGTCGTAACAGCCTTGCAAAGTGAAACTGCCAGGCGAAATCTTGCACCTTGCTATTTTTTTCCTTAAAGATCCGAACCAAATCTTTTACCTTCCTCTTTTATATTCAGCTGATCCAAGTTGCCTGCGAATCTGAATTAAAGAAGCATCAAAAATTTCCAACAAAATGAGATTTCTTCCCGAAAATCAAGCCACGTTATCTCTTTCCTTCAATCGGCCTCTTTTTTTGTCCATCAAACTTTCCAAACAGACTAGTTTCCTTTTGTGGCGAATAACATGCAGATTTCTGGGAAACCGAAACAATCAGATTTAATGCCTTCCAAACTCTCCCTGCAAAAAAATGCCTTCCAAACTCAATCTCCCTTCTCATTTGGCCGCACCAAACTTGCGCTTTTTCTGCTTGATTTTTTTATCCGCCAATCCAAACCTTCCAAATAAAGCACAAGACGCCACCTTTTCCTCTTTCTTCTTCCCACGTACTTCTTTCACTTTTTTCGGATCAGCCCACGTGCAAAGGACGATCTGCTCTCTCTCCAAAGTGTACTCGACTCCCTCCTTCCTTTTTTTATTTCTCTTTTTCTACTGTGATCTCAACTTCCAAATATGCATGCACAACCGATCCGGAATTCTTTTATTCTTATTCTCTCTTCAAATCCCAACGTGGCCAACAAGTCTCTCTTCAAATAATCAACGTAGGGTGTTTTTTGTGGTAACTGATGTAGTAAGGATTTGTACTACCTTTTTCTAGCACAACGCAGCAACAAATCTGTCCACGAAATATCTCTTATGTATTCCTATTCTTTGTTCTTTCTTGGTATTTTTCTCTTAAATTTTTTTGACACTCTCTCCCAGCTGAACCAAGATGATGACCGACGACAACAGCGGATGGAGGTGGTGATGATGATGAACAAAACAAGTGATAGTGAAAGATGACAATGAAGTGGAGAACAGTGTATGTGGATGCAGCTTGAAGAAAACATGACTAGAACTCAAAACTCTAAAAGTCTAGACTCCAAAACCAGCAACTTGACACACAATGCAACCAAAAATTCAACAAAATAAAAACTAAGTGGCAATGGCGAAAAGGCTCAGACTGTCTAGGATATGAGGAACTAATCTAACTTTATTTGTGGCTTTTTCTTGGACTATAGGTATGAAGAACATATGCAATCTAGACTAGGAAAAACTAGAAATCTCACCGAGCAATCTGAAAATTGATACCACTTGATAGAGGCGGGATGTCCCGATCTTTTCATGAGATGATAGCTATCGATTTGGTGGAGTCGACTTTAACGATCCAACTACAAACGTGCACGACGTTGCACCTTAGCAATCGCTAAACCAACTCCGAGAGGTTATTGACCACGCCGGAGGACGACCAACCTGACCACGAAGGTCTATTCTTGCAAGCAATCGAATAACAAGCAAGAATATGATTAAGCAATCTGAATATTGCGACTATGGATGAAGTATTGATAAAAGTGGGGTTTAATAAGCGGTCTTAGTCTGGTCGTTGGACACAAACGAAGTACACGAGGTTGCAGCGATGGCTAACATTTAACTAAATAAAACCCAAGTTTAAACGATGCCTTAAGGGTTGTATTTATAGGGAAAAGACAGGGGATTTGGTCCACCCTTGTCAAGGTGGTACAAAAACATCTGCTAAGTCGTTTCCCCTACAATATGGACTCTAAAAATAGATTACATGGGCCTGGCCCAAAATAAGGTGGCGCAACACCAATAATAAGTTATGGACAAAATTTATGAAAGGTCATCTTGTATATTCCGTCCATCTTCTTGTGTGTCATCACGATGGCTTCAAAGTCCGGAAATCTCCACTTGAACCTCCATTCTTGTTCTCTTCGCACACACCTCCATCACCGTGCTTGACCATGCTCCAATGTTCATCCTTCTTGTTCGTGCTAGGCCCTTCAACTGCGCGCAACACAAATGTATCTAAGTTAGGCAGCATCATATTCTCATGAACTCTAGAGACATTACCAAGAAACGAAAGTACCTGATAATTTAATTGGCGTATCTGAGCTCTAGCAATTGTTCCAAGAGGTAAAACAGCAGCGGATATGGGTGTAACTATGGTAGTGATGTCCTTATGATAGAGGCAAAGGTGTCTCGATGTTTCGATGAGATGGTGGCTATCGTTTTCTGTGGGAGTCGACCTTGACGATCCGACTACGAACGTCCGAGACGTCGTGCCTTAGCAATCGCTAAACCAACTTCGGAGGGGTTATTGACCACGCCGAAGCATGATCAACCAGACCACGAGGGTCTGTTTCCTGTGAGCCAACGAAGAACAAGCAAGAAACTGAGATTGCAATCTGGATATTGTGAATATAAGATGAAATATTTATTGATCAAGGTGGGGTTCTGTGACGTCATGGTCTGGTCATTGAACACAAACGAAGTACGTGAAATTGTAGCTATGGCGAACTTTTGATCTAAACAAAACCCAAAGTCTAAACGTTGCCCTGAGGGCTGTATATGGAGGAGAGAGGGGAAATTTCATGTCCCTTGGAGGAGGGGTCCAAAACCAACCCTAACTCTTGTTTCCCCACACATACAGACTCTAAAAACAGCCTATAATCAAGTATTTCGAAATTACATGGGCCTGACCCAAAAATAAGGTGACGCGGCACCTAGGATAGCCTTTGGACGAAATTTATGAAGTGACATCTTGTATATTTCGTCCAAGGCTTCATGCACTCATTATGGTGGCTTCAAAGTCCTAGAATCATCACTTGTAACTCCGTTCTTGTTCCCCTTGCGCACGCCATCATCTTCAGGCTTGAACTTGCTCCAAGGTTCATCTTTCTTGTCCAAGCTAGGCCCTTCATTTGTAAGCAAAACAAATGTATCCAATTTAGGCAGCAGCATATTCTCATGAACATTAGAATCGTTACCAAGAAACGAAAGTATCTAGTAATTTAATTAGCGTGCACGAGCTCTAGTAATTGGTCCAGTATGTATAGCAGTAGGGGTTGTGGGTGTAACAATGGTATTGATGTCCTCATCATCCTCCCTTTCTTGAAATGAAGTCGTTCTCGACAGAAGCTCATCTTCCTCACCCAAATAAGGCTTCAAATCTGCAATGTTAAAAGTGGGACTAACCCCAAAATCTGCAAGCAGCTCAAGTTTATATGCATTATCATTTATTTTCTCTAACACCTTAAAAGGACCATCAGCACGTGGCATTAGCTTTGATTTGCGCAAATTAGGAAATCTATCCTTACGCAAATGTAACCAAACAAGATCTCCAGGTGCAAACACAACATGTTTTCTACCCTTATCTCCAGCAAATTTATGTTTAGCATTCATATGCTCAATGTTTTCCTTAGTTAACTCATGCATTTTTAAAATCAATTCACCACGTTCTTTAGCATCAAAATTAACCTTCTTCAAAGATGGAAGAGGCAACAAAAAAATAGGTGCACCAGGTAGGAAACCATACACAATTTCAAAAGGGCACATCTTAGTAGTAGAATGCAATGAACGATCATAAGAAAATTCAATATGAGGCAAGCATTCTTCCCGCATTTTCTTATTATTCTTCAAAATAGCCCTAAGCATAGTAGACAATGTTCTATTGACTACTTCAGTTTGTCCATCGGTTTGGGGGTGACAAGTAGTACTAAAAAGCAGTTTAGTCCCCAATTTAGCCCATAAACATCTCCAAAAGTGGCTAAGAAATTTAGTGTGACGATATGAAACAATAGTTTTTGGCACACCATGCAAGCGAATAATTTCACAAAAGAACAAATCACCAACATTAACAACATCATCGCTTTTATGACATGGTACAAAGTGTGCCATTTTCGAGAATCTATCCACGACAAGGAATATGCTATCCCTCCTCTTCTTTGTTTGAGGTAAACCAAAAACAAAGTCCATAGATATGTCCTCCCAAGGAACAGTAGGTACAGTAAAAGGCATATATAAACCATAAGGATTGAGTCGTGACTTAGCTTTTTGACATGTAGTGCAGCGAGCAACAAAACGCTCAACATCCCGTCTCATCTTTGGCCAAAAGAAATGTGTAGCAAGTATGTCCTCTGTCTTCTTCATGCCAAAGTGTCCCATTAATCCTCCTCCATGCGCATTCTGCAACAACAAAAGGCGAACGAAGCTAGCTGGAGTTCATAGCTTGTTAGCACGGAACACAAATCCATCATTAACGATAAACTTGTTCCATGTTCTTCCTTCTTTACAATTCTGCATTACATCTTTAAAATCGGCATCATGCACATATTGAACTTTAATGGTCTCTAAAGAAAATATTTTGAAGTCAAGTTGTGAAAGCAAAGTATAGCGACGAGACAATGCATCATCAATAACATTATCTTTACCCTTCTTGTGTTTAATGACATAAGGGAAAGTCTCAATGAATTCAACCCATTTAGCATGTCTACGATTCAGTTTAGCTTGACTTTTAGTATGTTTCAAAGATTCATGATCAGAATGTATAACAAATTCTTTGGGCCATAAATAATGTTGCCATGTTTCTAAAGTCCGAACAAGAGCATATAATTCTTTATCATAAGTAGAATAATTCAGACTAGGCCCACTCAATTTTTCAGAAAATTATGCAACAGGTTTGCCATCTTGTAATAACACATCTCCTAATCCAATCCCACTAGCATCACATTCAAGCTCAAAAGTCTTATTAAAATCAGGAAGTTGGAGTAAAGGAGCATGTGTCAACTTATCTTTCAATACCGTGAAGGCTTCTTCCTGTGCGGTACCCCAAACAAAAGGCACATCCTTCTTTGTAAGCTCATTGAGAGGTGCAGCAATGGTGCTAAAATCTCTCACAAGATGCCTATAAAATCTAGCGAGGCCAAGAAAACTCCTCACTTGTGTGACCGTTTTGGGCTGTGGCCAACTCTCAATAGCTTCAATCTTGGCTTTATCAACTTCAATTCCCTGTGGACTAACAACATAGCCAAGAAAAGATACTCGGTCGGTGCAGAAGGTGCACTTCCCAAGGTTACCAAACAAACGTGCATCACGTGGAGCAATAAAAACAACACGTAAATGTTCCAAATGTTCCTCCAAAGATCTGCTATAAATTAGTATATCATCAAAATAGACTACCATAAATCATTCAATGAAAGCAAGTAAAACTTCGTTCATTAGTCTCATGAAAGTACTAGGTGCATTAGTTAACCCAAAAGGCATGACTAACCACTCATATAAACCAAACTTAGTTTTAAATGCGGTCTTCCATTCATCTCCCAATTTCATACGAATTTGATGGTATCCACTACACAAATCAACTTTGGAGAAAATTGTAGAGCCACTCAATTCATCAACAATATCATCTAGCCTAGGAATAGGATGACGATAATGAATAGTAATATTATTAATGCCTCTACAATCAACACACATACGCGACGTGCCATCCTTTTTAGGCACTAGTATAATAGGAACAACACAAGGACTAAGAGATTCACGTATGTAACCTTTGTCAATAAGCTCCTGTATTTGACGCATAATCTCCTTCGTCTCCTCTGGATTGGTACGGTACGGTGCACGGTTGGGTAGCGATGCACCGGGAATTAAGTCAATTTGATGCTCAATCCCTCGAATAGGTGGTAATCCCGGTGGCACCTCTTGTGGGAAGACGTCAGCGAACTCCTGCAAAGTGTTAGTGACAGTAGGGGGCAAAGAGGAAGGCACGTCCTCAAATGAAAATAATGCCTCTTTGCACACAAAAGCATAGCAAACAGATTTGCTAAAATCTAGTTCATCAATATCAGATTTTGTGGCAATTAAACATGCACTTTTCAATTTAATGTCAGAAGCAACACTAGATGGTTTATTATTAGGTTTCATTTGTTGCTCAAATTCTTTTGCCATGATCTGATTTTCACTCTTATTTTTCTCCTGTTTTGCTTTATTAGCTCTATTAATATCATCTTTCAAAATGGATTCAGGAGTCATTGGAAGCAAAGTAATATGGCTTTCCTTATGAACAAGAGTATACTGATTATTTCTACCATGGTTTACATAATTTTTATCAAATTTCCATGGTCTACCAAGTAATAAGGAACATGCTTGCATGGGTACCACATCACAATCAACATAATCAGCATATGTAGAGATACTAAAATGCACACGAACAGTACGTGTTACCTTAACCTTGCCGCTGTTGTTGAACCATTGGATGTAGTAAGGATGTGGATGTGGTCTTGTGGTGAGAGATAGCTTCTCCACCATCTCCATGCTAGCCAAGTTGTTGCAGCTCCCTCCATCTATGATGACGTGAACAGAACATTCCTTCACAACTCCCTTTGTATGGAACAAATTATGCCTCTGATTTTTCTCAGCTTGTGTGACATGCACACTCAAAACACGTTGAGCAACTAAACATTCATACCCGTCAGCATCTTCAGGAGCCATGTATTGCGTCTCATGATCGGAATCATCCCCACTGTGTCTGTCACGTGTAATAAGAGCCAAAGTCTCGTCATCATAGTCACTAGCGGACTCATACCCACCATCCTCAGTAGCAATCATCACACACTGAGATTTGCATTCTCTAGCAAAATGTCCTCTTCCCTTACAACGACGACAAATAATATCACTTGTGTGCCCTGTTGATGCCATGGAAGAAGAAGAGCTCTGCGTAGGCCCGGCAGGTGTACTCTTGGCAAATAGTGGTGGTTGTGCTTGCTTTCTTGTATCATGGCTGGAGGTGGCACCTGATGGAGGTGCTAGTGTAGTGGAAGTAAAGGATGCACGTGGTGTCCATGATGAAGATCGACCTGCAGAAATGTTAGTTCGCGCCAATGCCTGTCGATCCTGCACTTCATGTTCAGCTTTACAAGCAAGATGGAATAAACGAGTGATATTATTATACTACTTATACTCTAGAATGGTCTGAATCTCTCTATTTAATACACCCATAAAACGTGCAAGTATAGCTTCATTCTCCTCAACAATACCACATCTAATCATGCCAGTTTGTAATTCCTGATAATATTCTTCTACAAAAAAATTCCTTGTCTTAAACGCTGCAATTTTTGAATTAATTCACGTTGATAATATGGTGGAACCCAACGAGTAAGCATAGCAGTTTACAAAGAAGCCCAAGTAGCTGGAATAGGATATAATCTACAACGTTCAGACCACCAAACACATGCAAAGCTAGTGAAAGCACAAACAGCAGCAGGAACACGTCTCTCCTCAGGATATTGTAAATATGTAAATCGTTGTTCATTTTCTAACTCCCAAGTAAGATATATATCAGGACCATATCTACCCTCCAATGGTGGAATATTCAATTTCAGTTTAGGGAGATGGTTATGATCTCGTACCTAAGGGGGAGCCCTACCATTGCCATTATTTGCATGTGGATGACCTGGTGGTTGTGGTGCTGGTGGTTGCACGTAGTTCTGATTTTGATCAACCTCATCCTCGTAGTCTCCCGCAAAATCATCATCCTCCGCATCAGCAGCAGGAGCCACAGAAGTATGAAGAGCAGCACCAACAGTTTGGCCAGGTGCAAGAGGGTGATGGCTCGCTCGGCGAAGAGCTGTTTCGCGACGTGGAGGTAGTAGTAGTAGTAGTAGTAGTAGTAGTAGTAGTAGTAGTAGTAGTAGTAGTAGTTGTTGTTGTTGTTGTTGTTGTTGTAGTAGTAGTTGTTGTTGTTGTTGTAGAGGTGCGTTAGGTACAGCCAGTGGTGGTGGTGGAAGCTGCACCAGCAATTCATTAAACTTGTTATTGAGCTTTTTTTGAACGTCTTCTCCATGCCATCTAGCTTCTCCATGGCCTCTTCAAATCTGTTTAGCAGATCTTGCACCTGTCCACTCATCATTTGCTGAAAATTATCATGCAACTCCTTATTCGTCATGTTCTCCCTGTCAGTCTCGTCGGCTTGTGATCCTGCCATGGTTAGCAGCAATAGAAACACACAAGAGCATGATCCTACATACTACTAACAAGAGGTGGTGGTGGGTGTCACAAATTCGTCAAGCAGATCTCAAATTCTTACCAGTTCTTACCTAGTAGCAGGCCATGATCGGCAACCGTCGTAGTCAAAACTCTCAAAGCTTGGATAGAGCGCTTACCCGGGAGAGTCAAACGCATGACGTAGATGTATGTGGAGCTGGGAAGGCTTATAATATGGTAGCAAAAAGGGTCAGCAATAATCAATTCAGAGATGCAAAGTTGAATAAATGCTCAACTACGGTACTGTGTTGGTCCTAGACTAAACCGTGCTAGAGACGCGAGCTTAGAACACTAACAAAATCACGAGCTGCACACAAACAAGGGAGGAGCACGCTCTGATTTTTTTTCACTTTTTTGCACTTTTTTCCTCTTTTTTTTCCTCTGCAACAATTTTTTTGAAAAAGTCTACAAATGGTCTAAAAACTGCCTAGCCAGAATTTTCCAGGCTTAGTTTTTTTTTAGTTTGGTATTTTTCTACTGCGAGTAGCACGGAATCTCGGGAGTCCTACTCTGTCACGACTCGAAGTATCGTGTGATCTGGAACTCGAAAGCAATGCAACAAATACTGGACTCGGACTGGTGGCGGAGATGAATCTGGTGGAACTCGGACTGGTGGCGAATATATGTAGGGTGGTGGAACACTGGCTAGTGGCGAATCTGTGATGGAGGTGGACTCGGATTATTGTGATGGCGGTGGTATATGGCAGCGGCAATGGCGATGGTGGTATATGGCAGCAGTGATGATGATGGTGGTATATGGCAGCGGTGACGATGATGGTGGTATATGGCAGCGGTGAAGATGATGATGCAGCGGCGGCGTGACTACTTGTGAACATAACTCGAAACTCTAAAGGACTAGACACTAAGACCAGCAACTAAACACAACGATGCAACGGCAAATTCAACATTGCAAAACCCTAAAAAGATTATGCAAAGGCTCAGATTGGTTCGGATATGATGACCTAACCCTAATTTTTTTGTGGCTTTTTCGTGGACTGTAGGTATGAAGAGCAGACTCGATCTAAACTACGAAAAACAATAAAATCTCACCGAGCAACCTGGAAATCTAATACCACTTGATAGAGGCGAAGGTGTCCCGATGTTTCGGTGAGATGGTGGCTATCGTTTTCTGTGGGAGTCGACCTTGACGATCCGACTACGAACGTGCGAGACATCGCGCCTTAGCAATCGCTAAACCAACTTCCGAGGGGTTATTGACCACGTCGGAGCACGATCAACCTGACCACGAGGGTCTGTTTCCTGCGAGCAAACGAAGAACAAGCAAAAAACTGAGATTGCAATCTGGATATTGCGAATATAAGATGAAAGCTTTATTGATCAAGGTGGGGTTCTGTGACGTCTTGGTCTGGTCGTTGAACACAAACGATGTACACGAAGTTGCAGCTATGGCGAACTTTTGATCTAAACAAAACCCAAAGTCTAAATGATGCCCTAGGGGTTGTAAATATGGAGGAGAGAGGGGGAATTTCGTGGCCCTTGGAGGAGGGGTCTGAAACCAACCCTAACTCTTGTTTCAACACACATACAGATTCTAAACACAGCCTACAATCAAGTATTTCGAAATTACATGGGCCTGGCCCAAAAATAAGGTGGCGCAGCACCTAGGATAGCCTCTGGACGAAATTTATGAAGTGACATCTTGTATATTTCGTCCAAGGCTTCATGCACTCATTATGGTGGCTTCAAAGTCCTGGAATCATCACTTGTAACTCTGTTCTTGTTCCCCTTGCGCACGCCATCATCTCCATGCTTGAACTTGCTCCAAGGTTCCTCTTTATTGTCCAAGCTAGGCCCTTCATTTGTAAGCAAAACAAATGTATCCAGTTTAGGCAGCATCATATTCTCATGAACATTAGAATCATTACCAAGAAATGAAAGTACTTGGTAGTTTGATTGGCGTGCACGAGCTCTAGTAATTGGTCCAATATGTATAGCAGCAGGGGCTATGGGTGTAACAATGGTATTGATGTCCTCATCACCTGATCAGGACTAAATTCAAGATTTCGTTGTTGATCATATCTCTTTCCTCATTTCAAATGCTTTCTCATGTTGGAAGTTCTTATTCAAGGTTCTATTATTTATTCACCTCCCTCTATTTCTTCTTCGGAGTGCTCAAGATATCTCAGAAGACTCTTGTTTTCGTTAAAGACTCGTTCATTGTATTTTGTGGTTGTTATCTTCTGGAGTCTTTCAAATCTTCCTAGTGCATTATATCTTTCTAAGCAATCATTTGAACGGTGTTTCTTTTTAGTGGGCCCTAACCTACAGGTTTTTCCCCAAGATCTTACTGGACTCTTCTAATTTTTCTAGATTTACTGTCAAATTCTTCTCAAAGTTTGATTGTGATAATTATTCGTTTTGATTCTACTGAGGCCATCCTTTTTAGAAGAATTATTCATTCTCAGCTTTGAGCTCTCCTTCTCCAAATCTTACCAGTGCATCGTTCAAGTATTCTTTAGTCAGCTTGTTATCTGTTCGTTCTTGTATATATAAATTTCCTCAACTATTTTCATTCATGTTGTAATTCTCTCTAGTGATTTGTTCTTTTTTCTTCACTCGTTTTCAATTCTTACAGTGGTTCATTCAAGATTCCTCTTCCTTTGTTATCCTATGAATTCATTCGTCTTTTCCAAATCTTACCAGTGGTTCGTGGAAGAACTTCCCAAGTTTGTGCTATATCTCTCTTCAATCCTTGCAAAAAAATAAGTAGTATGCCAAATCCATTGGTCATCATCAATTTAAGTTGATGAAGGAAAATCATAACATAATCGTTATTCATGTTTCCTCAAGGTGAGCCATCAATCCTGTGGTGACCCAATAGTGTAACTCGCAATGAAAGCACCAATCTCGGTGTCAAAACCTCTGGATCTCAGGTAGGGGGTCCCGAGCTGTGGATCTAGGATCAATGGGGAACAAAGGATGAAGGACACGGTGTTTACCCAGGTTTAGGCCCTCTCTAAGAGGTACAACTGATGTAGGGTAGAACCCTAGTGGCACGATCTTTCACGAGAGGAGTGAGTCCTGCGATGAACACGAAGAACACAAGGAGGGAAATGAAGGGAAAATCACGAGGGGAACACAAGAGAACACTCAACCAACAAGTATGATCACACATGTGGTAGATCCTCAAAACACAAAGAGAGATACAAGATCTAAAGTCAACAGCGGACGATACAAGAGGTAACCGGTTCTTCTCCGTGAGGAGGTCTTGAATCCACAAGAGGATCTTCCCGTGAGGGGTCTTGAATCCAAGGTGGATCTTCTCTGTAGAGGGGCCGCGGTCTCTCTCGTGGAGTAGATCCGATATGGATGAGCGAAGCTCTATCTCTCAAATGAGCTATCACAACGCTAACCCTAGAACGTAGGAGGAGGGGGAGTATATACAGTCTAAGGGGCGAAGAGGTACATGGGCCTCGGCCCAGATGCACTGCACACAGGCAGGGAAGGCCGGATGTCCGGGCGTTCGCGGAGGGCCGGATGTCCGGGCTAGAGGGGTCGGATGTCCGGGCTGGCGGGGTTGGTCTTGTTGCTCTCGGGTTCGGCGGTGTGCGGATTTCCGGGACATGGACCGGATGTCCGGCGGCTCATGAAGGGCCGGATGTCCGGGCCATGGCCGGATGTTCGGCTGCTGTAGCAACAGACTCTTCTTCCTTCTCCTTCCTTCGCTCCCACGCACGCTTGGCCTTGGTCCTTGGGCTCTCCTTGGACTTGTCGGGTGTACCTGAGTATGCACAAGGTCCACCCTTGAAATAGCATCCATGTCTTACATGCGGAAAGGGAAGATTCGGAAAGGAGCGAGTTCACCTTAGGTCCAAAGGCGTATGCTTGAGTGTACATGGGGATGATCGTAGGATGCTCCGCATCATCTCCCCTCCCTTGGGGAAGATCCGACCTCGGATTGAAAACCTCATCACCATGGAAACGGTTGTTGTGGACGAACTTGTAGTTGGACGAAGAGGAAGACATGGCGCAATCCAAGTACCCCAAAGTGTCGCTGGAGGAGTATACATGCAAAAAGAGCAAACACGAACAACACTCGAAAATACAATGGTTAGCGCACACAAAGGGTCCATCATGTAAGAATGAGTCTGTGCGACAAGATTGAGCATGACAAGGTGCATGAAGCTTATCCAAAAGATATGGAATGGTATGCAAAGCATTCATGGGAGGGAAAATATTCATTATGCACACAAATGTGTTGTGAATATGGTCAATGCAACCACGATGCAAAGATATGTCATAGTGAGACAGTTTATCAATAGCATGAATATTGTAATGGATTCTCAACATGAGTATGTGATCATGCAATTGATGATGGGCAATATGATCATGATGTATGAATATGCCATCAAGGAAGATCACAACAAATTTGCTAAGAAAGTGCACAAGCTCATATATCATGGATGACATGGGAATACAAGATGCAACAAGGCAATCATGATGTGAGTCAATCCATGCATAAGACGCAAATTTTTCATGTGTATGATATGTCCATCGAGCATGACATGTTTGAGCACAATCAACAAATAAGGAGGTGTTGGTGTACCAATGCTCGATGTCGTGGCAAGAGTGGAGGTTCGAAGGTGCATCCAATAAATCCGAGCGCTCCTCAACTTGAAGGTCCATAGAGCCAATATCCCATGTAGCTCCTCCATAAGCGAGATATAACATGTAGATAACAAGAAGGAGACAACAATGAAAGAGTGACCCATCCAATATGCGTAATTGAGGATGGCTCAAAGGGAAGGAGTTCACCTTTAGGAGATTCTCGCAAATGTTGGTATTGCACATCGTGTATGCCTTCACATGACCAAATTGTCTCATGACGGTATCGCCTTGTGAATCCTTCAACATGAAAGAACATGACAAACACTCGGAAAAACAAATGAGGTTAGAGGAGATGCAAACCCTATCATTCGTGTGGTAAAATACCCAACAAGTGAAAGTACAAGGGAGCATTTCATAGTATGGAGGCAGATGATGATGCGAGAACAACCAAATACAACAGGCTCAATCAAGCAAGCATGCATCACAAGTAAAGTGCCCAAGTCTCCACGATCAATAAGCATGGATGCAACAATTAGAGGCAAGTGACAATGAACAAAATATATCATGTGAGAGGCATGAACATAGACGTCATCAACCCAAGAAAGCAAGTAAGAATGGAACATGGGCGATGCGACAAAACAAGCAATCATGTGAATCAAGGGAAGCAAGCTAGTAGTGCGAAGATGCAACATACTAGAAGGAATAATAGCAAGCATGTCATGGGTGCAAATAGTGTGCATGAATAATTCACATGACATAGCACATGCATGAAAGGATGATATGAGCAAAATAGCATCAATAGCATGAGGCACATGATAAACATGGCAATAGCAACAAGGATCTCCACCAAGCATGCAAATACACATAGGAGTAGCATAATGGTGAATCATGGGTAGATGCACGCAAGGGTCACAATTGCATGGCAAAGGCATAGAAGTAAGCATAGCACGCAAAGTGAACACGGTAAAATGAGCATGAAGCAACAATCAGTATATAGCCCATAGCCGTGTGAGAGCCAAGTGAGAGAGATGCGCGTAGTCGTTGCGCGAAGAGAGCGATGGTAAGGATAGTTCACGGGATCCCAAGTCATCTTTGCTCTCAAGAGCTCGTTTCGTCAACTCTTGGGATTGAGAGATTGACGAGTATACGTGTGTACCTACACAAAACAAAGACAAAGGGAAAATTGTGTGTGCGTGGTAGATGTACACATCATCCATCATGATGCGCACGTGCTTGTGTTGGTTAGCACAAAATATCCAATGCTCAAATAAATGAGATGCGTGATATAGAAACATGGCATCCATCATGATAGGTTTGTTATTATGTATAGCATAATGGAGACTCAAATTGTGTAATGCATCACAAGAAATATGTAGAGCATTGTTATTCATGGAATGCATATGGTGCAAGCAATTATGGGAAGCATGCAAGTGAGTGGATGTATCAAAATCTCCTAATATGTATGAGTAAACTATGGGGGTATCCTCATGAGCATTAATGGAAACATCACACGGAGAATATTGACAACATCCAAAACAATGCATATTTGGAACAATGTGATCATGGCATGGCATAGTAGATGAATTGCGCAAACTAGGGTTTTCTAAAAAAATGAAACGGCCCGGGCCGGCGGCTACCTCGGCTCGCGGCTCCGGCGAGGCTCCGGCGGGGCTCCGGCAGCAGCGGGTGGTGCGGGGCGACGGCTGCGGCGCGGCGGCAGGGGCGGCAAGCGGCGGAGTAGCGGCTGCGGCGCGGCGGCGGCGACCGGCGGCGCGGGCGGCGTGTGGCGGCGGCGCGGGCGGCATGGGGAGGCGGCGGTGTGGGGCGGCTCTAGGGGGTCCGGCGGGGTTTATAAAGGGGGGAGGCGACGACTTGGGGAAGAGGCCGGCCTCGGGAGGCGGGTCCTCCCCGGATTCGGTGGCGGCGGCGGTCGGGACTCCTGTCCCGACCCGGGCGGGAGGCGGCGGTGGCTGGCTGGGCCGGCCTGCTCGGCTGGGCCCTTGGCCCAGTCGGGCGCGGGGTCTCTTTTTTTAAACAATTTCGCTACAACTAACAAAAATTCTATAAAAATAAATAAAATTCTAAAAATGCCAAAACAAATTTTCACCGTCTAACTAAAATATTTAGAACACGATGAACATTTTCTTGGCCCTAAATGCAATTTTTGAAAACGTGCACTTTTTCCTAAATTCAAATAAAATAGTAAATAAAACCAAAATAAAATCTTATTTGATTTTTTATTAAATCCCCAATATTTCTTTATTTTGGGATAGTCATTTTATTCTCTCTCTCATATTTTTTTATAATAGAAATAATTGAAGATAAAATAAATAAAATCAAATGATCCTATTTTCAAAATTTGAGACAACTCAAATATGAAAATAACGAAATCCCCAACTCTCTCGAGGGTCCTTGAGTTGCGTGAAATTTCTAGGATCAACCAAAATGCAATAAATATGATATGCAATGATGATCTATTGTATAACATTCCAAATTGAAAATTTGGGATGTTACAAACCTACCCCCCCTTAAGATGAATCTCGCCCTCGAGATTCGGGTTGGCTAGAAAATAGGCGAGGGTGGTCCTTCAACAGATCTTTCGCTCGTTCCCAGGTGGCTTCATCCTCCATGCGGTGGCTCCACTAAACTTTGCAAAACTTGATAACCTTGCTGCGGGTGACTCGGCTGGCATACTCAAGAATCTTGACTGGTTTCTCCTTATAGGTCAAATCACTGTCCAACTGAATCGCTTCCAGTGGCACTGTGTCTCTCAGCGGTATATCAGCCATCTTTGTGTGGCACTTCTTCAACTGGGAAATGTGGAACACGTCGTGAACTCCTGAAAATCCTTCGGGCAAAACCAACTTGTAGTCTACTTCTCCCATACGCTCCAAAACTTTGTATGGTCCTACAAAACGTGGCGCTAACTTTCCCTTAACTCCAAAGCGCTTAACTCCTCGAAGTGGAGATAATCAAAGATAAACTCGGTCTCTGACTTCGTAAACTGTCACCTTGCATTTTGAATCTGCGTAGCTCTTCTGTCTGGACTAGGCTACCTTGAGCCTATCGCGAATCAATTTTACTTTCTGTTCAGACTCCTTAACCAGATCTGGTCCAAACAACTGACAGTCTCCAACTTCATCCCATGACAACGGAGTCCTGCACGTCCTTCCGTACAAGGCTTCGAAAGGGGCCATCTTCAAACTGGATTGATAACTGTTGTTATAAGAGAATTCTGTGTATGGCAAATTCTCGTCCCAACTAGATCCGTAATCTAGCGCACAAGCTCTCAGCATATCCTCCAAAATCTGATTGACTCTCTCGGTCTGTCCATCTGTCTATGGATGGAAAGCTGTACTGAATTCTATCCTGGTACCCAAAGTTTCGTGCAACTGATTCCAGAACTTTGAGGTAAACTAGGTTCCTCTATCTGATAAAATGCTCCTTGGAACTCCATGCAGACATACGTTTCTGGTCATGTATATCTTTGCCAACTTGGCACTAGTATAGGTAGTCTTCACTGGGATGAAATGAGCTACCTTTGTCAAATGATTGACTACAACCCATATCGAGTCATAGCCTGAACGAGTTCTGGGCAATCCTATGATAAAATCCACGCCTAACTTATCCCACTTCCATTCAGGTATCGGCAAGGGCTGTAGCAATCCTGCTGGCTTTTGATGCTCTGCCTTTACTCTCTGACATACATCACAAACTGCTACATACTCCGCAATATCCTTCTTCATTCCGGTCCACCAGAAAATATCCTTCAAATCCAAATACATCTTGGTATTTCCTGGGTGAATCAAATATGGTGAATCAGGGGCCTCTTGCAGAATCAAATTCCTGATCTCCGCATCATTAGGCACATAAACACGGTCTTCAAACCATAAGGTATCGTGCTCATCCTCACGAAAACGTTTAGCTTTCCCTTTGCTTATTTCTTAATGGAAGCAATCTCCTTGTCAGTCTTCTGGGCTTCTCTGATCTTATCCATCAAAGTAGACTGAATCTCCAATGCTGCTACATAGCCTCTCGGAACTATCTCCAAACATAGCTCACGAAGATTTTCGGCTAACTCCCTTGGTAAATCTCCCGTCATTAAGGTGTTGACATGACTTTTATGGCTCAATGCATCAGCTACTATGTTAGCCTTTCCAGGGTGATAATGCAATCTCATATCATAATCCTTGATGAGTTCCAACCATCTCCTTTGTCTGAGATTCAATTCCTTCTGCGTGAAAATGTGCTTCAAACTCTTGTGATC
Organism: Triticum aestivum; assembly: GCF_018294505.1. NCBI lineage: Eukaryota > Viridiplantae > Streptophyta > Magnoliopsida > Poales > Poaceae > Triticum > Triticum aestivum. The sequence goes on along the minus strand of NC_057803.1, from coordinate 268,339,228 downwards.
AGTGTACACCTCACAATGGTTTCCAGTGATAAAATGTCTCCAAGTCTTCAATGCATGCACTACGGCTGCTAACTCCAAATCATGTGTAGCATAATTCAACTCATGAGGCTTAAGCTGTCGTGAGGCATAGGAAACAACTCTTCCTTCTTAGATAAGCACTGCTCCAAGTCCTCGACGTGAAACGTCGCAATACACCTCATAATCCTTGGTCTGATCTGGCAAAATCAACACCAGTGATGTAAATAAGCGTTTCTTCAACTCCTGGAAACTAGCCTCACATTCCTCAGTCCATATGAACTTGGTATCCTTCTTCAACAACTCCGTCATAGGTTTCGCAATCTTCGAGAAATTTTCAATGAATCTCCGGTAGTATCCTGCAAGTCCAAGAAAACTCCGGATCTCTCCAACTGTTGTTGGCGCTTCCCAATTTGTCACAGTGTCAACCTTGGTGGGATCTACTGCTATACCTTCTCCGGATATAACGTGTCCGAGAAATCCAACTTCCTTCAACCAAAACTCACATTTGCTAAACTTGGCATATAACTGATGTTCTCTGAGCTTACCAAGTACCAAACGCAAATGCCCCTTATGCTCTTCTTCATTCTTCGAGTAAACCAGGATATCATCAATGAACACTACGACGAACTTATCCAAAAACTCCATAAACACTTTGTTCATCATGTTCATAAAATATGCAGGTGCGTTAGTCAGGCCAAATGACATAACGGTATACTCGTACAGCCCATACCTGGTGGTAAAAGCCGTCTTAGGTATATCCTGTTCTCGAATCTTCAACTGATGGTATCCTGATCGCAGATCGATCTTGCAAAATACCTTAGCTCCTTGCAATTGATCAAACAGATCATTGATCATCGGTAGTGGGTACTTGTTCTTGATGGTTACTTCATTCAATCCTCGATAATCAACAACCATCCTTAACGATCCATCCTTCTTCTCCACTAGAAGTACTGGCGATCCCCAAGGTGAAGAACTTGGGCGGATATATCCTTTATCTAGTAACTCCTTGATCTGCTTCTTAATTTCTTCCAAATCCTTTGCGGGCATTCTATATGGTCTCTTAGATATTGACCCTATGCGTGGCAAAAGCTCAATCAAAAACTCAATATCTCTATCCGGTGGCATGCCTGGCAACTCTTCTGGAAATACATCAGGGAAATCCTTCACTACTAGTACTTCCTCCTGTACAACTCCTGTTAGGGAATTTACTTGAGTCCTCTTCTGCACATGCCGAGATACATACTTGATCCTTCTCCCTTCTGGGGTGGTAAGAAAAATTGACTTACTGGCACATTCAATGTTCCCTTCATACTTCGATAACCAATCCATGCCTAATATCACATCCAATCCTTGAGATTCCAATACTATTAGGTCTGAGGGAAATACGTAGTTACCAATCCTTAATGGTAACCGATCACACCATAGACTAGCCATATACTCTGCTCTAGGCGAGGTTACTAACATGGGTGACCTAAGGGCTTGGGTTGGCAGTTTATACTTATCCACAAATCCCCTTGATATGTATGAATGCGATGCACCCGTATCAAAAAGAACGAGTGCAGTAAATGACTTAACCAAAAACTTACCTATTACTACATCGGGCTGGGCTTCAACCTCCTCCACATTTACGTGGTTCACCTGTCCCCTGTTGAAAGGATTCGACTTCTTCCCAGGGCTTCCATTGCCATTTCCATTCTGCGCTTCAGGACATTCATTAGTGTAATGTCCGGTCTTATGGCACTTAAAGCAAGTGACTTGGCTCAGGTCTCTCTTGGTTGGGGGTGATGGGTTGGTGTGGTTCTGGCCGTTGCTTTCTCCATTCCCATTACCATTCTTGGTGCCATTGTGATTGTGTGAGCTACCTCCTCCATGGGTATGCTGAAAATGTCCTCCCGGCCTAGGGGTAAAACGTGGCTTCTGCTGAGATCCAGAATTGTAATTCCCTTGTCCATACTTCCTCTTGTGGTTCTCAATTTGCTGCTGCTTCCCTTCAATCATGAGAGCACGGTCTACCAACTCCTGGTAGTTGTTGAAGGTTGCTACCATCAACTGCATGCTCAACTCAGCATTCAGTCCTTCCAGAAACTTCTCCTGCTTAGCTGCATCTGTAGCAACATAATCTGGGGCATAACATGCAAGCTTACTAAAGTCCTCCACATACTGGCCAACTGTCCTTCCTCCTTGGTGCAAGTTGCGAAACTCACGCTTCTTCATGGCCATAGCTCCTCCTGAAACATGGGCAGTACGGAAAGCCTGCTGGAACTGGTCCCATGTGACAGTGTCGACAGGGAAAGTGGCTGTGAAATTCTCCCACCATGATGCTGCGGGTCCTTCAAGTTGATGTGCGGCAAACTTCACCTTTTCCGCATCTGTGCATCCTGCCGTGGTCTACTCCCTTGCTGTCTTGTGGATCCAATCATCTGCTACTATCGGCTCGGTGCTACTGGAAAACACCGGCGGATTCAGCCTAGAAAATGGGCTAAGTGATCAACAGGTGGTGGTGGTGGTGGGTTGTTGTTGTTGTTCCCTTGATTCTGGTTCTGGACTAGCAACTGCATCAATGTGTTCTGCTGCTGGATCAACTGAGTGAGCTTCAGTGGGAAGGTAAATCTGGGGTCACGTCTTGGAGGCATCTGAGGGGTTTAGAAAAGATGATATTTAAGAATATAGAGGGGTCTAGAGAGAAAACACTACCCATATGCACATGAGGCAAAACAAACAATTCCACTTCATTCAATCAAACAAGGGCATACAATCGATCTAACTATCGCAAAAGTGCTCGGACTACTATATTTACATGGTAGACTACTACTACTGTTGGGGTGGTCTACTATAAATATTCTTCGGTTGCAGACTCCATGATATCTGCTCCAGCTTCATCAACATAGTCATCATCGCTATCATATGGATCCGAGCCGATGTCGTCGATGATGATGTAGTCTTCTGGGTGAATCTCCTTGGGTTCTTCATCTTCCTCTACTAGTGTAGGGTCTCCCATAAATATTCCGATCTTCATTGTTAGGTCGGCATTCTTGTCCACTAGTACTTCGATTTCCTCTTCATAATCTTCACGTGTAGCCTTGAGTTCTTCCTCCAGTTCCTTCATTCTTGTCTTTGCCTTCTTCAGATCTATCATGTCGGTGCACATCTGGTTCTCCTGACGTCGAATGTGCTGGTTTAACTCCTGGATAAAAGCTGCAATTGATCTAACCTCCCTGGTGCTGATCATCTCCCAGTGCTCATCTCGACGCCCACAAATCTGGAAGATAGTATCCTTGAGATCATTACGATAAACTTCTCCACTGTGTCCCATGGCGATGTGAGCTGCCATGCTCTTTCCTAGACTCCATGTTGGTGCAGTAAATGAAAACTCTATGGGCTCAGTGACTGGCATGAACGTCCTTCCTGGAACTTGAACTTGAATCATACAGTGCTCCTCTTCCGGTATAGTGACGTTGTAGGTTCCGGTGAAGCTTGGTACTCCTATGTTCAGGTATCTAGTGACTTCCTTCAAGTGACGTCCAAAGGGTGTATCTTCATCCGGTTGCGTGAACTTGTTCCTTGCATCTGCTATCCTAAAAGAGTAGAAAAGATGAGAGGTCAGAATGAGAAGAGTGAGTAGTGATCTAGGGCTTTAGCTTAGTGGTCGTGTCCTATAGTCAGCGTGTGCTCTGATACCATCTTGTAGCGACCATACCTCAAACGGTCCAATCTCTGTGCTTAGGTGTTATCCCTGGATCAGTAATGCTAACACCACACAGTACTTGAAGGATTTATAACAGAGTAGCAATCACACACTTATTACATCGAGTGTCTCAAAAGAGAACTTATTACAATAAATATGGCTTAAGGCCATCTATTAACGATAATAGCGGAAGGCTTGGAAGATAAGTGAGTCCATCAAGTCCAACGGCATCACTGAGTATAGAACCACGACCTAAAAGGCATCTTACTCGTCGTCTGAAAAGTCTGCAACATGAACGTTGCAGCCCGAAAACGGGTCAGCACATGGAATATGCTGGCAATGTAACACATAGAGAATGATGAAGAATAAACTATACTACATGCATATTTGGCTGGTGGAAAGCTCTATGGTTACAGTTTTGCGTAAAGCCAATTTTTCCCTACTGCAAAGGAATAAATTTTATTTAACTATCATGGTAGTTGTTAAACATTGAGAATGGTTGACAGCATTCTCAATCCCAATTAAGCATCATCATTAAAAACCCAACAAAATTAATTAGAGTAACATGATGAGATTCACATGATAATCCAAGTACTAGATACTCAAGATGTCCATAACCGGGGACACGGCTAACCATGATTAGTTTATACACTCTGCAGAGGTTTGCGCACTTTTCCCCACAAGACTCGATCTCCTCCGTTGGATTCTCGCACTACATGGTGTTTGAGAAACGGATGACCGAGACATAGTCTTTCAGAAGCGCTAGCACCTTACGATGGGTAGACCGTACCACCTACATCCCCTACATCTGCTAGTCTACCACTGTAAGAGTTTGCACGACTTAGTCAACTATGCTAGAGCCCATAGTAGCTTGTGGCTGCACACGAAAGTTTCTAGCATGAATAATCTCATGATCCCTTTGAGCCTGGGTGGCGGTCCAAAGAAAACAGGCAATCGCTGGAATACCCAGGTGCCTCAATCCACCCAGATGTGTATTTAAGTTGCCACCTTAGATAAACCATTAATTTAACATTCTCACATCTATCATGGATTTCACTCACCCAATCCACGTCTACTAGCATAGCATGGCATAACAAGAAAACGTAGAAGTAACTCCCAAAGGTTTGATAAAAAACAGGTAATAGGTACTACCTTATCTACTTCCCAGACCCACAATTTAATTAGATCCTAATCATGCAATGGTGTGAGGATTGATCTAATGCAATAAAACTGGGAAAAAGGAAGTATGATCACAGTGTTACTTGCCTTGCTAATGATCCGTGAAACCTAGCGATTTGAAGTAGCAAGCGGCGCACTCCGGATACTCTATCGCAAACAAACAAGCATACAATAAGTACTCAACTAATGCACAGGTAAAACTCGAATAAAAGAACTAACCAGATAGTTCAACTTAAGAACTCCGGTTGGAAAAAGAACCAAATTGAACGAAGCAACGAATGACACACGGCAAAAGAAATAAGCTCTGTTTACTAATCTGGATCTAGGGCAATTTTTACTGAGGCAAAAACTTGTTTGAGTTGGCTAAACGGAAAGAGGGTTTTGAGATGAAACTTCAGGCGCTTGAATCGCCTGATTCTGACAAACGAGCGAAAAGTTAAACTAAAACGAACATCGGATCAAAATCGCGGTTAGAAAAATCACGAATTTAATCCGAGAAAAAGAAAAATGATGAACTGGTTAACGAACGAACGTTCGTTAACTGGAACTAAATGATGAACGCGTTCGGTAAAACGAACGAACGAGCGAACGCTCGCTAAATAAATAAACCGGAGAAAAACCGATCTATTAAAAAAACGAAAACTAGGGTTTTCTAAAAAATCGAAACGGATTTCTCAGAAAACCGGGGCAGCGGTTACCTCGGCTCGGGGCTCCGGCGAGGCTCCGGCGGGGCTCCTGCGGCGGCGGGTGGTGCGGGGCGGCGGGGCGGCGGCTGCGGGCGGCGGCAGGGGCGGCAAGCGGCACGGGGCGGCGGCTACGACAGGCGGCGTGCGGCGGCGGCGCTGGCGGCGTGGGGAGGCAGCAGCGGTGTGGGAAGGTGGCGGTGGTGTGGGGCGGCTCCAGGGGGTCCGGCGGGGTTTATAAAGGGGGGAGGCAGCGACTTGGGGAAGGGGCGGCCTCGGGAGGCGGGTCCTCCCCGGACTCGGTGGCGGCGGCGGTCGGGACTCCTGTCCCGACCCGGGCGGGAGCCGGCGGCGGCTGGCTGGGCCGGCCTGCTCGGCTAGGCCCTTGGCCCAGTCGGGCGCGGGGTCTCTTTTTTAAAACAATTTCGCTGCAACTAACAAAAAAATTCTACAAAAATAAATAAAATTCTAAAAATGCCAAAACAAATTTTCCCCGTCTAAATAAAATATTTAGAACAGGATGAACATTCTGTTGGTCCTAAATGCAATTTTTGAAAACATGCACTTTTTTCCTAAATTCAAATAAAATAGCAAATAAAACCAAAATAAAATCTTATTTGATTTTTTTATTAAATCCCCAATATTTCTTTATTTTGGGAAAGTCATATTATTCCCTCTCTCATATTTTTTATAATAGAAATAATTGAAGATAAAATAAATAAAATCAAATGATCCTATTTTCAAAATTTGAGACAACTCAAATATGAAAATAATGAAATCCCCAACTCTCTCCGAGGGTCCTTGAGTTGCGTGAAATTTCTAGGATCAACCAAAATGCAATAAATATGATATGCAATGATGATCTATTGTATAACATTCCAAATTGAAAATTTGGGATGTTATAGTTTGAAAATAATTAATGGGTATTCACAATCATAGAAGATGTCCAAGATAATAAATTTGCATGTGAAAGTTCTCTTCCTTATGCTAATCATTCATGAATTGCTTGTATGACCAATATTGTGATTGTCAAGCTTCAAAAGATTTCACTTTCTGAACCCAATGTGAAGCTACCACTAGGCATGATATGAACATATAGTTTCAACTTCATGATATTCAATTCATTCAACAATTTACTCATAGGATATAAGTGAACCACAAGAGTAAATGACAAGCTACTCCAAAAAGATATAAGTGAAGATCAAGCGAGTAGTTAAGTAAATAGGTAGCTAATTGGGGACTCAATCTTATTTAAAAACTTTCAGACCTAAGTATTTTATTGAAACAGCAAGCAAAAACAAAAATAAAATGACATTCTAAGAATAGCACACATCATGTGAAGAAGCAAAAACTTAGGTTCAACCGAGGCTAACCGATAATTGTTGATGAAGGAAAGTGGGATGCCTACTGGGGCATCCCCAAGGTTAGATGCTTGAGACTTCTTGGAATATTATCTTGGGATGCCTTGGGAATCCCCAAGCTTGAGATTTTGCATCTCCTTAATTCCTTTTATATCACGGTTTTCCTAAATCTTAAAAACTTCATCCACACAAAACTAAACAAGAACATGTGAGAGAAGTTAGTATAAATCAATGCAAAACCTTATCATTCTCTACTGTAGCCAATCACTAAAATTATTATTCAACATTGCATACTAAATACCTCTGCATATTTAATACTCCTATGCTCAAATAGAACCATTAAACACGCAAACATATGCAAACATAACAACAATCTGCCAAAACAGGACAATCTGTAATGGCTGAAGAAGTATCCATACTTACTTAACTCAAAAAATTCTAAAAATGTAACACACTGTAGAAAATTCATGAAAGCTTATTGTGAAAAAAGTTTCAACATTTTATCACATTGTGACTTTTCTAGAGAATTTTTGCAATAGCAATAAACTTTTTGTTTCCAAACAGCAACATGTAGACTTGCAGAATAATCATAGTAATGGCTACCATTGCCACTTTGATTGAAATAAAAGATGCTAAACATTATTGTAAATAACAGAAAGCAAATCCTAGTAAAATAAAATGATGCACCAATCAAAACTTACATCATGTGACGAATGAAAATATAGCTCTAGGTGAGGTTACCGATAATGTTGGAGACGAAAGTGGGGATGCCTTCTGGGGCATCCCCAAGCTTAATTGCTTGGATCTTCCTTGAATATTACCTTGGGTGTGCCATGGGCATCCCCAAGCATAGGGTCTTGTCACTCCTTATTCTCCTCATATCGACATAACACCCAAAACTTGAAAACTTGAATCACACAAAACTTAACGGAACTTCGTGAGATAGGTTAGTATGATAAAGACAAATCATTCACTTTGGTACTGTCAAAGATAATATTCATAATTGTTTTCACACAATGCCTACTGTAGCATATCATTTCTACAATTTATATTGATCAATATAAGCCATAGAAACTAGGAAACAAGCAAACTATTCATTGAAAACAGAACCGGTCAAAAACAGAATAGTCTGTAATGATCTGGACAACAACCATACTTCTACTACTCCAATTTTTTTGAAAAATTAGGACAACCTGGGAAATTTGTATGTCAATCTTGTGCAAAAAGAATCAGTATTTTATCACGCTTCTGTAAAATATGAAACTTATTTTACTAGGTGTAAAAATTTCTGTTTTTCAGCAAGATCAAATCAACTATCACCATAGACCATCCCAAAGGTCTTACTTGGCACTTTATTGAAACGAAAGCTATAAAACATGATTACTACAGTAGCTCAATCATGTTAACACACAAAACAATAGGGGTAAATGTTGGTTTTCCTCCCAACAAGCGCTTTTCTTTTATGCATTTTAGCTAGGCATTATGATTTTAATGATGCTCACATAAAAGTAAAGAATTGAAACACAATGGGAGCATCATGAAACACATGGCAAGCACATTTAAGGCTAACACACTTCCTATGCATAGCGATTTTGTGAGCAAACAATCTATGGGAGCAAGAATCAACTAGCCATAGAGAGGAAACTCGATATTATTGCAATACCTACAAGCAAATGTTCCTCTCTCATAAAAAATTTCAGTAGCATCATGAATGAATTCAACAATATAGCTATCAAATAAATCATTCTTTTCATGATGCATAAGCATAGAAATGTTCTTACTCTCCACATAAGCAAATTTATTCTCATCAATAGTAGTGGAAGCAAACTCAACAAAATAACTACCATGGGAGTGAAAATTAAAATCAGGATGACAAGTTTCATGGTTATCATTATTCAATATAGCATAAATGTCATCACCATAATCATCATATATAGGAACTTTATTGTCATAATCAATTGCAACTTCCTCCGAAATAGTGAATTCATCACTAAATAATGATATGACCTCTCTAAATCCACTTTCATCAATATAATCATCATAAATAGGAGGCATGAAATCATCATAATAAATTTTCTCATCAAAACTTGGGGAACTAAAAATATCATCTTCATCAGCATAGCATCCCCAAGCTTATGGCTTTGCATATCATTAGCATCATGGATATTCAAAGAACATACTAACAACATTGCAATCATGCTCATCATTTATACCAAACATTCTATTGAATTCTTCTTCTATCAACTGAGCACAATTTTCCTTTCCATCATTTTCACGAAACACATTATAAAGATGAATAATATGATGCAACATCAGTTCCTTTTTTTGTAGTTTTATTTTATAACCAAACTAGTGATAAAACAAGAAACTAAAAGATTCAATTGCAAGATCCAAAGATATACCTTCAAGCACTCACCTCCCCGGCAACAGTGCCAGAAAAGAGCTTGATATCTACTATGCAACATCATTCTTATAGACTCGTGTTAGGCCTCCAAGCGCAGAGTTTTGTAGGACAGTAGCAATTTTCCCTCAAGTGGATGACCTAAGGTTTATCAATCCATGGTAAGCGTAGGATGAAGATGGTCTCTCTCAAACACCCTGCAACCTAATAACAAAGAGTCTCTTGTGTCCCCAACACAACAAATACAATGGTAATTTGTATAGGTGCACTAGTTCGGCAAAGAGATGGTGATAAAAGCGTAGTAATGGTAGTAGATATTGATTTTTGTAATAGGAACAATAAAAAACATCAAGGTAGAAATTCATAAAATGGAGCACAAACGGTATTGCAATGCTTGAAAATGAGGCCTAGGGTTTGTACTTTCACTAGTGCAGTCTCTCAACATAAGAAGAAATTGTTTGTAGGGTACCAAACCACCTCAAAGCTATTCTTTCCGATCAATTGATCCTAGAGTTTGTACTAAAATACAGAAAGCTATTCTTTCAGATCAATCTAACCAAGAGTTCATACTAAAATAACACCATATGATACACATCAACCAACTCTAATGTCACCTAGATACTCCAATGTCACCGCGAGTATTTGTGAGTTGATTATGCGATATGCATCAAACAATTTTAGATTCATAATACTCAATCCAACAAAAAGAACTTCAAAGAGTGCCCCAAGATTTCTACTGGAGAAATAAAGGCGAGAACGTGCATCAACCCCTATGCATAGATTACCCCAATGTCACCTCAGGAATTCACGAGTTGAGTGCCAAAACACATATCAAGTGAATCAATATGATACCCCATTGTCACCACAGGCATGCATAGCAAGACATACATCAAGTGTTCTCAAATCCATAAAAGTATTCAATCCGATAAAACGAAATCTCAAATAGAAAACTCAATTCATCACAACAAGATGGAGAGGGGAAACAACATATGATCCAATTATATTAACAAAGTGCCCAATACATCAAGATCGTGCCATCAAGAACACGGGAGAGAGAGAGAGAGAGAGATTAAACACACAACTACTGGTACAAACCCTCAGCGCCGAGGGTGGACTTCTCCCTCATCATGGTGGCCGCTGAGATGATGAAGATGGCCACCGGATGATTTCCCCCTCCGGCAGGGTGCCAAAACGGGGTCTAGATTGGCTTTCCGTGGCTATAGAGAATTGCAAAGGTGGAACTTCTGATCTAGGGTTACCCCAAGGGTTTTTGGAATATATGGGAATTTATAGGGTGAAGAGGCGGTGCGGGAGGCCACTGAGGTGGGCACAACCCACCAGGACGCACCCAAGTGGGTTGTGCCCCACTCGGGGCACCCCTCCGGTACTTCTAAGGCCCACTATATGTCTTCTGGTCCCAAAAAAATCTCCGAAACGTTTCGCTGCGTTTGGACTCCGTTTGAAATTGATTTTCTTCGATGTAAGAAAACAAGCAAAAACAGCAACTGGCACTGGGCACTATGTCAATAAGTTAGTCTCAAAAAATGATATAAACTGCTATTAAATGATTGTAAAACATATAAGAATGATAATATAACAACATGAATACTTCATAAATTATAGATACATTGGAGACGTATCAGCTACAGGGGCTCGAGCGGGAGCAGGATCTGCTGCTCGTGCAGCAGCAGCGCGAGCAAGAGTAGAGCAAGCAAGAGCAAGAGTAGCAGCACGAGCAAGAGCAAGAGCAGACCGCACATGGGACCGAGAGCAGGAGCAGACTAGCAGTGCGAGCGAGAGCCAAAGCATGTAACATCCCAATTTTCAATTTGGGTGTTAATCATTAGGTCATCATATGCATCCATAATTTGTGCATTTGGAATTTGTTTTAGTTGGACTTTGATCCTAGAAAACCTTAAGCAACTCAAGGACCAATTGAGAGAGTTGGAGGTTTTCACAAAAATCCATTTTTAAATTTTTCAAAATTGGGCAATTGGATCAAAGTAGTTTTACTCAAATTATTTTTCCAATTATTTCAAATAAATAAAATAATGAGAGAAGATAATATGACTTCTTCAAAACAAATAGGAAATATTGGAAATTTAATTTTTAATAAAATTATATTTATTTGAATTTTATTTGCAATTTTATTCGGTTCCATTTTATTAAATTAGGGAAAAAGTTACATTTTTTAAAATTGCATTTAGTCCAGAAAAATGTTTACATTGTCCCAAATATTAGGAGGGGATGGTGAAATTTGTTTTTGAAATTTTAGGAAATTTATTTTATTTTATTTTGATTTTTCTTCGTGGTGTTGTTTTTTAAAAAAAGTCCTCGGCGGAACTCGGCCGGCCCAACTAGCGCCACGCCACGGCCCAGCCGCCACCGCCTCGCCCGCCATCCCTGAGCCGGACTCCTCCCTGAGTTCGAGCACCGCACACCGCCGGCCGCCCCCTACAGCGGAGCCGCCCCTCCCCCCGCCTTTAAAAGCCGCCCCGCCCCCTCCTCCTCGTCAGCCGCCGCCTCCCGCCGCCGACGCCATCCAGCGCCGCCTGCCGCGCTGCTCGCCGCTAATCGCCGCTCGCCACTGCCCTGCCTCGCCGCCCCACGCCGCACCGCTCGTCGCCTCACCGCCTCGCGAGAGCCGCCGCCACCGCCGTTCATCGCCATCGGTTTTTCCCCGCCAAACCGTCCGAACCGGTATAACCGCCGCCCGATCCGGTTTTTTCGGTTTTATTTTCTAAATCTGGTTTATTATTTTTAGGTTAGTTTATTTAGCAGACGTTCATACGTTAGACTTCGGTAGCGAACGGTTTTCGTTCGTTAGTTTCTGTAGCGAATGTCGATCATTAGGTTTTTCTCTTTTTCTGTTTATTTTTGGTCAGGGACCTATTCGTAATTATTATTATCACAGATTAGTCCCTGATCTTTAAATGATCACAACTTTTTTCTCGTTTATCCAAATTCAACAAAACCAACACCAAATTATTAGTTACAATCCCCTCTGTTCATATAATCAACTTAAACATGTTTTTGGAAAGTTTTAAATTTGGTTTCAAATAGATTTGAATTTGAACTTCTTTTGATCGTAACTTGAGTTTCATATCTCTGATTTGATTGATTCTTTTTGCAAATCGAAGATCTTCACTTGAACTTTCTGCTTAGATCTTTTTGTTTGGTTTTACCTTTGCATCTTATGCTTGAGTGGTTATGTATGCTATTGTTTGTCTATGATAGATTTCTCGGAGTGCGAAGCTTGCTACTACGAATCTCTAGGGTTTTCCGATCGTCAGCAAGGCAAGTTCACACTTTGATCATACTTTTCATACCCAGTTTTTATGCATTAGTTTTACCCATACAAATTTGCATGAGTAGGATTTGGGAACTAGGATCTGTTAAGTAGTTGGTGAGGTAGGAAGCTAATACCTTTTATCAACCCTGGGAATATACGTTATGCTTTTATTGCTTAGCCATGCTCGTAGACGGGATTGGTATGTGTGATTCATGGAAGTTGCGAGAGTAATAACTAAGGGAAACTTAAGGTGGCTACTTTAATACACATCTGGGTGGATTGGTTGCAGGCAACTGGAGCAATCTAGTGTTGTCCTAGGATATCCTAGAGTACCCATGTGATCATCCTATGGAATGCCACCCAGGCTCAAAGGGATCATAATATTGTTCATGCTAGAAACTTCCGTGTGTAGCCACAAGCCATTATGGGCTCTGCTATAGTTGAGTAAGTTGTGTGACCTATTTCAGTGGTAGGCTAGTAGATGTAGGGGAAAGTAGGTGGTACTGTCTACCCAGAGTAAAGAGTTGAAGCTTCAGAAAGACTATGTCTCGATCATCCGATCATGGATGTGGTCGAGTCTTGTGGGGAAAAGTGCCCAAACCTCTGCAGAGTGTATAAACTAATCAAGGTTAGCCGTGTCCCTGGTTATGGACATCTTGAGTATCTGGTATTTGAATTATTGTTTGATCTCGTCACTTTACTTAATGAATTTTTGGGTTATTAATTTTATTACATGGTAATTTGGGATTGAGTTGGGGGAACCTTCTCAATAATGGCATAAACTTGGTAGTTAAATAAAATCTATTCCTTTGTTGTAAGGAAAAATTACCTTTATGCAAATGATAAACTTAGAGCCTCCACCAGCCAAATATGCATGTAGTGGTAGCTTTTATTCCATCATTTTCTCTATAGTGTGATCTTGCCAGCATATTCCATGTGCTGACCTACACGGCTGCAACGTATCATGTTGCAGAATTTTCATACGAAGAGTAAGGTGCAATAGGTCATTGAAATGCACCCAGTTTTGCCGTGGAGTTAGATGGACTCATTTACCTTCGAAGCTTCCTCAGTTAATTAGATGGCCTTCAGCCATATTATTGTAATAAGTACTCTTTATGAGACACTCGATGTAATAAGTGTTTGATTGAACTCTGTCATAAATCCTCGAGTACTGTGTGTGTTAGCATACCGATCCAGGGATGACACTTAAGCACGGAGACTATGGTCCATTGGGATCGGGCCGCTACAAAGCAGCAACAACTCCTACTAATGTGGATGTCGCCGCCGAGGGAGCGGCGCCATGGAGAAAGTGGCCGGCGATGCCGCCATAGATGGAGTCACGCCATGTCGGCTCGGGACCGAGCACCGGCAACACCGTGAGATCAAATCAAGAAGAAAATGCAGCAATTTGTGTAGAACCTCTTTGGTGGCGCCGATTAGGCCTCAACTTCATCCGAGGAATCGGTGATGATGCTACTCTTCCGGTGGTGCAGGTGAAGACGGTGGTGTGGGAATGGAGGTGGCGCGAAAGAGGACGGGAACGTCGGGGCAACTCCTTGGAGGTGGAGGATGGGGTGGCTGAACCGGCGGGACGACGAGATCGACGATGGATCCTCATGTGGTGCGTTGGATGAGGGACATCAAGGTGTTGTTGTGGACGAGTCGTTAGGGAAGAGGCTCCGGTTGGGTGGGCAGACAGAGCAGGGTGTGGGGCTTCATGGGTTTTCGCAACCTCGGTGTACGAATGGGGGTGGAGGGGGTGGGAGGAGGGAACCATGGCTTAGGGATGCGCTTTTCCGAAATGTGGGGTATTGATGTGGAGCATCCTATGGACATCACCATGTCAAGAGTCCGTTTGGCAAGTGACACATGCGGCATCTACTTCACATACATAAAGGTGAATCATCTCCTTTACACGTGCTCACTTGACCCCTTCGAGGATGGTATACTACTTGACACTCCACTTGTGTGCATGCATAGGTATTGTCGGAGCACTACAGACGACAAGGAGGAGTGCAAGCGCCAAGGAACAACTACACCATCCACGAGGGAAGCCTGGAAACAAAGACACAAGAAGAAGAGCTGCCGAAGAAGCTCCAGCCACCGGACGACCGGTCGAGTCCGGACGTCCGGCACCTGAAGATCCACCGGTCGACCGGCGTTCCCGCACCCGAGCCAAATGAGCGAACGTCCGATGCCAGCGGACGACCGACAACCGGACGAACTACCCCGCCGGAAATCCGGCACTCCAGCGTCCGAGCCAGATCGAGCGGACGTCCGACATCTACTGGATGTCCGGCCGCCCATGAGTCTCTGGACATCCGACGCCCACTGGACGTCCGACCCCTAGCTGTGTCCAGTTGCGTGCTGAGGCCCATGTACCCCTTCACTTCACCCCCCATTTGTACTAAGACTATAAATGGACCTCTCCCTCCTCCTTTCTAGGGTTAGCTAAAGATAGAGCTTTGCTCACCCATTACGGATCTACTCCACAAGAGAGACCGCGGCCCCTCTTCGGAGAAGATCCACCTTGGATTCAAGACCCCTTCATGGGAAGATCCCCTCGTGGATTCAAGACCTCCTCACAGAGATGAACTTTACCTTGTATCTTTCCCTTTGTTGTTCATGTACCTTGTGGATCTTGTGTGTTTGATTGTCTAGTGGATGTGTGATTGAACTTGTTCTTGAGTGTTTCCCGTTGTGTTTTCTATCCGTTATTCCCCGTGTTCTTCGTGTTCTTAGTTGGGATCCGCTCCTTTCGTGAAAGATTGGCCATATAGGATTCCACCCTACATCATCTTGTTATCATGAGCCACGTTGATCACGATTTTGGAGCCTCCCCGTTGTGTTTTCTAGCCTAATTTTGTTGTGTTCTTCCCTAAATTCGAAAATCCCCACCAAAAATAGCCCCATTTTTTTGTGATTTGTTGGTTTGAGGAAGTTTTGTTGGATTTGATCCATGGATTTGCTTGGTTTTAAGTGGATCTAGCATCTTCCCAAGTTTCCCCATCTTTCATCCACGAAATCTCATCAATTTTGACCCCAAAATCTCCATTTTCCGCACAAAATCGCGTCACGGATCTCAAATCCCGCGTTGACCCCGACCCACCGGACGACCAATCTTTTACGGACGTCCGGAGCCCCAGGAAACATCGGACGTCCGACCTTTTCTGGACATCCGGAAGCCCTAACCCGAGCCAAATTTACGGATTTCCGAGCCCGGCCGGACGTCCGACGACCGGACATCCGTCCTTTTATGAACGTCCGTAACCTGTAGATATTGACTTCAACTGATTTCTGTTTCGGCCGTAACTAATTCATCCGAACTCCGATTTTAACGTTCTTTAGCTTGTTTTGAAGCTCTTGACATCCCCCTTTCCCACAAAAATACCACCAACATCTTTTGACTCCATAAAATTTTGTTAACTTTGGCATATTTTCCTAGGGCTTCCACCACATCATCCGCTACACCACCACCGACTTTCGCGACCTAACCAATTCTATTCCCCATTGCATATGTGGTTGCTTGAGTAGTGATTCGAGTCTCCTAAGGTGTTTCGGCTACTTAGGGATGGTTGCTTCTTCATCAACCACCACCACCACTTCCGCATAGGCTTGCCCACCATACACTTCCACCACCCCAACTTAACCCAATTTTGTTTGAGTTGTGAGTTGTGTCTCCTAAGATGTTTCGGCTACTTAGGTATGGTGACCTTCAACTCTGACTCACATAACCCAATAACCCTCCACTTTCGCATTCCCTACTCGCATAACTCATCATTGCATTTCCGCGATCCCATTGAGCTTCCGCAACACCACCACCGCATCCTGCTACCGCCATTTTGACATTTGACATTTGAGATTTTGAGTTTGCGGTTTTTCCATTTCCTAAGGTGTTTCAGCTACTTAGCGATGAGTCTCCATCACCTTGGTATCTACATCAAGAACACCGCCACTCATCATCGTCAAGGACGGTAACCTCCATATCATCTTGGTATCGTGGTATCCCTCCATTGTATATTCCCTTGCCTTTGCATTGATAACCCCTAGCCCATTTTGCGTCACTTGCCTATCGAGACTAGCCTTTGAGTATTGCCGGCAAAGTTACTTGTGCACATAAGTGGTCTACACCTTCTATTGCATACATACCATACCATATCATATTGGTATCATATCATCCCTTGTGCAATAAGTTTGTTCCCATATATACCCAATTGCTATCTTGGTTTGTGCATTTCGCATTGTGGCCATATACAAAAAAACAAGAAAAATAAGCTTTTAAGCAAAAGAGAAAGAGCAAAGAAGCTTGTAAGCAAGTGCCATAGCATCATACCACATTGCATATAAGATTGTCATATCCGATCATCTTGGATCATACCACCGGAACATCATACATAGCATACTTGGGATAGAAAGTCGATACATTTTGCATATCATAGGTTGTGCACAAGTGTCGTATCCGCCTATAGAACAATCATGCTAGCGTCTCTCTTGAGTTGTGTAACACGAGCATTTTCCGCGGATTCCATATTTTGTGCTCATTCCTTGGTTGCACGACCCAATTTATCTATCCGTGTGTGTGCTTCCGTGTACAACATATTGCTATTGGTCTACTTGTTTCACTTGCGAATTTGTGAATCTCTTTCAACTTTATTGACTCTTGCTAACATTTTACATTAAATTTTTCTGCCACTATCCTCACCGAGCTACTCCATAAGCTTTATTTGTAGGTGTGAGTAAACAAGTCCGGTACCAATTCCACTATTCTTTCATCTCACATTGAGTGAAATAGGATCCATCCTCAACTTTGGGAAAAGGTAACTTGGTATTGTTTATCTCATTTCCTACTCACCTCTACTCGAGTCTTGTGATGGATAGGCAAGGCATTTCATCTTCGGTCTACAACAACGGCGACGAGTTAGATGCCACAAACAACTCCAACGAAGCCAAGAGGCAAGCTCAAATGGAGGAGATCAAAGCCCTCATCAAGTCCTACAAGCGATCTTCCTCATCTTCGAGAAGACGCTCAAGAGCACATGCCTCCGAGCTACCATCTCCGGCAAGATCACATCGGCATCGACACCATCACCAAAAAGAACGTGAACGTCAAGAGCTCAACACCAACAACCACTCAACGACTTCACCATCTCCCTTGGCATCTTTGCCAAGCGACTTCAAGGCATCTTCGCCTTCAGATATACGACATCTTTGCCAACAAGCACCTCAAGACTACACTCAAGATAAGCTCCCCAAGCTCAAGTTCGTGACTTCCATGAGCTACTACGACCTCGACATCGACCATGCGGTTACTTTCTATGGGACTCAAGAACCCGAGGAGTATCTCAAGTGGGAGCGTTTAAAGGACGACTACCTCAAGCTACATCAAGTTCCTCCCGATGATCAAGTGAAGTGCGCCACAAGGAACTTCCACAACTACGCGTCCACATGGTGGCTTCACGCACCTTCGGAGACCTATGACATGGGTTGGCCCAAGATGAAGAGAGCTTTGCGGCAAGAGTTCGTGCCTCGAACCTACATGGAAAAACTTCAACGCCAATTGGAGAACACCATCCAAGGATCCAAGTCCATCGACGAGTACTTCAAGGAGATGAAGATTGCCTTGCGACAGGACGGCGTAGACGACCCCATTTCGATGAAGTTCCACTTCATGATGGGATTGCACAACGACATCTCCAAGACGATCTTCCTCGAGAACTACAAACCCCTTGACGACAACTACATTGGTGCTCTCATGGCGGAACAAGAACTCGTGAAGGCCAAAGCTTCTCCACCCCAAGATCACTTTGTGATGACCAAGCTCCATGAGAACGAGCATGAGGATAGTACTACCATGGTGTCCAAGCCCGACGAGCTCCAAGATGATGCTCCCAAGTTCGACTTCACCGCCATCCCTCTTTGTGGCATTGATGATGTCGAGTCCTCCATGACTCTTTTTCAAGATGGTGCGGCGACGAGTACGACTACGGAGACCCTCAAGGACCAAGCTTTGGAGGCGAGCGACAAGGTGGCGAGCAAGGATGATGCTTCCATCTTAGGAGGTGAGAGTGATGATGTGCCATCTTCGGCCTTCATCCATGGCGACGGTGATGAGATGGATGAGAATGGGATTTTCCCTTCGACCACGGCGACGTATGATGACTTGAGTGACTTTTGCCACCATATTGAGAGTGAGAGTGACTTCACCACTAGCCCCATATATGATGTGTTTCCACAATTCCCATGTGAGGAGAGCCACAACCCCCACCACTTGAGTGAGATGAGTGACTCCACCATATGCGAGTTTGAGCACACCTATTTTGAGGGAGTGAGTGAACCACCACATAGAGAGAGTGTGATAGTTGATAGGGCATGTGAGGCCATTTGCATTTCTAACAACTTGACCTCTACCTCTATTGTGTCTTCTCATTTGGTGCTAGGTCCCCTATATGATGACGTGCCGATTCACGATGACTACGTCCTCCCTTTGGACAAGACGATGGCCATGGTGGAATATGATGCACCCCCACATGGTTCCATCAAGATGAAGATGACCACCATTTGGTCTTTCCCACCTCACCTACACCACATGAGTGGAATGAACAAGGTAACATAGGTGAAGGTGATGCTCTAGTTCCACTAGTGGACATTCTTGACATTGATTTCTTGCATGATGTTGATCAACCTATTATCATGCTTCATGCTAGTGCGACTTCCCCATGCGATGATTTACCCATTTATGATGAGTATTATGATTGCCATGTGGAGTCTATTAGTTGTGATGCCATGTTACATAGGATTTCTTGTGCTAATTCTCTCGGTCACATCATGTTTGCCAATCCGCTTGAGTTATCATATGATATGCATGAGATCAATCATATGTCATATTTGCAATCTCTTCATAGTGACTATGTATATGCTATTAAAATAAACCAAATTTGCACATATGGCATAGATAACAAGCCTATGGTTATTGGCATTTGTTTCTCTTATGATGATATTGACATGCTACCTTTGCATCATTTATCTCATATGCCATGCCATAATCACCTAGCTTCGGATATGCATTGTTTTGGATGTTGTCCATTTTCTTCGTATGATGTTTCAAATATTATACATGAGGAGACCCCCATAGTTTCCTCATACATTTTAGGATATTGTGATCACTCCCATCCATTGCATGATCCTTATACTTGTATGCTCAATTTGCATCCCCATCGTGTTATACACAATAACTATTCTTTCATGATGGATAACTTGTTCTTATACCATGCATCAAATTTCTTTGAGCGATGCTCATCTTGTACTAACTCACACGTGCAAATACACATCATGATGGATGATGTGTACATTTACCATGCGCACAATTTCTTTGGTTTGTGTCTCTTTTGTGTAGGTACCCATGAATACTTGTCAACCTCGCAATCCTACGAGTTGACAAAACGAGCTCTAAAGAGCAATGATGACTTGGGATCCCATGGAGTGTCTTTCCCACCACTCTCCTCGCGCCAAGACTTCGCGCATTTCTTCTACATGGCCCTCAATTGGCTATGGGTTGTTGTCCATTATATATCCTTTACCCACCTTTCCATGTTCACTTTGCATGATAAGATCATTCCTATGCTTTTGCCATGCATTTGTGACCCATGCTTTGAATTACACATGATAATTAATTCTCATACTTGTATGTGTATTTGCAAGCTTGGTGGAGATATTGCTTGTTATTGCCATGTTTGCTTTATGCCCCATGCCTATGATGATACTTTCATCTTGCTTTGTGTTCGTGCTTGTGATATGTCATGTGCATTGTCTATGTCTATTATTTGCTCACATGACATGATTGCCATGATTTCCTCTAGTATGTTGCATCTTCACACTACTAGCTTGCATGACTTGATTACTATGCTTGCTTATGTTGCATCACCAATGATTCATACTTGCTCATTTCATGCAGTTGATGACAACCATCTACATGCTTTGCACATGATTGTTATTGCTTGTCGTCATATATCTCCATATGTTGACTCTCTCATGCTAGATGATTTGCCATGTATTGAGTGCAATTATGCCTTTAGTCTTGATAATGAGTTTTCCCCCATAGCATTCTCGCATATATTTCGAGATTTTGACATTTTCCTTGTGAAGCATGCTTGTCTTGCCTCTTTGCACCATATACCTTGTGCCATGAATATAGCCATTGTTGCATCATATTATTCATGCACTTGTGCTCCTAATGGTTATGTGCAAGAGAAGAGAACCATCATGATGGATAATGTGTTTATCTACCATGCGCATACGTTCTTTGTTTTGTTGTGTGCATGTGTAGGATACTTGGACTTTGTGTCAACTTCCATGTCACATGAGTTGACCATTCGAGCTCTTGAGAGCGAGCATCATACATTCGACCACGACTCACTTCTACACCACCTTTCCTACCACTTCGGCGATGTGAACAATGCACAAGCACACGCCTTTCAGGTGACACCTTTCTTGAGCATGGATATTGCGGATCATACTACTTGTGTTGCTTGCACCATGAGACTTATTGTTCATCTTGGACCACTTGATTGCACACATGTTAGAGATCTTGCTTCGACTTGCCATTCTCACATTTCCATGCCTCATGAAATATATATCTTGTGTGTTGCATCAAATTTTTGGATTACTTGCTCCTATCATATGTTTGGTTGCAACAATATCATCACTTCACATATGCCATGTCCCATTGATTGCTACATTCTTGCCATGATTACCTCACACATGATGAACAATTGCTCTTTCCATTGTGTTGAGTGCCACACGATATTCACTACACCCCATGCACATTATGCTTGGATTGTCCTGCACTTGACCCATGTGTTTAGAAACTTCATTTTATTTGGTGTTGTGAATGCTTCCTATGCCTACCATAGACCTTTCATTGAGTGCTTTATGCATGCGTACTATGACCATGAGGTAGATGCTTCTTCTCTTGTCACACACATTTGCATCACTACCTCACATTTGCATACTTGTTTCCATGATATCCTTGCTTGTGCTCAGTTTATGTGCTTATATGCCATGTCACAGTCCTTTGTCAAACCATATGCTTTGCATGATGACGACACTTGTTTGGTGAATCACCTCTTGAATGCTTGGTTTTGCACTAACACTAACCACATTTGTTTTTCCAAGTGTTTGTTGTCTTTACTCCTTTTGAAGGAATCCCAAGATGGTGCGACATTGGAGAGTGCCCATTTTGAGCTTCAAGATGACGAGAACTTGGTGATCGACCACTCCTACACGGCGACGCCATCTCTTTCCCATGGTGATTTGGATTTCGATATGAGGTCGGATCTTTCCCAAGGAAGGGGAGATGATGCGGAGCATCCTATGGACATCACCATGTCAAGAGTCTGTTTGGCAAGTGACACGTGCGACATCTACTTCACATATATAAAGGTGAATCATCTCCTTTACACTTGCTCACTTGACCCCTTCGAGGATGGTATACTACTTGACACTCCACTCGTGTGCACGCAAAGGTATTGTCGGAACACTACGGACGACTAGGAGGAGTGCAAGCGCCAAGGAACAACTACACCGTCCGCGAGGGAAGCCTGGAAACGAAGACGCAAGAAGAAGAGCTGCCGAAGAAGCTCCAGCCACCGGACGACTGGTCGGGTCCAGACGTCCGGTTCCTGAAGATCCACTGGACGACCGGCCCGGACCGGACGACCGACGTTCCCGCACCCGAGCCAATTGAGCGGATGTCCGACGCCAGCAGACGACTGACGACTAGACGACCGGCCCCGCCGGAAATCCGACACTCCAGCGTCCGAGCCAGATCGAGCGGACGTCCGACGTCTACCGGACGTCCGGCGTCTACCGGACGTCCGGCCGCCCATGAGTCTCCGGACGTCCGATGCCCACCGGACGTCCGTCCCCTGGCTGTGTCCAGTTGTGGGCTGAGGCCCATGTACCCCTTCACTTCACCCCCCATTTGCACTAAGACTATAAATAGACCTCTCCCTCCTCCTTTCTAGGGTTAGCAAAGTAGTAGATCATTTAGAGATAGAGCTTTGCTCATCCATTACGGATCTACTCCACGAGAGAGACCCCTTGAATTCAAGACCCCTTCATGGGAAGATCCCCTCGTAGATTCAAGACCTCCTCATGGAGATGAACTTTACCATGTATCTTTCCCATTGTGATGAGGACATCAATACCATTGTTACACCGACAGCCCCTGCTGCTATACATACTGGACCAATTACTAGAGCTCGCGCACGCCAATTGAATTATCAGGTACTTTCGTTTCTAGGTAACGATTCTAATGTTCATGAGAATATGATGCCGCCTAAATTGGATACATTTGTTTTGCTTACAAATGAAGGGCCTAGTTTGGACAAGAAAGATGAACCTTGGAGCAAGTTCAAGCATGGAGATGATGGCATGCGCAAGTGGATCAAGAACGAAGTTATAAGTGATGATTTCAGGACTTTGAAGCCTCCATAAGGAGTGCATGAAGCCTCGGACAAAATATACAAGATGTCACTTCGTAAATTTCGTCCAGAGGCTATTCTAGGTGTTGCGTCACCTTATTATTGGGCCAGGCCCATGTATTTTCGAAATACTTTAAGTATAGGCTGTTTTCCGAGTCCGTATGTGTGGGGAAACAAGAGTTAGGGTTGGTTTCGGACCCCTCCTACAAGGGCCACGAAATTCCCCCCTCTTCCTCCATATATACAACCCTTAGGGAGTCGTTTAGACTTTGGGTTTTGTTTAGATTAAAAGTTCGCCATAGCTGCAACTTCGCATACTTCATTTGTATCCAATGACCAGAACAAGACGTCACAGAACCCCACCTTCATTAATAAAGATTTCCTCTTTTATTCGCAATATCCAGATTGCAATCTCAGTTTCTTGCTTGTTCTTCGTTTGTTTGCAGGAAACAGACCCTCGTAGTCAGGTTGATCATGCTCCGGCGTGGTCAATAACCCCTCGGAAGTTGGTTTAGCGATTGCTAAGGTACGACGTCTCGCACGTTTGTAGTCGGATCGTCAAGGTCGACTCCCACTAAAACGATAGCCACCATCTCATCGAAACATCAGGACACCTTTGCCTCTATCAAGTGGTATCGGATTTCCAGGTTGCTTGGTGAGATTTTATAGTTTTTCGTAGTTTATATCGAGTATGTTCTCCACGAAAAAGAAAAAGCCAAAAAAATTAGGGTTAGTTCGTCCTATCCGAACCAATCTGAGCCTTTGCATAGTCTTTTTCAGTATTTTGCTTTGTTGAATTTGCGGTTGCCTCATCGTGTCTAGTTACTAGTCTTAGAGTCTAGTCTTTTAGAGTTTCGAGTTCTGGTCATAAGTTGTCACGGCGCCGCCACACCATCATCATCGCCCCTGCCATCTACCACCACCGCTTATCCGCCATCGATCTGTCTCCATATACCATCACCAATCCGTATCCATATACCACCACCAATCCGTATCCATATACCACCACCAATCCATATCCATATACCACCACCGCTACCATATCCTACCACCATATATCCACCACCAATATGAGTTCCTTTCATATTAGGTTTGTTTTCGAGATCCATCAAATTTCGATTCGTGTTTCCTTGCCTGAGTAGGTTTCGAAAAAAGAGTCTGGAGGCCCCCGGGCAGTTTTAGGCCAAAATTTTCACATGCAAAAATATTTTTTCCCTATCCTATTTTTAGGCTCTTCTGAGTCTTTTGAGCCACGTGCCATCATAGTGATCTTTTGTCGCACTTTTTCGTCGCCGCTGCCCTGATTTTCGAAAAAGTCAAAAAAATCCGTGTCCATCCTGTCAGTTTGATGAGGGAAGAGTTTTGAGACACTCACCACTATAGTGATTTTTTGCAAAAAAAGAGCGCAAAAAAAGAGGAGCGCCAAAAAAACAGAGCGAATTTTTTTTTCCAGAGTGTGCTTTTCCCTTGTTTACGTGCAGCGCCGTGATTTTGTTAGTGTTCTAGGCTCGTGTCTCTAGCACAGTCTAGCCTAGGACCAGCACAGTACCATCGTTGAGCGTTTATTCAACTTTGCATCTCCGAATTGATTATTGCTAACCCTTTTTGCTACCATATTATAAGCCTTCCCAGCTCCACATACATCTACGTCTTGCGTATGACTCTCCCTGGTAATCGCTCTATCCAAGCTTTGACAGTTTTGACTACGATGGTTGCCGATTACCGCCTGCTACTGGGTAAGAACTGGTAAGAATTTGAGATTTGCTTGACGGATTTGTGACACCCACCACCACCTCTTGTTAGTAGTCATATTCTTGTGTGTTTCTATTGCTGCTAACCATGGCAGGATCACAAGCCGACGAGACTGACTGGGAGAACATGACGAATAAGGAGTTGCATGATAAATTTCAGCAAATGATAAGTGGACAGGTGCAAGATGTGCTAAACAGATTTGAAGAGGCCAAGGAGAAGATAGATGGCATGGCGAAGACGTTCGAAACAAAGCTCGATAACAAGTTTAATGAATTGCTCGCGCGTCTTCCACCACCAGCACCACCACCGGCTGCAACTAACGCACCTCTACAGCAACAACAACTACGTCGCCTTCCAAATCAAGTGGAACGAGCACAACGCGTTCCCATTGACCCTGGGTAAAATTCTGGTGCCACTGTTGATGCTTCTGTAGCTCCTGCTGCTACTGTAGAGGTGGAGGACCATTACGAGGATGAGGTTGATCAAAATCAGAACTACGTGCAACCACCAGCACCACCACCACCACCAGGTCGTCCTCAGTTATATCATCGCAACAGTAGGCCTGCACCACCACATGAGGTACGAGATCATGACCATCTTCCTAAACTGAAATTGAATATTCCACCATTTGAGGGTAGATATGTTCCTGATATATATCTTACTTGGGAGTTCGAAACTGAACAATGTTTTACATGTTTACAATATCCTGAGGAGAGACGTGTTCCTGCTGCTGTTTGTGCTTTCACTAGCTTCGCATATGTTTGGTGGTCTGAACATTGTAGATTATATCCTATTCCAACTACTTGGGCTGCTTTGAAAACTACTATGCATACTCGTTGGGTTCCACCATATTATCAACATGAATTACTTCAAAAATTGCAGCATTTAAGACAAACTGTAGAAGAATATTATCAGGAATTACAAACTGGCATGATTAGATGTGGTATTGCTGAGGAGAATGAAGCTATGCTTGCACGTTTTATGGGTGGATTAAATAGAGAGATTCAGACCATTCTAGAGTATAAGGAGTATACTAATATCACTCGTTTATTCCATCTTGCTTGTAAAGTTGAACATGAAGTGCGGGATCGACAGGCATTGGTGCGAACTAACTTTTCTTCAGGTTGATCTTCATCATGGACACCACATGCATCCTCTACTTCCACTGCACCAGCATCTCCATCAGGTGCCACCTCCAGCCGTGATACAAGAAAGCAGGCACAACCACCACTATCTGCCAAGAGCACACCTGTCGGGCCTATGCAGATCTCTTCTTCTTCCATGGCATCAACAGGGCACACAAGTGATATTATTTGTTGTCGTTGTAAGGGAAGAGGACATTTTGCAAGAGAATGCAAATCTCAGCGCGTGATGATTGCTACTGGGGATGGTGGGTATGAGTCCGCTAGTGACTATGATGAGGAGACTTTGGCTCTTATTACACATGAAGAACATGGCGGAGATGATTCTGATCATGAGACACAAAATATGGCTGCTGAAGATGCTGACAGTTATGAATGTTTAGTTGCTCAACGTGTTTTGAGTGTGCAGGTTACACAAGCTGAGCAAAATCAGAGGCACAATTTGTTCCACACAAAGGGAGTTCTGAAGGAACATTCTGTTCGCGTCATCATAGATGGAGGGAGCTGCAATAACTTGGCTAGCATGGAGATGGTGGAGAAGCTATCTCTCACCACAAGACCACATCCACATCCTTACTACATCCAATGGTTCAACAACAACGGCAAGGTTAAGGTAACACGTACTGTTCGTGTGCATTTTAGTATCTCTATATATGCTGATTATGTTGATTGTGATGTGGTACCTATGCAAGCATGTTCCTTATTACTTGGTAGACGATGGAAATTTGATAAAAATTCTTTACACCATGGTAGAAACAATGAGTATACTCTTGTTCATAAGGACAAAGATATTACTTTGCTTCCTATGACTCCTGATTCCATTTTGAAAGATGATATTAACAGAGCTAATAAAGCAAAACAGGAGCAAAATAAGAGTGAAAATCAGATTGTGGAAAAAGAATTTGAGAAACTCATGAAACCTAATAATAAACCATCTAATGTTGTTTCTGAAATTAAATTAAAAAGGACATGTTTACTTGCCACCAAATCTGATATTGATAATCTAGATTTCAGCAAATCTATTTGCTATGCTTTTGTGTGCAAAGAGGCATTATTTTCATTCGAGGACGTGCCTTCCTCTTTGCCTCCAGCTGTCACTAACATTTTGCTGGAGTTCGCTGACGTATTTCCACAAGACGTGCCACCGGGATTACCACCTATTCGAGGGATTGAGCATCAAATTGATTTAATTCCCGGTGCATCATTACCCAACCGTGCACCATACCGTACCAATCCAGAGGAGACGAAGGAGATTATGCGTCAAGTACAAGAGCTGCTCGACAAAGGTTATATACGTGAATCTCTTAGTCCTTGTGTTGTTCCTATTATACTAGTGCCCAAAAAGGATGGTACATCGCGTATGTGTGTTGATTGTAGAGGCATTAATAATATTACTATTCGTTATCGTCATCCTATTCCTAGGCTAGATGATATGCTTGATGAATTGAGTGGCTCTACAACATTCTCCAAAGTTGATTTGCGTAGTGGATACCATCAAATTCGTATGAAATTGGGAGATGAATGGAAAACAACATTTAAAACTAAGTTTGGATTATATGAGTGGCTAGTCATGCCTTTTGGGTTAACTAATGCACCTAGTACTTTCATGAGATTAATGAACGAAGTTTTACGTGCTTTCATTGGACGATTTGTGGTAGTTTACTTTGATGACATATTGATTTATAGCAAATCTTTGGAGGAACATTTAGAACATTTATGTGTTGTTTTTATTGCTCTACGTGATGCACGTTTGTTTGGTAACCTTGGAAAGTGCACCTTTTGCACCGACCGAGTATCTTTTCTTGGCTATGTTGTTACTCAACAGGGAATTGAAGTTGATAAAGCTAAGATTGAAGCTATTGAGAGTTGGCCGCAGCCCAAAAGGGTCACACAAGTGAGGAGTTTCCTTGGCCTCGCTGGTTTCTATAGGCGTTTTGTGAGAGATTTCAGCACCATTGTTGCACCTCTCAACGAGATTACAAAGAAGGATGTGCCTTTTGTTTGGGGTACCGCACAGGACGAAGCCTTCACGGTATTGAAAGATAAGTTGACACATGCTCCTTTACTCCAACTTCCTGATTTTAATAAGACCTTTGAGCTTGAATGTGATGCTAGTGGAATTGGATTAGGAGGTGTGTTATTACAAGATGGCAAACATGTTGCATACTTTTCTGAAAAATTGAGTGGGCCTAGTCTGAACTATTCTACTTATGATAAATAATTATATGCTCTTGTTCAGACCTTAGAAACATGGCAACATTATTTATGGCCCAAGGAATTTGTTATACATTCTGATCATGAATCTTTGAAACACATTAAAAGTCAAGCAAAACTGAACCGTAGACATGCTAAATGGGTTGAATTCATTGATACTTTCCCTTATGTCATTAAACACAAGAAGGGTAAAGAAAATGTTATTGCTGATGCATTGTCTCGTCGTTATACTATGCTTTCACAACTTAACTTTACAATATTTGGTTTGGAGACCATCAAAGATCAATATGTGCATGATGCTGAATTTAAAGATGTATTGCAGAACTGTGAGGAAGGGAGAACTTGGAACAAGTTCGTTCTTAACAATGGATTTGTGTTTCGTGCTAACAAGCTATGCATTCCAGCTAGCTCCGTTCGTCTTTTGTTGTTGCATGAGGCGCATGGAGGAGGATTAATGGGACACTTTGGTGTCAAGAAGACGGAGGATATACTTGCTACACATTTCTTTTGGCCAAAGATGAGACGGGATGTTGAGCGTTTTTTTGCTTGCTGCACTACATGTCAAAAAGCTAAGTCACGACTCAATCCTCATGGTTTATATATGCCTTTGCCTGTACCTAGTGTTCCTTGGGTGGATATATCTATGGACTTTGTTTTTGGTTTACCTCGAACAAAGAAGGGGAGGAATGGCATATTTGTTGTCGTCGATAGGTTCTAAAAATGGCACACTTTATGCCATGTCATAAAAGTGATGATGATGTTAATGTTGCTGATTTGTTCTTTCATGAAATTATTCGCTTGCATGGTGTGCCAAATACTATTGTTTCAGATCATGATACTAAATTTCTTAGCCACTTTTGGAGATGTTTATGGGCTAAGTTGGGGACTAAACTACTTTTTAGTACTACTTGTCACCCCCAAACTGATGGACCTGAAGTAGTCAATAGAACATTGTCTACTATGCTTAGGGTTGTTTTAAAGAATAATAAGAAAATGTGGGAGGAATGCTTGCCTCATATTGAATTTGCTTATAATCGTTTATTCCATTCTACTACTAAGATGTGCCCTTTTGAAATTGTGTATGGTTTCCTACCTCGTGCACCTATTGATTTGTTGCCTCTTCCATCTTCGGAGAAGGTTAATTTTGATGCTAAAGAATGTGTTGAATTGATTTTAAAAATGCATGCGTTAACTAAGGAAAACATTGAGCATATGAACGCTAAATATAAACTTTCTGGAGATAAGGGTAGAAAACATGTTGTGTTTGCACCTGGAGATCTTGTTTGGTTACATTTGCGTAAGGATAGATTTCCTAATTTGCGCAAATCAAAGCTAATGCCATGTGCTGCTGGTCCTTTTAAGGTGTTAGAGAAAATAAATTATAATGCATATAAACTGAGCTGCCTGCAGATTTTGGGGTTAGTCCCACTTTTAACATTGCATATTTGATGCCTTATTTGGGTGAGGAGGATGAGCTTTCATCGAGGACGACTTCATTCAAGAAGGGGAGGATGATGAGGACATCAATACCATTGTTACACCCACAGCCCCTACTGTTATACATACTGGACCAATTATTAGAGCTCCCGCACGCCAATTGAATTATCAGGTACTTTCATTTCTTGGTAACGATTCTAATGTTCATGAGAATATGATGCTGCCTAAATTGGATACATTTGTTTTGCTTACAAATGAAGGGCCTAGTTTGGACAAGAAAGATGAACCTTGGAGCAAGTTCAAGCATGGAGATGATGGCATGTGCAAGGGGATCAAGAATGAAGTTACAAGTGATGATTTCAGGACTTTGAGGCCACCATAAGGAGTGCATGAAGCCTTGGACGAAATATACAAGATGCCACTTCATAAATTTCGTCCAGAGGCTATTCTAGGTGTTGCGTCACCTTATTATTGGGCCAGGCCCATGTATTTTCGAAATACTTAAGTATAGGCTGTTTTTAGAGTCTGTGTGTGTGGGGAAACAAGAGTTAGGGTTGGTTTCGGACCCCTCCTCCAAGGGCCACGAAATTCCCCCATCTTCCTCCATATATACAACCCTTAGGGCATTGTTTAGACTTTGGGTTTTGCTTAGATTAAAAGTTCGCCATAGCTGCAACTTCGCATACTTCGTTTGTATCCAACGACCAGTCCAAGACGTCACAGAACCCCTCCTTCATTAATAAAGATTTCCTCTTTTATTCGCAATATCCAGATTGCAATCTCAGCTTCTTGCTTGTTCTTTGTTTGCTCGCAAGAAATAGACCCTCGTGGTCAGGTTGATCGTGCTCCGGCGTGATCAATAACCCCTCGGAAGTTGGTTTAGCGATTTCTAAGGTGCGACGTCTTGCACGTTCGTAGTTGGATCGTCAAGGTCGACTCCCACTGAAAACGATAGCCACCATCTCATCGAAACATCGGGACACATTTGCCTCTATCACATTGTTGTTCATGTACCTTGTGGATCTTGTGTGTTTGATTGTCTAGTGGATGTGTGATTGGACTTGTTCTTGAGTGTTTCCCTTTGTGTTTTCTCTCCGTTCTTCCCCGTGTTCTTCGTGTTCTTAGTTGGGATCCGATCCTTTCGTGAAAGATCGGCCGTATAGGGTTCCACCCTATATCAGGTATGTTACGAAAGTAGCCCCACCAATTTGAACTAGGTGGTTCTTTCGGTTAAGGGTTATCATGGGAATTTCCTATGTCGGGATTTCGCAGGAGGTGGGAGTTTTGCGCGCGTTGTAATTTTGGGATAGCAAGGCGCGTGTTGAGATGGAGGGAATTTTAGGAGGACAACGAGACAAACATATATCTTAAAATTTCGGGATAATAAGGCGCGGGTTGAAATTTTTGACAAGCCTAACGTGTATACTATGGGTGTGTTTGGTTTGTGCCCAAGGTTGCCCCACCAAAGCATTGGCTAGCCAAAATTTTGATTGAGGTTTTGGTTGCCAATGATTTGGCCAACATTGGCAAGAAAAATGAACTAAAGTTGGCTAGAGTTCATTGGCATGCCAAAAATTTGGCAACCATCCAAACAAAGACCAATCTTTGGGTCATGACGAAAATTTTGGTAAGGTGCACTTTGGCCACAATCCAAACACACCCTATATCAAATCAATTTGCACTTCCCTGGACAAAAGAACAAAAAGATATCAATTAGCACCACACAAGAGAGTCTAGTCCAGTGTACTGTACCAAATCAATTCTCACTACAAGTGCCATTCAAAACTTTGAATCCATGTTATGTTCAATCAAAATATTTGCTACATGTATAATGCATGCCCTGCTACTCAAATGAACATTTTAGTGCATTCCAAACGTATATACTACCGCTTCAATATGAATTAAATTTCAATTTGTTTCTCTATTTGAATAAGATCTAAAGTCATGATTGTTGTCAAGTTAAACCATTTGAATTTGTTTCTCTATTTTAGTAAGATCTACAATCATCATTATTGTCAAGTTAAACCATCGTTTGTATATTAGCTTCACAGCACACCACATGATTACTGTCGAGTTACATATGAACTATGTGTACTATATGAACTCGAACTCGATTTTTTGAATCCACTTTATGTTGATTTCAAATCACAGTACATTTCAAGCTCTAGCTAGATCATCATAATCTAAACCATGTCTCCTATTTATAATGTGTTTATCACATAATGTACGGTGCCCCGCCCCCTAAACCTACAAGTATTTAGGTGTGAGTTGCAAACACCACACACTATCACAAATTCGAATAAAATGTGAGATTGTTCAATACTTAGTTGCGAGCTGCAAATGCCACACATTATCACAAATTCAAATAAAATGTGAGATTGTTCAATATATAGTATGGTTTAGATTGTTCGATATTTATCTGTGAGTTGCAAACGCCATGCATTATCACATTATCGTATAACATGTCCGAAACCACACCACGCGTATCACCGCTATATCCATGCATGCATAGGTTTATAACACTATGATCTCTTATTCAAATATATGAATCCACTTTCATATCGAATTATGATCTTTGTTAGTCTCTTACACCCACACAATCCTCTAACCTTTGTAGCTAGCACTAACTTTCTCTCGTGCATGCACACGCTCTCCTCATCCTCCCACTCCCTCAGCATTCTATCCATAGCGCACATTCATTTTTTTCTTTAGGTCATTCTCCCACGGTCTCAACAACTCCTTTCCGACACGCACCGATCGATAAACCTCTCCAGCGATGTCTGCCTACCACATACACACGCACTTTCCATCTCCTCCTTTTTGTGTCCATGCCTCGTGTCTCTCATATGAACCCACACACGTGTAAACTCTCGCCCTTGTTTTCATCGATCTCACAATGGCACACTCCTCCCCCTATCTGTCTAGTAGGACTCTCAAACCACCTCCTAGCTCCTTCTCTCTCTATCCGTCTCTCCAGGCCTTATTTGCCTCTAACAAATGGACATACACCGATCGATCTCCCACTATACATATAGCTAGCTAGGTCGTTTATAACTCGTTTTCCCCATGTGCCGATCCATGTACCTCATTAGTTATGTCTCTCTTCTTCCTCCGACACACAACAATTGATCTATCGATCTAGTTAGGTCTGCTTACCAAAACACATGGTCCCCCTTTGATGTAGGGTAGAACTCTAGAGGGCCGGTCTTTCACAAAAGGAGCAGATCCCGCGATGAACACGAAGAACATGAGGGAAAACACGAGGGGAAACACGAGAGAATCACTCAAACCAACAATATTCGGTCACACATATGCTAGATCCTCGAAACACAAAAGAGATACAAGATCTACGATCAAAAAGGGATGATACAAGTGGCACGATCTTCTCCCCGAGGATGTCTTCAGGGGTCTTGAATCCACATGGGGGATCTTCTCCGTAGAGGTCGTGAACTCCTAAGGAGAAGGGGATCAAGTGGAGAGAAAACCTTCTCAATGAGCTACTACTTTGCTAACCCTAAAATGTAGGTAGGAGAAGAGTATATATAGTCTCGGGGGCAAAAGGGTACACGGGCTTAGGCCCAAGTCACTATGCGCAGGGAGGCCCAGAAGTTCCAAGTGAAGCCGGAAGGTCTGGGTGCCGGAGGTTCCGGGCCAGGTTTTGGGGAGGGTTTGGCCTAACTAGAGAGTTGGCACGGGAGGAGCTGGGCTGGCGTCCGGGTGCCGGAAGGTCCGGGTGACCGGAAGGTTCCAGGGGCTGTCCAGGCTGGTTCCGGGCTAACCAGAGAGGTGGCACACCCGGGTTGGTCTATGTCGTAGGAGGCCGGAAGCTCCGGGTCGGTGTAACATCCCAAATTTTCAAATTTGGATTATTAATATGATCATTATTTTACATCATGATTTCTATGCATGTTTGAAATTTTGGGGGGTTATTGAATATTATAATGAGAGGGAATAAAAGGACTTCCCACATATTCATTTGACTCTTATTTTGATTTCACAATTATTCGAATCATTGTCAACTCAAGGAATATATGAGAGAAGGAAATATGACTTCTTGAAAGCACAAGTGCTCCCTGGGTGATTTTGGTTATTCATGTCAACATATCTCTTGTTGGACTAATATTTTCATCTAGTATATTTCAGATGAGTTCAACAGTGGATTGGCTTAGACAAGAGGATGTGGAACCCCTTCAAGATGCTAAGAACAAAGATTGGCAGAAGCTCAAGACTCTACATTTTCATTTTAGTGATCCAAGATCACATTGAGTCCATAGGAAAAGCCAGTACTATTAAAAGTGGATGAGGTGTTGCTTAATGGCTTGCTTGCTCAAAGTGCTGAGTGATATGCTCCAAAGCCCTCAACCACTTTCTCATTCCACATATGTCCTAAACCTAAAGTCAAACTTGGCCCCACCAATTTGATCTATCCGGCGCCACCGAGTTCACTTGACATAGCCACTGCCAGAAACCCAAATCAATTCGGTCTCATCGATGGGATCTCGGTCTCACTGAGATGGGCTTGCAAACTCTCTGTTGCCTGTTGCAACTATTTCAGTCTCACCGAGATATGCAGTCGGTACCACCGAGTTTGCTTGACCAACTCTCCATTTTGCTTATTACCAAAATCGGTCTAATGTAGGGTGGAACCCTAGATGGCCGATCTTTCACCAAATGGAGGGGATCCTGTGAAGAACACGAAGAACACGAGGGAAAACATGAGAGAAAACGAGAGGAACACTCAAGAACAAGTCCAATCACACATCCACTAGACAATCAAACACACAAGATCCACAAGGTACATGAGCAACAAAGGGAAAGATAAAAGGTAAAGTTCATCCCAAATCCAAAGGATATGGGGGCTTGAATCCTAGAAGGATCTTGTCCGTGAGGAGGTCTTGAATCCCTCAGGATCTTCTCCTAGATGGAGGTCTTGGCCTCCAATGGAGCAGTCTCTCTATCAAGAGAAGAGTAGTAGGAGCAAACCTCACATACAAATGAGTTATCACTTTGCTAACCCTAAAAATGGGCAGGAGGAGGAGGTCTGTTTATAGTCTAAGCCACGAAGGGTTAAGTGAGGGGGGCGAATGGGTACATAGGCAAGGCCGGATGATCCGGATGGGGGTCCAGATGATCCGGGCATCGTCCGGATGATCCGTGTCCGTCGAGGAGCTTCTGCAAGGTTCGGTTGCCGGGGCTGTGGGATTACCCGGATGATCCGGAGGGGGGCCCGGATGATCTGCCTAAGCCCGGATGATCCGGACGAAGGTCCGAACATCCGGCCTGACTTCAGCAGCCGCTCCATCTTCTTCTCCTTTCTTCTGTCTTCTCTTCCACGCTTCCCTCACGGACGGTGTAGTCGTTCCTTGGCGCTTGCACTCCTCCTTGACATCCAGGAAGCTCCGACAATACCTATGCATGCACACGGGAGAAGTGTCAAGTAGTATACCATCCTCGAAGGGGTCAAGTGAGCACATGAAAAGGAGATGATTCACCTTTGTGTATGTGAAGTAGATGTCGCACATGTCACTTGCCAAACAGACTCTTGAAATGATGATGTCCGTAGGATGATCCGCATCATCCCCTCCCCCTTGGGAAAGATCCAACATCGGGTCGAAATTGAAATCACCATGGGAAAGAGATAGTGTCGCCGTGTAGGAGTGGTCGATCACCAAGTTCTCATCATGTTGAAGCTCGAAATGGGCACTCGCCAATGCCGCACCATCTTGGGATTCCTTTAAAAGGGGCAAAGACAACAAACACTTGGAAAAACAAATGTGGTTAGTGTTAGTGCAAAACCAAGCATTCAAGCGGTGATTCACCCAACAAGTGTCGTCGTCATGCAAAGCATATGGTTTGACATAGGATTGTGACATGGCATGTAAGCATATAAATTGAGCACAATGAAGGTCATCATGGGAACAAGCATGTAAATGTGAGGTAGTGATGCAAATATGTGTGATAAGAGAAGAAGCATCTACCTCATGGTCATAGCAATCTTACATAAAGCGCTCAACAAACGGTCTATGGTAGCCATAGGACGCATTCACAACACCAAATAAAATGAAGTGTCTAAAGACATGGGTCAAGTGCAAGACAATCCAAGCATAACGTGCATAGGGTGTAGTGAATATAGTGTGGCACTCAACATGATAGAAAGAGCAATTGTTCAACATGTGTGAGGCAATCAAGTCAATCATGTGACAAGCAATGGGACATGGCATATGTGAAGTGATGACATTGTTGCAACCAAACATATGATAGGAGCAAGTAATCCAAGAATTGGATGCAACACACAAGGTATATATGTCATGAGGAATGGGAAGGTGAAAATGACAAATCAAGGCAAGATCTCTAACATGTGCGCAATCAAGTGGTCCAAGATAAACAATAAGTCTCATGGGGTAAGCAACACAAGTAGTATGATCCATAATATCCAAGCTTGTTGTTTGGGGGTTCTCAAAAGAGAAGGATATCACCTTGAAAGCATGTCCTTGTGCGTTCTTCACAATGCCGAAACGCGAGCAAGTATGATGTAGAAACATCATGGTAGATGGTGCCTTGCTCTCAAGAGCTCGAATGGTCAACTCACGTGAAGTGGAAGTTGACACAAAGTCCAAGTATCATACAGATGCACAAAACAAAACAAAGATGTGCATGGTAGATAAACACATCATCCATCATGATGGTTCTCTTCTCTTGCACATAACCATTAGTAGCACAAGTGCATGCATAATATGATGCAACAATGGCTTTATTCATGGCACTAGGTATATGGTGTAAAGAGGTAAGACAAGCATGTTTCACAAGAAATATGTCAAAATCTCCAAATATATGCGAGAATGCTATGGGGGCAATCTCATTAGCAAGAGTGAAGTCATTGTTGCATTCCATACATGGAAAATCATATAGCACGAGAGAGGCAACATATGGAGATACATGACAAGAAGCAATAACAATAATGTGCAAAGCATGTAGATGTTTGTCATCAACCGCATGAAATGAGCAAGTATGAATCATTGGTGATTCAACATAAGCAAGCATAGTAATCAATTCGTGCAAACTAGTGGAGCGAAGATGCAACACACTAGAGGAAATCATGGCAATCATGTCATGTGAGCAAATAATAGGCATAAGCATGGCACATGACATATCACAAGCACGAACACAAACCAAGATGATAGTATCATCATAGGTATGGGTCACAAATGGAACATGGCAATAACAAGCAATATCTCCACCAAGCTTGCAAATACACATACAAGTACTTGAATCAATCATCATGTGTAATGCAAAGCATGGGTCACAAGTGCATGGCAAAGGCATGGAAATGAGCATATCATGCAATGTGAACATGGCAATATGGGTGAATGATACATAATAGACAATAACCCAGAACCGTGTGAGGGACATGTAGAATAAATGTGCGAAGTCTTTGCGCGAAGAGAGCGCTGGGAAAGACAATCCATGGGATCCCAAGTCATCATTGCTCTCTAGAGCTCATTTTGTCAACTCATGGGATTGCGAGGTTGACAAGTATTCATGGGTACCTAGACAAAAGAGACACAAACGAAAGAAATTGTGTGTGTGTGTGTGTGTGGTAAATGCACACTTCATCCATCATGATGTGTATGTGCACGTGAGAGTTAGTACAAGATAAGCATCGCTCAAAGAAATTTGATGCATGGTATAAGAACATGTCATCCATCATGAAAGAATAGTTATTTTGCATGACACGATGGGGATGCAAATTGAGAAAACAAATATATGGCACATCAATAGCATGTTTATTCGTGGGGAGCATATGGTGCACATAAGTATTGGGATCATGCAATGAATGGGATGGATCAAAATCTCCTAAAATGTATGAGGAAACTATGGGGGGTCTCCTCATGAGCAATAGCGGAAACATCATATGGAGAAAATGGGCTACATCCAAAACAATGCATATCTGAAGCTAGGTGGTCATGGCATGGCATATGAGATAAATGATGCAAAGGTAGCATGTCAATATCATCACAAGAGAAAAAAATGCCAATAAACATAAATGCGCGAAGTCTTTGCGCGAAGAGAGCGGTGGGAAAGACAATCCATGGAATCCCAAGTCATCATTGCTCTCTAGAGCTCGTTTTGTCAACTCGTGGGATTGCGAGGTTGACAAGAATTCATGGGTACCTACACAAAAGAGACACAAATGAAAGAGATTGTGTGTGTGGTAAATGTACACATCATCCATTATGATGTGTATGTGCACGTGAGAGTTAGCACAAGATAAGCATCACTCAAAGAAATTTGATGCATGGTATAAGAACATGTCATCCATCATGAAAGAATAGTTATTGTGTATAACACGATGGGGACACAAATTGAGAATGCAAGTATATGGCACATCAATAGCATATTTATTCATGGGAAGCATATGGTGCACACAAGTATTGGGATCATGCAATGAATGGGATGAATCAAAATCTCCTAAAATGTATGAGGAAACTATGGGGGTCTCCTCATGAGCAATATTGGAAAGATCAAATGGAGAAAATGGACAACATCCAAAACAATGCATATCTGAAGCTAGGTGTTCATGGCATGGCATATGAGATAAATTATGCAAAGGGAGCATATCAATATCATCACAAGAAAAACAAATGACAATAACCATGGGCTTTTCATCTATGCCATATGTGCAAATTGGGTTTATTTTAATAGCATATGCATAGTCACTATGAAGAGATTGCAAATATGACATATGGTTGATCTCATGCATAGCATATGACAAGTCAAGCGGATTGTCAAACATGATGTTACCTAGAGAATTGTCACAAGAAATCATATGTAACATGGCATCACAACTAATAGACTCCACATGGCAATCATCATACTCATCATAAATGGGCAATAAATCATCACATGGGGAAGTCGAACTAGAATGAAGCATGGTAATAGGTTGATCAACATCATGCAAGCAATCAATGTCAAGAATGTCCACTAGTGGGACTAGAGCATCACCGTCACCTATGTTACCATTCTCATTCCACTCAAGTGGTGTAGGTGAGGTGGGAAAGACCAAATGGTGGTCATCTTCAACTTGATGGAACCATGTGGGGGTGCATCATATCCCACCATGGCCATCGTCTTGTCCAAAGGGAGGACGGATCGAGTATCGGCGCGTCATCATATACGGGACCTAGCACCAAATGAGAAGACACGATAGAGGTAGAGGTTAAGTCATTAGAAATCGAAGTGGCCTCACATGCCGTATCAACTACCTCACTCTCTCTATGTGGTGGTTCACTCACTCCCTCAAAATAGGTGCACTCAATCTCATGTATGGTGGAGTCACTCATCTCACTCAAGTGGTGGGGGTTGTGGCTCTCCTCACATTGGAATTGGGCCAACACATCATATATGCGGCTAGTGGTGAAGTCACTCTCACTCTCAATATGGTGGCACAAGTCACTCAAGTCATCATACATCGTCATGGTCAAAGGGAGAACCCCCATGCTCAACCATCTCGTCATCGTCGCCATGGATGAAGGCCGAAGATGGCACATCATCACTCTTGCCTCCTAAGAGGCTCCGTAGTGGTACTCGTCGCTGCACCATCTTGAAAAAGAGTCAAAGTGGACTCGGCACCATCAATGCCACAAAGAGGGATGGCGGTGAAGTCAAACTTGGGAGCATCGTCTTGGAGCTTGTTGGGCTTGGACATCATGGTGGTACTAGCCTCATGCTCGTCGTCTTGGAGCTTGGTCATCACGAAGTGAGCTTGGGGTGGAGAAGCCTTGGCCTTCATGAGTTCTTGTTCCGCCTTGAGAGCACCAATGTAGTAGTCGTCGAGGGACTTGTAGTTCTCGAGGAAGATAGTCATGGAGATGTTGTTGTGTAATCCCATCATGAAGTGGATCTTCATTGAAATGGGGTCGTCCATGGCGGCTCATCGCAAGGCATGCTTCATCTCCTTGAATTACGTGTCGTTGGACTTGGATCCTTGGGTGGTGTTCTCTAATTGGCATAGAAGTTGTTCCGTGTAGGTTGGAAGCACGAAATCTCACCGCAAAGCTCTCTTCATCTTGGGCCAACTCATGTCGTAAGTATCCGAAGGTGTGTGAAACCACCATGTCGATGCGTAGTCGTGGAAGTTTCTTGCGGCGCACTTCACTTGATCTTCCAGAGGGACTTGATGTAGCTTTAGATAGTCGTCCATTAGGCGCTCCCACTTGAGATACTCCTCGTGCTCTTGAGTCTCATAGAAAGGATTCTTGTGGTCAGTGTCGAGGTTGTAGTAGCATGTGGAAGTCGCAGACTTGAGCTTGGGGAGCTTCTCTTGAGCATAGTCTTGAGGTGCTTGTTGGCGAAGATGCCATATGTCTGTAGGCGAAGATGCCTTGAAGTCGCTTGGTGAAGATGCCAAGGGAGATGGTGAAGTCGTTGAGCGGTTGTTGGTGTTGAGCTCTTGTCCTTCACGTTATTGTCGATGCTGTTGTCGATGTCGATGTGATCTTGACGGAGATGGTAGCTCGGAAGGATGTGCACATGAGCGTCTCCGTGAAGATGAGGAAGATCTCTTGTAGGACTTGATGAGGGCCTTGATCTCTTCCATTGGAGCATCCATCTTGGCGTCCAAGTTATTGTTCATGGCATCGAACTCGTCGTTGTTGTTCTAGACTGAAGGAGGTGTGGCGTGCCTATCCATCACAAGACTCGAGTAGAGGTGAGTAGGAGATGAGATAAACAATACCAAGTTACCTTTTCCCAAAGTTGAGGATGTCTCCCGTTTCACTCAATGTGGAATGAAAGAATATTGGAATTGATACCGGACTTGTTCACTCACACCGACCAAGTAAAGCTTATGGAGTAGCTTGGTTAGGATAGTGGCACAAAAAATTGATGAAAAATGTTAGCAAGAGTCAATAATGTTGAAAGATATTCACAAATTCACAAGTGAAACAAGTAGACCAATAGCAATTGGTGGCACACGGAAATGCACACATAGATAGATAAATGGGGTCGTGCAACCAAGGAATGAGCACAAAATGTGTAATCCATGGAAAATGCTTGTGTTGCACAACTCGAGAGAGACGCTAGCACGATTGCTCAATAGGCGGATACAACACTTGTGCACGACCTATAAGATGCAAGATGTATCAACTTTTTATCCCAAGTATGCTATGTACGTATGGTTCCCGGTGTTTTGCACACGATGATCCAAGATGATCAATATGGTATTATGATATGTAATGTGTCGATGCTATGGCACTTGCTTACAAGCTTCTTTGCTCTTTCACTTTTGCTTAAAAGCTTTATTCTTTTTTATATGGCCACAATGCACAAACCAAGATAGCAATTGTGTATATGTGGGAACTAACTTGTGACACAAGGGTTGATATGATGATACTAAGATGATATGGTATATATGCAATGGAAGGTATGGATCACTAATGTGCACAAGTAACATTGCCGGCAAGACTCAAATGGCTAGTTTCGATAGGCAAGTGACGCAAAATGGGCTAGGGGCTAACAATGCAATGGCAAGGGGAATATACAATGGTGTCGTCGAGGTTACCGTCCGTTGCGATGATGAGTGGTGATGTTCTTGATGTAGAACCGCTCCTAATTAGCAGAAACACCTTAGGAAACGGGAAAAACCGCGAACTCAAAATCTCCAAAGGAAAATGTCAAAATGGTGGTAGCGGAATGCGGCGGTGGTTGCGGAAGTATTGGTGGAAACCCGGTCAAAATGGGTTATGGTGGTGGAAGGGTATGATGAGCTATACACGGTGTCGGAGTTGGAAGCACGGTCCCTAAGTAGCCGAAACACCTTATAAGACACAACTCACATCACAAACAAAATTGGGTTAAGTTGGGGTGACGGAAGTGTATGGTGGGCAAGCGTATGCTGAAATGGTGGTGGTGGTTGATGAAGAAGCAACCGTCCCTAAGTAGCCAAAACAACTTAGGAGACTCGAATCACTACTCAAGCAACCACTAATGCTATAGGGAACAAAATGGGTTAGATTGTGGAAGGCTATGGTGGTTTTGCGGATGATATCGTGATGGCCCTAGGCAAATATGTCAAAATTCCGAAATTTTGATGGAGTCAAATGGTTATGGTAGTATTTTTCTGGGATCGGGGATGTCAATAGCTTCAAAACAAGGTAAAGAATGTCAAAACGGAGTTCAGATGAATTAGATAGGGCCGAAACAAGAATCTGTCTGTGTAAGTTTCAGGGTTAACCGGACATCCGGGAGTAGGTCCGGATGATCTAGGTTCGTCAACCGGATTTCCATCGTCTGGGGTGTCCGGACATCCGGGAGATGGTCCAACTGATCCGGATGGATCCGGATGATCCGGGTAGGTCAATCTGCTCGGGATTTGTTCTCGGAGTCCAATATTTTGGGCGGAAATGGATGATTTTCAGGTCAAAATTGAAGAGATTTCATGGATGAAAGGTGGGGATACTTGGGGAGATGCTAGATCCACTTGAAACCAAGCAAATCCATGATTCAAAATCAACAAAATTTCATCATACCAACAAATCACAAAAAAATTGGGGCTATTTTTGGTGGGGATTTTCGAAATTTAGGAGGAAATCAAGCAAAAGTAGGTTAGAAAACGGTGGGGGGGACTCAAAAATCATGATAAATGTGGCTCGTGATACCAAGATGATGTAGGGTGGAACCCTAGATGGCCGATCTTTCACGAAATGGAGGGGATCCTGCGAAGAACACGAAGAACACGAGGGAAAACACGAGAGAAAAGGAGAGGAACACTCAAGAACAAGTCCAATCACACATCCACTAGACAATCAAACACACAAGATCCACAAGGTACATGAACAACAAAGGGAAAGATAAAAGGTAAAGTTCATCCCAAATCCGAAGGAGATGGGGGCTTGAATCCTAGAAGGATCTTCTCCGTGAGGAGGTCCTGAATCCCTCGGGATCTTCTCCTAGATGGTGGTCTTGGCCTCCAATGGAGTAGTCTCTCTCTCTCAAGAGAAGAGTAGTTGGAGAAAAGCTCACATACAAATGAACTATCACTTTGCTAACCCTAAAAATGGGGAGGAGGAGGTCTATTTATTGTCTAGGCCACGAAGGGGTAAGTGAGGGGGGCGAAAGGGTACATGGGCCTCGACCCAGAGACATGCACGCAGGCAAGGCCGGATGATCCAGATGGGGGTCCGGATGATCCGGGAATTGTCCGGATGATCCGTCTCCGCCGAGGAGATTCTGCAAGGTTCGGTTGCAGGGGCTGAGGGATTACTCGGATGATCCGGAGGGGGGGACCCGGATGATCCGACTGAGCACAGATGATCCGGACGGAGGTCCAGACGTCCGGCCTGACTTCACCAGCTGCTCCGTCTACTTCTCCTTTCTTCCGTCTTCTCTTCCACGCTTCCCTCGCAGATGGTGTAGTTGTTCCTTAGCGCTTGCACTCCTCCTTGACATCCGTGAAGCTCCGACAATACCTATGCATGCAGATGTAACATCCCAAAATTCTAAATTTTGGAATGTTATAATAAATAGATTGATTGATTGTTTGTTTGATTGTTGTGTGATTGATTGAGTGAAATTCGAAACTTTTTGGAAGTTAAATGAGAGGGAATAAAAGGACTTTCCCAAACTTTCACCTTTTTGCATTTTGATCTCCGTGAATTCAAATTCTTTTCAAATACAAAACCCTCGAGAGAAGATGATATGACTTCTTCCATTTAATTAAATGAAAAGTAGTTTTTGAAAAGATTTGAATTTTATTTGGAAATATTTCAAATTCAGAAACTTTAAGCAACTCAATGATTTTCATGAGAGAAGATAAAGTGACTTCTTCAAAATATATGAAATACGAGTTGGAAGTTTAAAAGGATCAAATTTAAAGTCTGTTTGAAATTATTTCCAATTTGGAGTTATTTGGTTTTTATTAAAATTATTTTTGTCCAAAAATAAGATAAATGGAAAATAGGATAAAATGATTCCCTACATCAGAAAATTGGAGAGAAATAATTTTGAAATCATTTTGGTATTTCTAAAATGATTTTTATTGGGCTTTATTGTGGAAGTAGCATTGTTTGAATTATTTGAATTTTTGAGGATTTTATTTGGCATTAGAGAAATGTTCATGTTGTAGAAAATCTTTTTGTGAAAATTACGATATATAATATGCCTATATAAAATTTTATTTTATTATCGCTATCCAGTTCTCTCTTTTTATTTCTATATAAAAAAAGAAAAAAAATCTATGCGTGCGCCTGGAACTAACCGCCGCCCACATGCATAGCATAGCAGCAGGCCAGCCGTTTTTCTTTGTTTTCTTTTGTCTTTTTTTATTTATTTTATTTTCGTTAATGTTTAGTTTTTTTAAACAAATTTCAAAAAAATAGACTTCGGAAAAAAATGCAGCCCGTGTACGGCGCGCGGCCGGCCGGCCGAGGCCTTTAGGCCCGTGTGAGGCGTTAGCCTTTTTCTTCTTTGTTTCG
The DNA here is from genome assembly GCF_018294505.1 of Triticum aestivum. Taxonomy (NCBI): domain Eukaryota; kingdom Viridiplantae; phylum Streptophyta; class Magnoliopsida; order Poales; family Poaceae; genus Triticum; species Triticum aestivum. The sequence continues at coordinate 268,295,112 of NC_057803.1, read as the reverse complement.
TATATTTTCGTCTACGTTTAGTCCCACATTGACTAGCCTTTGACACTTAAACCTCTTTCCATCTATAAATATAGACCCATAGAGCCTCCAAAAATCATCTGATTCGGGTTAAATCAATATTTTGGTTTGACTAGATTCATTAAAGAAAAATATATTTCTCCTCTCCAGCTTGACTTTTGGAAATTGTCTCTTCCCTCCAAAGTCGTCTTTTCTCTACCTTATAAAGGTATCTTTCTTTGTTTTTTATACTTCCGTAGTTTATTATTTCTAGACTAATACGATAGAATAATTAAATTATCAATTAGTATACATATTTATACATTAGACCTTAGGTGTAGCTATTTTTCTTCCGTAAAACAGGTTGGCCCTAATTTTTCAAATAGCATAACTTTTCACTCGTTTATCCAAATTAGATGAAACCAGCGCCTATAGCTTCGTCTTGTTTTCATGAACCTGTCACATCAACTTTTTGAAATTTTCAACTTTTGAATTTTGTTCAAATTCATATTCAAATTTCTTTTAAACATAACTTGAGTTTCGTAACTCCGATTTAGTTGATTCTTTTTGCAAATCGAAGCTCTTGACCTAAACTTTCTGATAAGGCCAGATTCACATGATTTTGGTACTGTTAGAAATTGTTTTATGTTGCAAGAGTTATTTTCTTGGTTTTGAAGTTTTCTGAACTGTCTTCTTTGTTCTTCCCGATCTTCTGAGTGATTGCTTATGTGTGGTTACTATTGCTTGCTCACGATAGATTGAATGGAGTGTGACGAGTAGAAATATCAAGATTTATGAGTGCGAATCATCTTCATCAACAGTACAAGGCAAGTTCACACTTTGATCATATCCCTTTCATACCCAGTTTTTATGCATTAGTTTCACCCTCAAACATTGCATGAGTAGGATTGATAACATGTGGGTATTGGGAAGTAGTTGTTGAGGTAGGAACCTATTGTCCTGCATTCAAACCTTGGGAGTTACTTCTATGTTATGCTTATATTGCGATGCTATGCTTGTTGACCTGGATTGGGTTTGAGTGTATCCATGACAGATGTGAGATTGTTAATTAATGGTTCAACTTAAGGTGGTTACTTTAATACTGTCGGATTTCGGGTTCCGGCAGACCCTTGAGGTTCGAACACTGGGGTGCGCGCGGAGATTTCGCCTTCTACCTACCTGCGCCCCACCGCCACGCTAAGATCTAAGCTATGGAAAGAACCGCACAAGAGACACAGGGTTTATACTGGTTCGGGCCACCGTTGTGGTGTAATACCCTACTCCAGTGTGTGGTGTGGTGGATTGCCTCTTGGGCTGATGATGATGAGCAATACAAGGAAGAACAGCCTCGCGAGGGTTTGTTCTTGGCTGGGGCGATGAACTGCTGGGAGGAGTTCAATCACCCTTCTCTCTCTCTATGTGATGCTACTCGATCCGATCCCAGCTTGTTTCTGGGTTGGCCGATTCTAGATCCCCCCCTACCCTGGGGGTGGCTAGTCCTATTTATAGGCAAAGGCCCTGGGCCTCTTCCCAAATATTGAGCGGCAAGGGCGCCAACAATTGGCCATTTTGAAGGGGAACATCTGGTACACTTATCCTGACTAAAGTTGGTCCTCGCCTGCCAAAGACTCTGGTGGTGACGCTGGCTTGGGCTCCACAATGACTTCCTCCCTGCCGTTGGACTGGTCTTGGTCTCGTTGCACCGAAACGGGTGCCTTTGCTTGATGCTCTCGCCTGCGCTTGCTCCCTTTGCACCAAAGAGGAAAGAAGGACACTGCGCGGCTGGCGCCCGCCTAGCGCCTTTGGTCATCATGGCTTGTGTCACGGGCACCTCGTGAGGTACCCCACCTTGATCTCTCTGCCTCCTCGCGAGCCAACCTGATGAGGCCGTGCCTGAGGAAGCTCCATGTCGTCCCCCCTCGCGAGGGTTTGGGTCTGTGTTGATGAAGATGGGCCGTGCTGGGCCCCCGTTTGAGCCACGCTGCAGGCCGCAGGCAGGCAAGTCTGGGGACCCCCGTTTCCAGAACGCCGACAGTAGCCCCTGGGCCCAAGGCGCGCCCGGACTTGGCCGTGTAGGGAGGCGAAAGGGCAAGAGCGAAGCGCCACAGGCCCTAATAGCCTGCGGCCTTGGGCGCCGCGTGGCGGTTGATTGGACGTGGGCGCCTCAGCAACCGCGTGAGTTGATAAAGGGGCGGCATCTTCCTAGGCTTTGCTTTTTGCTTTCTCCGGTTGCTGCTCAAATCCCCTTTCTTGCGCCTCTCCTTCCTTCCTCAAAATTTCCAGATCTACTCCGACCGCGTGACCTAGGAAGCCATGGCGCCTCGTTAGTCCCCGGCCGGAGCTTGGTACTCGTCTGCCCTGGACTCGCCGAACATGTTGGAGGCGAGCCTCGCCCGGTTGCGCCGGATGGCGGCGGCGCAGGGCATCGACGGGGCGAAGGTGTTCAAGGCCGGCTCCGCCAGCCCTGAGGGCCAAGGGAGCACCTTCTACCCGTTCTTTGTAAGCCCATTGCTGCTGGCCTGGTACCTCCCTTCTCCGAGTTCTTCTTCTCTGTCCTCCGCCATTATAAGCTACATGCTCTGCATCTCCACCCCAACTCCGTCCTTCTCCTGGCAATCTTCGCCTATTACTGTGAGGCTCACATAGGGGTGCAGCCCTCGGTGGCCTTGCTGTGCTAGTACTTCTACCTCCGGACCTCTCGCGTCCTGCTTCCGCGTGCATGAGCTTCATCGCGTACGGTGGCGCCATTGCCATTTCGAACCCCGGGAAAAGGATTGAGGGCTTCAGGAGCAAGTGGGTCTTGGCAGATGCTGGGCGCATCCACCCTCGGCTGATCTTGCCCACGGAGCAACCCGCGAGCTCCAGCGATTGGGGTTGAGCGGAGCTCGCGGACCCCCGCGTGAAGCTGGTGTTGGAGAAGATGGACGCGGATCTGAGGCCGGCCAACATGGCGGCGGCGAAGCTGACCGGCGCGTCGCTACTGAGGGAATTCCTGGAGCGCCAGCTGGCTCTGCTTCGGCGGTACTCACTTCCGATGTGGAGGCCCCATCCGAGCCCCGCGGCCTTGGCTGACGAAGATCTGGCTGCGGTCCTCCAATCTCTGGTCGGGGGCGATGTGGCGAGGTTGGAGGGCGCTCCTACGCCCTTGTTCCTCCGCGACGACTGGGAGCAGGTAGTGGAGTCCATGCCCGTCTTCAACGGGGATGGGCCCGTGCCCATGGAAACTCCTGGGGAATTGGTGGACGTGTCCTCCGACGACTCCAGCGAAGAGGAGGAAGGAGGGGAGCGGGAAAAAGGGCCTGACTCCGAGGCGAATGACGGAGAGTCGAGGGCTCCCCTCCCCCGGCGCAAGTCCCGCGTTCTCCGCCTCTCTTCGAGCGATGACGACGAGGATGATGACGAGCAGGACGGCGGGAGCTTGCCCCCGATCCCGAAGAAGGACAGGACCGGGCTGATCTCCCGCGGGTCTGTCCCGGCCCCGAGGCGGACCGCAGACGCGCCTTCCGCTTCCAAGCTTCCCGAGGTTGACCCTTCCAGCCGGCTTTCGGGCTTCAAATTTGGCCGGAGGCCGCTTGAGCTCACTGGCGACGACCCGTAAGTGCTTGATTCTTGTCTTTATTTCTTGTTATGCTTCTGACGCTTGACGTCCGCATCTCTTGGATAGGCTGGCGCCCGCAGCAAAGAAGCCGAAGGGAGCTCCTGAGGTTTCATCCGTGGCAGCGCCTCTGCCCGCGAAGGAAGGTGACCGCGACGCACGGGCTTCTCCTGCCCGGTCGTCCTCGCGAGGCCTGGCTGAGCCGGCTGGGGCGAGCTCAGCTCCCATGGCCCAAGTGACTCCCGAGGTGCCTCTGCCTGCTGCCGCCACTTCAGCCGTTGGGGCGCAGCAAGTTCCGCCTCAGGATGTTGTGGTCGCGCTGCCGCCTTCTCCTCCTACTCCATCGACTGCTGTCTCTCCGACTCCTCCTGCCATCCTGGATCGTGCTGCTGCTGAGCTGGACCGGCTGCGGCAGGATCTTCTTGGCGCCGACCCTCGCTTGGTGGCCGGGCGCTTGGAGCTGGCTTCAGGATGGATTCGCTCCGACGCTTCGATTCGGGCGGCGCTGGTCCAGGCCTCGACGGCTTGCGATGAGGAGAGGCAGGCCGTCCTTGAGGCGAAGGCTGCTCGTGACGCAGCCCTGGGGGAGGTGGTCGACGTCCGTGGTCGTTGCAAGGCACTGGAGGACGAGCTGCAAGGCCTGCGGGACCAGCTCGCGAAAGAGGCCCGCCTTCGCCAAGAGCAGGAAGAAGGCGCGAAGGCTCGCGAGGCGGCCGTCAAGGAGAGGGAGGTCAAGCTCAGGAGGCGTCGTGACCGCCTAGGCGCACTGGAGCAGGAGTTGGGGGCGAGGAAGGTCGAGCTGGACGACAAGGCCCAGGTTCTTGCCGAGGACCGCGTGGCCTTCGCGGAGATGGAGGCGAAGGCTCGCTCCTCGCTGAGGACGCTTTACGACAGCGGCCTGGAGAGCCCGCTGGCTGGCGCCGAGGACGGCCCCGCCAAGCTGCTTCCCTTCCTGGTTCGCGCTCTTCAAGATGTCGCCCTTGGCCTTGGCCCCACGGCCGAGGCCGAGGCGCGTGTCCTGTCTTCTGTAGCGCTGACGTGGGTCCTCACCCACATCTACCTTCACGATCTCGGCGTCGACCTCGACAGCCTGCTGGAGCCAGTAAGCGGCGAGCGTGCCGCTGCCGCTGCCGAGGCCGTGAAGGGTCGTGCGGAGGCTCTGCTGGGGAAGTTCTGGGCCTTCAGCACCAAGCCAAAGCAAGGCGCTGCCGACCCCGCTGCTCCATGAGGCGAACCCACTCCGCGCTGCTCCACCGCCGACAAGTGACTCCGTTATGGCTCCTGTCCTGCCTTTAATTCCTGCACATGTATCATGCCTTGGGGAGGCGTTTAAACTTGCGTTTGGCATTGAGATAATAATGTGGACTATAATATTTGCTTTTGAATTCCTTGAAATTTACGCTTTTCCTTCCTACTTGCTTATGTTCTACGCCGGCAGAGCCCGGCCCCGCGCATACCTCAGCCGCTGTTAGCCCTGACCGAAAACCAGGACGGGACCAAGGAGTGAGGGGCTACGTGACAAGTTAGGCTCCTGAGTCGCGATGCTCAGGAGTCCCCCTTGGCGCACGAACAGCAAGTAGGGAGGTGTGATGTGGGTGGATCTACCGTTCTACGTCTGCAGAGCCCGGCCGCACGCATACCTCAACCGCCATTAGCCTTTCGGAACTAAGGAGTGAGGGTCTGCGTGACCAGTTAGGCTCCTGAGTCGCGATGCTCAGGAGTCCCCCTTGACGCTCAAACGGCCTTCGTACCTTAGCTCCGCTCGGGGAGAGACACGCGACGAACCAGGCCCGGGGGGGCCTAGCTGGGTGGCGTGCATCTGGGCGTGACCCAGGCGTAGCCCCCGTGCCCAGCCCCCTCGCGCGGCACTCCCGAGGGGAGGCGTTACGATGAGGCTAGACACTAAGCTCTGGGCTCCCTGAGGTTGATGCGGCCCGGGGGCCGCCCTCAGTTGTTTATCACCAGCGTGGATCATAGCACTTCCATATGTGTACGGGCATAGCCGCTCCTCGGCAGTGTCGTCAGCCAGCGCGGAGCATGGTGCTTCCACTGGTACGTGGGAGGGGGCTCCCCTCCGGGAGGAGCCCCCTGGGCTTGTACAGCCCCGCCCTGACACGTGGCTAGCACGGTAGGGCCTGGCGAGGTGTATCTGGGCACCTGTGAGCCAGCGCGGGACTCACGGGGCCCTACCTCTAGGCGGGTTGCGCCTGGCACTGGGCCTTATCTTGTGATGTGTCCCTGCAAATTTGGTTAGATGCCGGCACTCTACGTCCTCGGGTCCCGGCCCTCGAGCTGGTCTCAGCCGTCGCTGGTATGCCAGGTCGCGATGCCGTGGACAAGGCCAGAGGGTGAGGGCTGGAGAGCCAGTAAGAGCCCTGAGTCGCGATGCTCAGGTACCCCCCCCTTTAACGTGCAAGTGGTCGACATGGAGAAGAAGAGGTGCCGTGGACAGGCATCAAATAATCAAGCATGGTGGGTCGAACGCATAGCCGGAAATAAACGCAAAAGGGATACATGCCGTTGGGTCTGGCCCGAGCGACTTGGGGGATGATGCAGCCCGTGGGGCGCCCCCAACAAAGTAAGCTAACAACATGAAATAAAAGGGATACATGCCGCAAGGACGGACCCACGTGGCCTGGGAATAATGCAGCCCTGGGGGGCGCTCCCAGCTGGAATGAAACTTGAAAGATGTCACCTGATGATGTCGAGGACGAAGGAGTGTTGGTGTAGCAGACTCGGTGGGCTGCGGAAGCCGATCCTCACGAGCCCCCAGGCCCAGGGGCCTCGGGAGGCTCCGGAGGCGCTGGTGGCTCCTCGCGGACCATCTCCATCTCCGCCAGGGCTGTGGAACGCCTGGCCTCTTGAGCCTCCATGATGCCCCTCATGAGGCGCTGGTACGTGGCAGACGCGTTCGGCAAGCCGTAAGGCATGCGAACGTAGTTGTGGGGTGGACCTTCACAGCGCCCCACTCGCGAGGGCCAGAGGCGCTCCAGAGAGGCGACTCGATTGAGCCCCGGTATGTCGATGCAGACGCGCAGCCCACCATCCTCGCCTGGATGGGGAGCCACAGCTGGTAGGCGGCGGCCGCCTTTCATGACTCTTGACTCACGTAGCTCCCGAATGGCCTTGCTGACGAACTCCTGAGGGTCTGGCTCTCCTTGCCTTACTCCTTCTTGAGGGAAACGTGCTTCGAAACACGCCTCCATGTGGTGCCCAAGCACCTCCCTCGTGGCCTTAGCCAGGTCGGTGGCCCTCCAGGGGAGAGCCCCCGAGCCCTGCCTGAGGAGGGCGCCGGGCGCGCTTTCCTATGCGATGGAAGGAGGTTCCCCCTGGGCAGGCGCGGGCCCTGAGGGGCCGGGCCGGATGATGTCTTCTTCTTCTTGGGGGCGGTCTCGGGAAGCCTCCTGCTTCCGCGATCCAGGTCTTCCAGTGATGCGGCCTGAAAGGCTTGTTCCAGGGAACACACCGCGTCCTTCTCTTCACAGGGCACCGTGATGACTCCGCCACTTCCTGGCATCTTGAGGACGTTGTAGCCGTGGTGAGTTACGGCCATGAACTTGGCCAGCGCTGGGTACCCAAGGATGGCATTGTACGATAGGCGAATGTGGGCGACGTCGAAGTCGATGAGCTCGGTGCGGTAGTTGTCGCGTGCCCCGAAGGTGACAGGGAGGCGGACCTGCCCAATCAGGACCGTGGAGCCGTCGATGACTCCGGAGAAAGGCTTGGTTGGCTGAAGCTGGTTGTAGGGCACTTGGAGATTGTTGAATGTTTCCACGGACAGGACGTTGAGCCCTGCCCCGCCATCGATGAGGGTCCTGGTGACCACCAGGTTGCTGATGATTGGGGAACAAAGCATCGGGAGGACTCCGGCTGTAGCCGCACACTTGAGCTGATCTGCTGAGCTGAACATGATGGCGCACGCTGACCACCTGAGAGGGCGCGTGGCTTCGAGCTTGGGGAGGACTGCATTCACTTCGCGGGCGAACTGCTTGAAGATGCGTTGAGAGGCTGGGGCTTGAGCCCCGCCCAGGATGCAGGCGATGGCACGCGGCTCCTGGAAGCCCCCAGCCCCCTTGTCCTGATGGCGGTCCTCGTTTCTCCTTAGCTGCGGCGGCAGCGGAGGGAGGCCTGCGTTGCCTTGCGGGCAATCCTCGCGAGGCTGATCCCTCCAGTCTCCCTCGCGAGGCGGGTCTTGCTAGCGATCCTCGCGAGGTCGATGGCGCCACCCTTGGCGCGGGCAGCGGTCTTCCCAGCGTCCTGCGTTCCTTCCTCCTCCTCGACCGTAGCCCCGGTCACCGCGGTCGGGGCTACGGCCGATCCTTCCTTCTCGCACGGCTCGGAGCTCTTGACATTCATTGGTGTTGTGGGTGTGGAGGTCGTGGTACACACAGTACCAACTGCCCTTGGAAGGTTTGGGCTGATCTCTGCCCCGCTTGGTGTCTGGCTCTGCCACGAGCACGGCAGCCCCCTTGCGCTTCACATCCTTGGCCTTGGGATTCTTCTCTTCTGGGTCTGCGGCAGGCAGCTCGAGGAGGGAGAGACGCCCTTCCTCAGCCCTGGCGCACTTGGTTGCCAAGTTGAACAACTCCAAGGAAGTGCACATGTCTTCATGCATCGCCAGCTCCTCCTTCATCTCGACATCGCACACGCCGTCGGAGAAGGCTGAGATGATGGCCTCCTCGGTCACCTTGGGAATCTTGAGGCGTGCGTTGTTGAAGCACTGGATGTACTTCTGCAGGGTCTCTCCGGGTTGTTGCTTGATGCGGCGCATGTCGCTCACGGCGGGTGGCCGGTCGCGAGTACCTTGGAAGTTGGCGATGAAGCGGGTGCGCATCTCGTCCCAGGAGGAGATCGTGCCTGGAGCCAGGTTCAGGAGCCAGGTGCGGGCCCCGTCCTTGAGCGCCATGGGAAACCATTTCGGCATGACCTTCTTGTCTCCGTTCGCAGCTTTGGTGCCTAGCTCATAGAGCTGGAGGAACTCCGCAGGGTCGGCCGTGCCGTCGTAACGAGGAGGCAGGTCTGGCTTGAACTTGCCGGGCCACGCGACGCTGCATAGCTCAGTGGTGAAGGCACGGCAGCTAGCTGTGGCCACGGGAGGCCTTGGGTGACGGAGAGCTTGGTATTGCATGTCCCCACGTGCTGCAGCTGGGAGCAGCGCGGGGTCTTGACGTGCGGGAGCAGAAGCATGGTCGCGACGTGCTAGAGCAGGGAGCACCCTGGCAGCTTCTTACGGGCGAGGGACTTCTTGGCAGCTCTGCTCTTGCCGCGCTGGCACCTGACGGAGCGGGTTCCGCCCAGGGGCCACGCGCCTTGGAGCCATGGAGCCTTCTTGAGGAGGAGGCGGCTGGGGCGCCCCTGGAGCTTCGTCACCCGCGCGGGGCGGGGTGCGGTTCAGCGGAACGGACGGCGCAGGAGAGCCCCCTGTGGCGCGGACGAGCTCGGCGACGCGGTCGAGCCATTCTTCATAGACGTCGTGGACGGGACGGTAGCGCAGGAGCTCGTTTGCCACGATGAGCACAGCTCGAGCCTCCATGGGTGCACGGAGTGCGCGGGACGAAGAACCAGCTGGGGTGAGCGAGGGAGTAGCGATGCGACCGTCTTGCCGCATGGACGGATGCTGAGACGACGCTTGCTGCTCGTCCCCCGCCGGGCCGGTGGCGCGTTGACGGCAGGTGACGGGGAACGGCGAGGACGCCCGCCGAGAGGAGCCGTCTGGGCGACGCGGGAGGCGAGAGCGGCCCGGCGCTCGGCGCGGGCCCGACGAGCGTCAGACATGGACGCGATGGTCGGAGGAGAACGGGGTGGTGGAAGACGAATTCCGGCGCACCCCTACCTGGCGCGCCAAATGTCAGATTTCGGGTTCCGGCAGACCCTTGAGGTTCGAACACTGGGGTGCGCGCGGAGATTTCGCCTTCTACCTACCTGCACCCCTCCGCCTTGCTAAGATCTAAGCTATGGAAAGAACAGCACAAGAGACACAAGGTTTATACTGGTTCGGGCCACCGTTGTGGTGTAATACCCTACTCCAGTGTGTGGTGTGGTGGATTGCCTCTTGGGCTGATGATGATGAGCAATACAAGGAAGAACAGCCTCGCGAGGGTCTGTTCTTGGCTGGGGCGACGAACTGCTAGGAGGAGTTCAGTCACCCTTTTCTCTCTCTCTTCTCGATTGCGATCCGATCTCCCCTACCTTGTGGGTGGCTAGTCCTATTTATAGGCAAAGGCCCTGGGCCTCTTCCCAAATATGAGCGGGAAGGGCGCCAACAATTGGCCACTTTGAAGGGGAACATCTGTTACACTTATCCTGACTAAAGTTGGTCCTCGCCTGCCAAAGGCTCTGGTGGTGACGCTGGCTTGGGCTCCACAATGACTTCCTCCCTGCCGTTGGACTGGTCTTGGTCTCGTTGCACCGAAACGGGTGCCTTTGCTTGATGCTCTCGCCTGCGCTTGCTCCCTTTGCACCAAAGAGGAAAGAAGGACACTGCGCGGGCTAGCGCCTGCCTGGCACCCTTGGTCGTCATGGCTTGTTGAAGCGCTGGATGTACTACTACAGGGTCTCTCTGGGTTGTTGCTTGATGCGGCGCATGTCGCTCACGGCCGGTGGCCGGTCGCGAGTACCTTGGAAGTTGGCGATGAAGTGGGTGCGCATCTCGTCCCAGGAGGAGATCGTGCCTGGAGCCAGGTGCGGGCCCCGTCCTTGAGTGCCATGGGAAACTAGTTCGCCATGACCTTCTCGTCTCTGTTGGCAGCTTCGATGCCCAGCTCATAGAGCTCGAGGAACTCCGCAGGGTCGGCCGTGCCGTCGTAACGAGGAGGCAGGTCTGGCTTGAACTTGCCGGGCCACGCGATGTTGCGTAGCTCGATGGTGAAGGCACGGCAGCCTGCTGTGGCCACGGGAGGCCTTGGGTGACGGAGAGCTTGGTCTTGCATGTCCCCACGCGCTGCAGCTGGGAGCAGCGCGGGGTCTTGACGTGCGGGAGCAGGAGCATGGTCGCGGCGTGCTGGAGCAGGGAGCGCCCGGGCAGCTTCTTGCGGGTGAGGGACTTCTTGGCAGCTCTGCTCTTGCCGCGTTGGCACCTGACGGAGCGGGTTCCGCCCAGGGGCCACGCGCCTTGGAGCCATGGCGCCTTCTTGAGGAGGAGGCGGCCGGGGCGCCACCGAAGCTTCATCGCCCTTGCGAGGCAGGTGCGGTGCAGCGGAACGGACGGTGCAGGAGAGCCCCCTGCGGTGCGGACGAGCTCGGCGACGGGGTCGAGCCATTCTTCGTAGACGTTGTCGACGGGACGGTAGCGCAGGAGCTCGTTTGCCGCGATGAGTGCAGCTCGAGCCTCCATGGGTGCGCGGAGAGCGCGGGATGAAGAACCAGCTGGGGTGAGCGAGGGAGTGGCGGTGCGGCCGTCTTGCCGCACGGACGGATGCTGAGACGACGCTTGCTGCTCGTCCCCCCGGGCCAGTGGCGGCGTTGACGGTAGGTGACGGAGAACGGCGAGGACGCCCGCCGACAGGAGCCGTCTGGGCAACGCAGGAAGCGAGAGCGGCTCGGCGCTCGGCACGGGCCCGACGAGCGTCAGACATGGACGCGATGGTCGGAGGAGAACGGGTTGGTGGAAGACGAATTCCGGTGCACCCCTACCTGGCGCACCAAATGTCGGATTTTGGGTTCCGGCAGACCCTTGAGGTTCGAACACTGGGGTGCGCATGGAGATTTCGCCTTCTACCTACCTGCGCCCCACCGCCATGCTAAGATCTAAGCTATGGAAAGAACAGCACAAGAGACACAGGGTTTATACTGGTTCGGGCCATCGTTGTGGTGTAATACCCTACTCCAGTGTGTGGTGTGGTGGATTGCCTCTTGGGCTGATGATGATGAGCAATACAAGGAAGAACAGCCTCGCAAGGGTTTGTTCTTGGCTGGGGCGGTGAACTACTGGGAGGAGTTCAATCACCCTTCTCTCTCTCTGTGTGATGCTACTCGATCCGATCCCAGCTTGTTTCTGGGTTGGCCGATTCTAGATCCCCCCTACCCTGGGGGTGGCTAGTCCTATTTATAGGCAAAGGCCCTGGGCCTCTTCCCAAATATTGAGCGGCAAGGGCGCCAACAATTGGCCATTTTGAAGGGGAACATCTGGTACACTTATCCTGACTAAAGTTGGTCCTCGCCCGCCAAAGACTCTGGTGGTGACGCTGGCTTGGGCTCCACAATGACTTCCTCCCTACCGTTGGACTGGTCTTGGTCTCGTTGCACCGAAACGGGTGCCTTTTCTTGATGCTCTCGCCTGCGCTTGCTCCCTTTGCACCAAAGAGGAAAGAAGGACACTGCGCGGCTGGCGCCCGTCTAGCGCCTTTGGTCATCATGGCTTGCGTCACGGGCACCTCGTGAGGTACCCCGCCTTGATCTCTCCGCCTCCTCGTGAGCCAGCCTGATGAGGCCGTGCCTGAGGAAGCTCCGTGTCGTCCCCCCTCGCGAGGGTCTTGGGTCTGTGTTGATGAAGATGGGCCGTGCTGGGCCCCCCTTTGAGCCACGCTGCAGGCCACGGGCAGGCAAGTCTGGGGACCCCCATTCCCAGAACGCCGACAAATACACAATCTGGGTGATTGGTTGGGGCACCCTGGAGTACCCAGTGGTTTGCCCGGGCACCTGGAGAACCCAGTGCTTGCCCAAGGGGATCCCGGAGGACCCGTGTGATCACCCTAAGGAATGCCACCCAGGCTCAAAGGGATCATAAGATTATTCATGCTAGAAACTTCCGTGTGCAGCCACAAGCTATTATGGGCTCTAGGATAGTTGAGTAAGTTGCGTGAAGCTCTTGAAGAGATAGACTAGCAGGTAGTGGGTTGTAGGTGGTATAGTCTATACAGAGTAGAGAGTTAATGCTTCTCAAAGACTGTGTCTCGGTCATCCGTTTCTAAAACATCGTGTAGTGCGAGAAATCCAACGGAGGAGATCGAGTCTTGTGGGGAAAAGTGCGCAAACCTCTGCAGAGTGTATAAACTAATCATGATTAGCCGTGTCCCCGGTTATGGACATCTTGAGTCTCTGGTACTTGGATTATCATATTGATCTCATCACGTTACTTAAATAATTTGTTGGGTTGTTGATGTTAATTTGGGATTAAGTTGGAGGAACCTTCTCATTATTTTCAACCAACTTTGTAGTTAAATAAATTATGTTCCTTTGCAGCAGGGAAAAATTAGCTTTCCGCAAAAACATTATAACCATAGAGCTTTTCCACCAGCCATATATGCATGTAGTGATAGCTATTATTCATCATTATCCTATGGTGTGAATTTGCCAGTACATTCAATGTAACGACCCTTTGTGGCTGCAACATCTCATGTTGCAGGATTCTTACGACGAGTAAGTGATACGTTAGGGTTACGGTTTCAACACTCAACTTTGCCGTTGGTGTTGATGGGAATCCACAACCTTGTTGTTACTTTCGCTATTTGGATTGAGGTAATAGTATTTACGTTATTTTATACATGTGAATTACCTCTGTTATAAATCCTTGAGTATTGTGTGTGTCATCATACCGATCCAGGGATGACACTTAAGCACAAATACTTGACCGTCTGAGGTCGGGTCGCTACAAGATGGTATCAGCGCACATGTTGACTGTAGGACGTGACCCCTAGAAACTGGCAAGCCCATAGGAAATATTTTCTCTACAACTTTCTTTCAAAAGAATCTTTTACCTCTCTTCTCTTCTGAGCTTATTCAAATATTCCCTTTTAGTGAGACTATACCCCTTTCCCTTTTTGACCACACGAAGATTTGGCTGATGAGACCACTTCAAGAAGTACAAGATATCGGACAACTAAGACCACTTCAGAATTTAAAGGATTTTATCGTGTACTATAATAATGGAAACTACAACGGTTGAAGACTACGAAGACTAGGAGAATTTGAAGGCCCTGTAGAATTTTCCAGATTTGTATGACCTAGGAAGGCACCCCTTATGGAACTTGGCAGACTAAGGAAGCTATCAATACCCGAGATCAAGGTGTATCGGAGAAAGACCGGAACATGGAGCATGAGAACTCAAAGTTTTGTTAAGAAAACCCTGAGGAATGAGATATCAACTATGGAAGATAGCTCATGGCAATGACAAGTGCAGAAACACGGTTATCCATGATGTCATCGCCACTGATACTATGGTCACCGAGCTGAGCTAAGCATGCATTTCTTCGGAAGGATTGGATGGTAGAAGGATGATGGAGCACCTATCAGTAAGATGAAGTTTTAACCTTAGCTGGTGTATCGCCAGAATCTGGTGTAATACATCAAGAATTTTAAGATGGGGCTCCAGGAAGCCGTATTAGACAAGGAAGCATTTCATGAAGAACTCAGGAACCAGAAGCTTAAAGTAGCCAAGCTGGAGGAGCTACAACCTCGAGATACCGAAGATTTGTCAGGAACTAAAGGACAATAGGACCATGGTTCATGCCAAGGATGTTGAAACCCAGAAGTTTGGAACGCAACCCCAGAATATTGAAGGACGTCATGAGAGACTTCGCGTCGATAGAGATGATCTGGTAAAAGAACTTGAGAAGGACAAGCACGATCGAAAGATGCCATAGGAGACATGAACGAGACTCGAAGAGTTTGACGACTTTGAAGATTCATTGACCTTTAGAAGACCAAGCCCCTATTATATACCTACGTTAGATGCGACGATTGTGAGCTGTCATTTGTTTGATGTTTTTCCGACAGCCACAAATAAAATTTGTCTCTTCAAAACTATTGTTTGTATTGTGTGCATCCCCCTTTGTCTCTCTCATCTCACCCCAAACCCATGGACCCAATAGAGGACGAATGGAGATGAACTCATGTTTCCCTGGACCGATAAGTCAATTGGAGATGGACCGATGGATTCAGAACATGGAGGATCACATGAAGAATAACCCTATAGTCGGAAAGGATATGACCCAGCATGCTCTTCAGTGCTTTGAAAGAGGTGTTGCTACTTGGTGGAGGATGTACCAAACCATCAATTGATGGCAAGGAGTAACCACTTGGAAAGAATTTAAGTTAACGTTGCCAAAGTCTTGGTTTGTGTCCCAGAAGTTGAAGCCTTATGGAAAGGATATGAAGAAACCTCGTGCATGCAAGATTTGTGGAGAAATAGGACACACCCATAAAGAACACAAGGATGAATGCCCTAATTGTGAAGGAAGTCACCCAGTTGAAGAATGCCCAACTAGGCAGATTACTTGTTTCTTGTGTGAAGGGACTACCCACTATCCTGCTCGGTGCCACATTTACCCCATGGTACAACGAACAATCCAGCAGAAGAAAGAAGTAATAAAAGGAGCCCTCATGGAAATTTTAGAAGAAACTGTGATGAAGGAAGAGGTGGAGGACACACCTAAAGAAGACCCGTGTAAACCTTGCACTAAGTCTTGCTATTCATGTGGAGAAGAAGGACACATCTCCCAAAATTGTTTGAATGAGGATCTAGTAGAATTCCCGACAGAGGAACTAGAATATGACTCACAGGAAATAGAAGCCCTGATTGGAATGGAAAAGTCCAGGAAGAGAAACCGATTGGAGTCCAGGAGGGACCTGAGTCATATCACCTATTACAGGTGCAAGGAGTTAGGGCACTACCTCAGCAGTTGCCCAAAAAGGAAGCCAAGGACCCAAGGAGGCTATATAATCACAAGGAAACCTCGGGAGTTGTCAGAAGTAATATGTTTTCGTTGTAATGAAGCAGGGCACTTTGCCAGGGATTGTCCCAAGGAGAAGGAGACTTGTGATAATTAGTTGTGTCTATGAGAAGTAATGTAGTAGTAGTAGAAGTAGTGGGAACAACTCTTTTGTATCAAGGTGTTGAGTTGAGACATGTAATGGAAAAGCGAGAGATTATAATACTTTGAGAATCAATAAAGTTAGTATCATGGGTACTATTTGGATTTTATGAGTTGTTACTCTATGAAGAAGGATTTTGACCGTTTTTGAGGATATGAGAAATATGGTCTATGGATGAGTTTGTGTATTTTAAGGGTGGTAGAACCCTATGAGGAGATTTGACCCCTGGAAATGAATAATGTTGTTCCATGGGGTGGACTTCAAAAGTATAAGTTTTATCTTGATATGCGGGATACCCCAAGAATATGAAGAGATGAAGTATTATTGGCTATAAAGGAGGTATGATGTTGGAAATATAGAGCAATTGTAACTCCATGATGAGTCTGAGTAATCATGTCTTGGTTTGGTGCCAATAGAAGGAAGAGAGACAGTACAATTGGAAGGATTTAAGAATGCCAGGAAGCTGGGTGTTTGGAAAATAATCAGTTGCCCCTAGGATGAGCTCAATGATTACAAGTAATGAGATGGGCCATAACTCACAGCCCCCCCGACCTGCCAAGGAGCAAGCACACTCTTGCTGAAGGAAAAACCCTGGAAGAAGTTACGTTTATCGGCACACGATCTTATAGAGTAATGCAAAACCTGAGAGTTGTGAAGAATGATAGATGTTTGTTTGGCTTGCAGAATCAATGGATTTATCTGAACTTAGTTCGTTGACAAGAGAAATTCTGCAATGCTTGTGAGGATGACCAAGAGTTAGAACGCGAGATTCGCTAAACTGTATGCGTGGCAATGATTTGGGTGCGTGATGGATTGATCACCATACCAACTTACTCTTATTATTTGCCTTGCTATATGGGATGGTAAATATGAGTGACTTACCCATAGTAGAGCAACGACGATCGAAACCTTGTTTGAACCTTAGAATGGTATAAGTATTTTCCCTTGTACAAGGCAGCTTTGCCAACCATAGGTTATACGGTGAGGTTCAACCCAGACTCATTTCCTGCAGGAGAAACCATAAATTGTTGACCACCATGAGATATCGATAGCTGTTTAGTATTGGCGCCAGACCCGTCAGCTAAGAAGACCCAGTCATAGAAGAACCTTACCTAGATGAAAGACAGAAGAATTGAGGAAAAGGTTATGCCACTACCGAAAGAGCCAGATAAGGAATTATCCTAATGATCTGAGAAGACCTACACTGTTAACAATATGGATGAAGTATATGAGTTTTGATGGAACCGTAACCATGCTTCTAAGGGTGGTAGCACCCCAGACCCCCTCCTGCGACAATTGATGGATTTTGAGGAGACCCCCAAACCCTAACCTTTTTCTTGCTAGCCTCTCTGAATCTCGAGGACGAGATTCATTTTAAGGGTGGTAGGTTTGTAACATCCCAAAATTCTAAATTTTGGAATATTATAATAAATAGATAGATTGATTGTTTGTTTGATTGTTGTGTGATTGATTGAGTGAAATTCGAAACTTTTTGAAAGTTGAATGAGAGGGAATAAAAGGACTTTCCCAAACTTTCACCTTTTTGCATTTTCATCTCCGTGAATTCAAATTCTTTTCAAATACAAAACCCTCGAGAGAAGATGATATGACTTCTTCCATTTAATTAAATGAAAAGGGTTTTTTGAAAAGATTTGAATTTTATTTGGAAATATTTCAAATTCAGAAACTTTAAGCAACTCAATTACTTTCATGAGAGAAGATAAAATGACTTCTTCAAAATATATGAAATATGAGTTGGAAGTTGAAAAGGATCAAATTTAAAGTCTGTTTGCAATTATTTTCAATTTGGAGTTATTTGGGTTTTATTCAAATTATTTTTCTCCAAAAATAAAATAAATGGAAAATAGGGTAAAATGATTCCCTACATCAAAAAATTGGAGAGAAATAATTTTGAAATCATTTTGATATTTTTAAAATGATTTTTATTAGGTTTTATTGTAGAAGTAGCACTGTTTGAATTATTTGAATTTTCGAGGATTTTATTTGGCAGTAGAGAAATTTTCATGTTGTAGAAAATATTTTTCTGAAAATTTTGATATATAATATGCTTATACAAAATTTTATTTTCTTATCATTATCCAGTTTTCTTTTTTTGTTTCTATATATAAAAAAGAAAAAATCTACGCGTGCGCCTGGAACTAACCGATGCCCACATTCATAACATAGCAGCAGGCCGGCCCGTTTTTCTTTTGTTTTCTTTTGTCTTTTTTTATTTATTTTATTTCCGTTAATGTGTAGTTTTTTGTTGAAACAAATTTCAGAAAAAATAGACTTCAGAAAAAAAAATGCAGCCCGTGTACGGTGCGCCGCCGGCCGAGGCCTTTAGGCCCGTGCGAGGCGTTAGCCTTTTTCTTCTCTGTTTCATATATTTTTGTCTACGTTTAGTCCCACATTGCCTAGCCTTTGATCCTTAAACCTCTTTCCACCTATAAATATAGACCCATAGAGCCTCCGAAAATCATTCGATTCGTGTTAAATCAATATTTTGGTTTAACTAGATTCATTTAAGAAAAATATATTTCTCCTCTCTGGGCGCGACTTCTGGAAATTGTCTCTTTCCTCCAAAGTCGTCTTTACTCTGCCTTATAAAGGTATCTTTCTTTGTTTTTTTACACTTCCGTAGTTTATTATTTCTAGACTAATACGATAGAATAATTAGATTATCAATTAGTCTACGTATTTATACATTAGACCTTAGGCGTAACTATATTTTTTCTGTAAAACAGCTTGGCCCTGATTTTTCAAATAGCCATAACTTTTCACTCGTTTATCCAAATTAGATGAAACTAGCGCCTATAGCTTCATCTTATTTTCACCTACCAAGTGAACCTGTCACATCAACCTTTTGAAATTTTCAAATTTCGAATTTTGTTCAGATTCATATTCAAACTTCTTTTGAACATAACTTGAGTTTTGTAACTCCGATTTAGTTGATTCATTTTGCAAATCGAAGCTCTTGACCTAAACTTTTTGATAAGGCTAAATTCACATAATTTTGGTACTGTTAGAAATTGCTTTATGTTGCAAGAGTTATTTGCTCGGTTTTGATGTTTTCTAAACTGTCTTCTTCGTTCTTCCCGATCTTCTGAGTGATTGCTTATGTGTGGTTACTATTGCTTTCTCACGATAGATTGAACAGAGTGTGACGAGTAGAAATATCAAGAGTTATGAGTGCGAATCATCTTCATCAAAAGTACAAGGAAAGTTCACACTTTGATCATATCCCTTTCATACCCAGTTTTTATGCATTAGTTTCACCCTCAAACATTGCATGAGTAGGATTGATAACATGTGGGTATTGGGAAGTAGTTGATGAGGTAGGAACCTATTGTCCTGCATTCAAACCTTGGGAGTTACTTCTACGTTATGCTTATATTGCCATGCTATGCTCGTAGACATGGATTGGGTTTGAGTGTATCCATGGCAGATGTGAGATTGTTAATTAATGGTTCAACTTAAGGTGGTTACTTTAATACACATCTGGGTGGATTGGTTGGGGCACCCTGGAGTACCCAGTGGTTTGCTTGGGCACCTGGAGAACCCAGTGCTTGCCCAAGGCGATCCCGGAGGACCCGTGTGATCACCCTATGGAATGCCACCCATGCTCAAAGGGATCATAAGATTATTCATGCTAGAAACTTCCGTGTGCAGCCACAAGCTATTATGGGCTCTAGCATAGTTGAGTAAGTTGCGTGAAGCTCTTGAAGAGATAGACTAGTAGGTAGTGGGTTGTAGGTGGTATAGTCTATCCAGAGTAGAGCATTAATGCTTCTGAAAGACTGTGTCTCGGTCATCCGTTTCTCAAACATCATGTAGTGCGAGAAATCCAGCGGAGGAGATCGAGTCTTGTAGGGAAAAGTGCGCAAACCTCTGCAGAGTGTATAAACTAATCATGATTAGCCGTGTCCCCGGTTATGGACATCTTGAGTCTCTGGTACTTGGATTATCATATTGATCTCATCATGTTACTTAAATAATTTGTTGGGTTGTAGATGTTAATTTGGGATTGAGTTGGAGGAACCTTCTCAATATTTTCAACCAACTTTGTAGTTAAATAAATTATATTCCTTTGCAGTAGGGAAAAATTGGCTTTTCGCAAAAACATTATAACCATAGAGCTTTTCCCACCATCCATATATGCATGTAGTGATAGCTATTATTCATCATTATCCTATGGTGTGAATTTGCCGGTACATTCAATGTATTGACCCTTTGTCGCTGCAACGTCTCATGTTGTAGGATTCTTACGACGAGTAAGTGATACATTAGGGTTACGATTTCTACACACAACTTTGCCGTTGGTGTTGATGGGAATCCACAACCTTGTTGTTACTTCCGCTATTTGGATTCAGGTAATAGTATTTACATTATTTTATACATGTGAATTACCTCTGTTATAAATCCTTGAGTATTGTGCATGTCATCGTACCGATCCAGGGATGACACTTAAGCACAGAGACTTGACCGTCTGAGGTCGGGTCGCTACAAGATGGTATCAGAGCACATGTTGACTGTAGGACGTGACCCCTAGAAACTGGCAAGCCCATAGGAAATATTTTCTCTACAACTTTCTTTCAAAAGGATCTTTTGCTTCTCTTCTCTTCTAAGCTTATTCAAACATTCCCTTTTAGTGAGACTATACCCCTTTCCCTTTTTGACCACACAAAGATTCGGCTGATGAGACCACTTCAAGAAGTACAAGATATCGGACAACTAAGACCACTTCAGAATGAAAAGGATTTTATCGTGTACTATAATAATGGAAACTACAACGGTTGAAGACTACGAAGACTAGGAGAATTTGAAGGCCCTGTAGAATTTTCCAGATTTGTATGACCTAGGAAGGCACCCCTTATGGAACTTGGCAGACTAAGGAAGCTGTCAATAGCCGAGATCAAGGTGTATCGGAGAAAGACCGGAGCATGAGATCCAGGGATGACACTTAAGCACAGAGACTTGACCGTCTGAGGTCGGGTCGCTATAGCAGACGGGGGAAGTGTCAAGTAGTATACCATCCTTGAAGGGGTCAAGTGAGCAAGTGAAAAGGAGATGATTCACCTTTGTTTATGTGAAGTAGATGTTGCACGTGTCACTTGCCAAAGGGACTCTTGACATGGTGATGTCCGTAGGATGCTCAGCATCACAGTCTCACCAAGTTTGTGTAATTGGCCAAACCAAGTTGAGGTTTTACCCTAACCCTAGCACATCGGTCCCACGGAGTTGATCATGTCGGTCCCACCAAAAACTCTAACGTTCACATTTTGAACCATATCGGTCTGACCGAGTTTCTCGATTCGGTCCCACCGTGTTTTGTGAATTGTGTGTAATGGCTAGATTTTTGTCGAGGCTATATATACCCGTCCACTCATCCTCCATTCGTGGAGAGAGCCATCAGAACGTGCCTACACTTCCAGCAATCATTTTCTGAGAGAGAACCACCTACTTATGTGTTGAGACCTAGATATTCCAATCCAACCACAACAATCTTGATCTCTATCCTTCTCCAAGTTGCTTTCCACTCAAATCATCTTTCCACCATATTCAAATCGGTGTGAGAGAGAGAGTTGAGTGTTGGGGAGACTATCATTTCAAGCAGAAGAGCAAGGAGTTCATCATCAACACACCATCTATTACCTTTTGGTGAGTGGTGTCTCCTAGATTGGTTAGGTGTCACTTGGCAGCCTTCGTCAAGATTGTGGAGTTGAACCAAGGAGTTTGTAAGGGCAAGGATATCGCCTACTTCGTGAAGATCTACCCAAGTGAGGCAAGTCCATCATGGGCGATGGCCTTGGTGGGATAGACAAGGTTGCTTCTTCGTCGACCCTTTGTGGGTGGAGCCCTCCGTGGACTCACGCAACCGTTACCCTTCGTGGGTTGAATTCTCCATCAATGTGGATGTACGATAGCACCACCTATCGGAACCACGCCAAAAATCTCCATGTCTCCAATTGTGTTTGCACACTCCAATCCCATCCCTTTACTTTCTTGCAAGTTGCATGCTTTACTCTCCGCTACTCATATACTCTTGCCATGCTTGCTTGAAATGTATTGTGAATGTTCAAAATTGTGCTAAAACTCCACCTTAACTTAAAGAACTTAAAAACTGCTACTTTTTTTTGTTGAGGGTCTAATCACCCCCCTCTAGACACCTCTTCTCCATCCTACAATTGGTATCAAAGCATTGGTCTCCATTGCTTTGGTTTAATCACCATTGGAGGAAGATGGATGAGTCTACGTTGGGGATTCTTAGACATAGAGTGCATATATTTGATGGAGAGTTCTTTCATGAGTGGAAAATGAGATGCTTGAGATTTTCAATGAATATCAGTTGAAGAAGTACATTACTAGCCCTTGTGATGTCAATCTTATTACTACAGGTTTGCCTAGAAATTTGATTGTTTGCTTGCCTACTCTTGATTGTGCCTAGACCATATGGAGATTTCTTGAGGAACGATTTCCAAACTATTCCTTGCAAAATCTAGATGTGATTCTTCATAAGTCTATTGCTTTGAGTAAGATGAATCCCATTGATCCTAAGTTTGGTGATTGTTTATTCGAGCTTCGTGACCTTATGCGTGCCAAAGGAGATGTTAGAATCATTAGCAATATCATCTCCAAAGCCATTAGAATTCGTAAAGATCAACATTGTGATGATCATTTATCTAATGAATCACTCTCTCTAGGAATTGATCAATCACAAGACGATGTTGAACATGGATACTATGATGAGGATGATGATAGTGACTTTGATCTCGACAAGTCTATGAGACATTTTGGACATATGGACAATCTTTGTGGCTACATGGCTGGAGGACAGGAATGGGTTCTTGATAGTGGATGTACCGATCACTTGACCGGAGACAAGGATATGTTTCGTGAGCTTGCTGAAAACGACGACCCTCGAAAGTATGTCACTTTTGGTGACAACTCAAGGGGTAAGGTGGCCATCTCGCATGATAGCTCCATACAAAATGTTATGCTTGTTGAATCTCTTGGCTATAATTTACTCTCCATATCTAGACTTGCTGACTTTGGTTTCAATGTCCTATTTACTAAAGTAGATTGCCAAGTGTTTTGTAGAGATAATCATAAAATGGTCTTTACCGGTATACGTAGAGGTGATCTATATATTGTTGATTTGACTAAAAAGGCTCAACCTAGAACTTACTTAATTGCTAAATTTTCTAAAGGTTGGTTGTGGCATAGAAGGTTAGGTCATGTGGGCACGCAAAATCTTGATAAGCTTATTAAAGGTGATCATATCCTTGGAGTGAAAGATGTTATATTTGACAAGGATAGATTGTGCAGTGCTTGTCAAGCAAGAAAACAAGTTGGAGGAAGTCACCCCGTGAAGAACATCATGACCATGAGAAGACCGCTCGAGCTATTTTGTATGGATCTCTTTGGTCCCAACGCCTATAAAAGTCTCAGTGGAAACTCATTTGGTCTAGTCATAGTCGATGATTTTTCAAGATTTATGTGGGTGTTCTTTCTTGATGATAAATTGCAGGTCCAAAAGATCTTCAAGAAATTCGCTAGGAAGGCCCAAAATCAATTTGAAGTGAAGATCAAGAAGGTTCGTAGCGACAGCGAAATGGAGTTCAAGAACACAAATGTGGACACCTTTCTTGACGAAGAAGGGATTTCACATGAGTCATCGGCTGCGTACATGCCTCAACAAAATAGATTAGTTGAGAGGAAGAACCGGACTGTCACATGAACCATGCTACCGCCGCCGCCGCACGCCGCCCCGCCACGCCGGATCTTGGCTTGCCGCCATTGTCCCGGTTTTTTTCTGAAGAATACGTAAAAACCGACAAAACCGTCGCCCTCGGTTTTTTTCGTTAGATCGGTTTAGTTTGTTTTTTTTTCAGTTTCGCTAATTAGCGAACGTTCATCCGAACATTTCTGTTAGCAAACGTTTTTCGTCTGTTTGTCCTTGGTAGCGAACGTTCGTTCGATAGTCTTTTATTTTATTTTATTTTCTGCCAGGGACCTATCCACAATTATTTTTATCGTAGATTAGCCCCTGATCTTTAAACACTCGTAACTTTTTGCTCGCTTGTCCAAATCCAGTGAAACTAACGCCAAAATCTTCATCTTAGAACTCTCTTGCCAGTTAACCAACTTGAACATGATTTTGACAATCTAAAATTTGGTTGCAAGAAGATTTGAATTTGAATTTCTTTTGACCGCAGTTTGAGTTTCGTAGCTCTGATTTGATTGATTCTTTTTGCAAATCGAAGATCTTCTCTTGTACTTTCGATTTGGATCTTTTCTCTTGAGTTTTACCCTTGCATCTATTGTTTGAGTGCTTATGTATGCTATTGTTTGTTCGGGATAGAGTTTCCGGAGTGCGAAGCGTGCTACTACGAGTCACTAGGGTTTTCAGATCGTCAGCAAGGCAAGTAACACTTTGATCATACGCCTTTATTACCCAGTTTTTATGCATTAGTTTCAAACCCTCAAACATTGCATGAGTAGGAACTATTTAACATGTGGGTTTTGGGAAGTAGTTGTTGAGGTAGTACCAATTGCCCTTTTTATTCAAACCCTGGGAGTTATTTCTACGTTATGCTTATACTGCTATCCTATGCTCATAGACGTGGTTTGGTTTGAGTGATTCATGATAGTTGTGAGCATTATTATGAACTAAGGGTTATTTAAGGTGGCTACTTTAACACACATCTGGGTGGATTGTTTGTGGGCACCTGGGGTAATCCAGTGTTGTCCAAGGAGATCTCGGGGAATCCGTGTGATCATCCTATGGTCCGCCCCCAGGCTCAAAGGGATCATAAAATTATTCATGCTAGAAACTTCCGCATGCAGACACAAGCCATTATGGGCTCTAGCATAGTTGAGTATGTCGCGTGACCTCTTTCAGTGGTAAACTAGCAGATGTAGGGGATTGTAGGTGGTATGGTTTACCCGTCGAAAGGGCTAATGCTTCTGAAAGACTGTATCTCGGTCATCCGTTTCTCAAACATCATGTAGTGTGAGAAATCAAACGGAGGAGATTGAGTCTTGTGGGGAAAAGTGCGCAAACCTCTGCAGAGTGTACAAACTAATCATGGTTAGCCGTGTCCCCGGTTATGGACATCTTGAGTATCTGGTGCTTGAATTATTATGTTGATCTCATCACTTTACTTAATTAATTTGTTGGGTTAATGATTATTAATTTTGGGATTGAGATGGGGTTACCATTCTCAATGTTTTCAACAAAATTGTAGTTAAATAAAATATATTCCTTTGTTGTAGGGAAAAATTAGCTTTATGCAAAAATAACCATAGAGCCTCCACCAGCCAAATATGCATATAGTTATAGCTGCTACTTGTTCATTGCCCTATAGTGTTATTTTGCTAGCATAATCCATGTGCTGA
Organism: Triticum aestivum; assembly: GCF_018294505.1. NCBI lineage: Eukaryota > Viridiplantae > Streptophyta > Magnoliopsida > Poales > Poaceae > Triticum > Triticum aestivum. The sequence goes on along the minus strand of NC_057803.1, from coordinate 268,270,307 downwards.
CCCGTTTCGGGCTGCAACATATTATGTTGTAGACTTTTCATATGAAGAGTAAGGTGCGTTAGGTCATTGTCTTGCACTCAGCTATGTCGTTCGAGTTGATGGACTCATTTTACCTTCGAAGCCTACCGCTGTTATCTTCATTAGATGGCCTTCAGCCATATTACTGTAATAAGTACTCTCTTTTGAGATATTTGATGTAATATGTGTGTGATTGAATAACAAATCCGTATTATCTTTAATCAGGTTCACCAATTCCAAAGCTACATCAAGACCACATGGTAAGTATATGCATCACATCCATGTGCATGATGATTTCTTGCTACTGTACATATTGTTTGCAAGAGGGAATCATGAATATGGAGGTACATTTCCTATATTCACATTGTTTGCTCTGATGCATATAGCCAAGATACATGTAACTCATTGCTTGCTCCGTCATGGTTATGCATTCACATGCTCTTATATTCCATATTAACATGATTGCATAAATGTAGGGGGAGCCTATGCATGTTACATGTCTTTCCAAAGCTTTACTTGTTATTCTTCGTATATTTATCTAAATCTTTGATGTATGTTGTCATCAATTACCAAAAAGGGGGAGAATGAAAGCACAAGTGCTCCCTGGGTGATTTTGGTAATTAATGTCAACATATCTCTTGTTGGACTAATATTTCAGACGAGTTCAACAGTGGAGTGGCTTGGACAAGAGGATGTGGAACCCCTTCAAGATGCTAAGAACAAAGATTGGCAAAAGCTCAAGACAATACATTTTTATTTTAGTGATCCAAGATCAATTGAGTCCATAGGAAAAGCCAATACTATTAAAAGGGGATGAAGTGTTGCTTAATGGCTTTCTTGCTCAAAGGTCTTAGTGATATGCTCCAAAGGCCTCAACCACTTTCTCATTTCGACATATGTCCTAAACCTAAAGCCCCCCACCGATTTGATCTATCTCGCGCAACCAAGTTCACTTGACATAGCCACCGCCAGAAACCCTAATCAATTCAGTCTCACCGAGATGGGCTTGCAAACTCTCTGTTACATGTTGCAACTCTTTCGGTCTCACCGAGATATGCCGTCGGTACCATCGAGTTTCCTTGACCAACTCTCTGTTTTGCTTATTACCAAAATCAGTCTCACCGAGTTTGTGTAATTGGTCAAACCGAGTTGAGGTTTTACCCTAACCCTAGCACATCGGTTCCACCGAGTTGATCATCGGTCCCACCGAAAACACTAACGTTCACATTTTGAACCATATAGGTCTGACCGAGTTTATCGATTCGGTCCCACCGAGTTCGGTGAATTGTGTTTAACGGCTAGATCTTGTGTGGAGGCTATATATACCCCTCCACCATCCTCCAATCGTTGAAAGAGCCATCAGAACGTGCCTACACTTCCAGCATTCATTTTCTAAGAGAGAACCACCTACTCATGTATTGAGACCAAGATATTCCAATCTAACCACAAGAATCTTGATCGCTAGCCTTCCCCAAGTTGCTTTCCACTCAAATCATCTTTCCACCATATCCAAATCTATGAGAGAGAGTTAAGTGTTGGGGAGACTATCATTTGAAGCACAAGAGCAAGGAGTTCATCATCAACACACCATCTATTATCATTTGGAGACTGGTGCTCCTAGATTGGTTAGGTGTCACATGGGAGCCTCCGTCAAGATTGTGGAGTTGATCCAAGGAGTTTGTAAGGGCAAGGATATAGCCTACTTCATGAAGATCTACCCAAGTGAGGCAAGTCCTTCGTGGGAGATGTCCATGGTGGGATAGACAAGGTTTCTTCTTCGTGGACCCTTCATGGGTGGAGCCCTCCGTGGACTCGCACAACCGTTACCCTTCGTGGGTTGAAGTCTCCATCAACGTGGATGTACGATAGCACCACCTATTGGAACCACACCAAAAATCTCCATATCTCCAATTGCGTTTGCACACTCCAATCCCATCCCTTTACTTTCTTGCAAATTGCATGCTTTAGTTTCAGCTGCTCATGTACTCTTGCCATGCTTGCTTGAAATATATTGTGAATGTTTAAAATTGTGCTCAAACTCCACCTTAACTTAAAGAACTTAAAAACCGCTACTTTTCTTTGTCGAGGGTCTAATCACCCCCCCCTCTAGACACGTCTTCTCGATCCTACACTTCTTCAAAACAATATGTTGGATATGCGTCAAATAATAATATTTGGATTTTCATTTGCAGTTGAAAAATATTTTATGGAATATTTATTAAGCCCCAAAATAAATTTTGTAAAAATATTTTGTCTTATATTGGACTACAAGAATGATGAGGTCGTCAATACCATTATTACACCCACAGCCCCTGCTGCTATACATACTGGACCAATTACTAGAGCTCGTGCACGCCAATTTAATTACCAGGTACTTTCGTTTCTTGGTAACGATTCTAATGTTCATGAGAATATGATGCTGCCTATATTGGATACACTTGTTTTGCTTACAAATGAAGGGCCTGTCTTGGACAAGAAAGATGAACCTTGGAGCAAGTTCAAGCATGAAGATGATGGCGTGCGCAAGGGGAACAAGAACGGAGTTACAAGTGATGATTCCAGGACTTTGAAGCCACCATAATGAGTGCATGAAGCCTTGGACGAAATATAAAATATGCCACTTCAAAAAATTTGTCCAGAGGCTATTCTAGGTGCTGTGTCACCTTATTTTTGGGCTAGGACCATGTAATTTTGAAATACTTGATTATAGGCTATTTTTTGAGTCTGTATGTGTGGGGAAACAAGAGTTAGGGTTGGTTTCGGACCCCTCCTCCAAGGGCCATGAAATTCCGCCTCTCTCCTCCATATATAGAGCCCTTAGGGCACCGTGTATACTTTCTGTTTTGTTTAGATTATAAGTTCGCCATAGCTGCAACTTCACGTACTTCTTATGTGTTCAACAACCAGACTAAGGCATCACAAAACCCCACCTTCATTAATAAATCTTTCCTCTTATATTTGCAATACCCAGATTGCAATCTCAGTTTCTTACTTGTTCTTTGTTTGCTCGCAGGAAACATACCCTCGTGGTCAGGTTGATCGTGCTCCAGCATGGTCAATAACCTATCAGAAGTTGGTTTAGCGCTTGCTAAGGTGCCACGTCTCGCATGTTCATAGTCGGATCGTCAAGGTCGACTCCCATAGAAAACGATGGCCATGATCTCATCGAAACATCAAGAAACCTTCGCCTCTATCAAAGAATGTTCACTGTTTTATAAAGTAGCAATAATGTTTTACTATGTGTTCTGGTATTTGGTTTTATATTTTATTTAGATATATTTTTACTTCTATAGAGGAGGTTTAAAAAAAGAGAGAGAAACCGCACACACGTGCACAATGCCGTCGGGCAGCCCAGCTCCTTTTCCTCGCACGCGCACGCAGCCTAGCAAGCAGGTCGGCCCATTTCGGCGTAGACCGCAGCCCAGACTGGCATCTCACCCCGCAATTTTGCCCCTTTCTTCTCTGTGTGCCACTTGCGAGCGGGTCCCGCACTTCATCCCCTTCCTCCACCCGTGTTCGTCCTGGAGTCCACTCCCAAACCAGATTCGATCACTATCCCCACACCCTAGACCCTGGAATCCACCTATAAGGTATTCCCGAGTCCTCCTCCGCAGATTTTCGCAAAATCGGAGTTCTCCTGTGCACTAGAACGGCGGCCCGATCTCGCCGGAGTCCGCTGAAGCTGAAGCTCCGCTGCCGCCGATTTCTTCAGCACCGAGGGTCCGTAGCATCTCTTTACTCCTCTGTCTTGATATTCTTACCCTCCCCTATCTTCCTCATATTATATTCACGCAGAGACGCCCCAGAGTCGAGCAAACGGAGCTCGCCCAGAAATCCACTGCCACCGTTGCTCCAGCCTGACCTCACCGACGCTAACAGAAGGACCGGTCGTCCCTGAGGTAGTTTGCGTGTTCGCCGCATCCCTCCTCACCTCGTAGTATTTTCCCCTAGCTCGGGAGGCCTCTCCAGCAAGAGCACGCTCAAAATCCGAGCCAGCCGCACCGTCTTCCTGAACTTCGGCGGCCATCGAGCCCCTGTCTATCCGGTGAGTCATCCCATCCGTTGGATCTCTCTCTCTAACGGCCTAGATTACATCGTGTTTTTTTATTTCCCAAACCACTTTTCTTTATGTTGCGGTCGTCCGCTCTTCAGCCATCGCAGTGAACACCATCTAGCCAATCCTGTCACACCACGTGGCACATCCACAGCTACCGAAGCAGTTCTTCCAGGAACACTGTTTTGGCAAATTTCTTTTTGGGCAGATTTCATTTCAAATTTCCATTTTGGTATATCTTGAGATCCGTAACTCCAAATTCATTGATTCTTTTTCCTGTGTACTCGTAGTGACCATGAGAATTGATGCGGAGCATCCTATGGACATCACCATGTCAAGAGTCCATTCGGCGAGTGACACGTGCGACATCTACTTCACATACATAAAGGTGAATCATCTCCTTTACACGTGATCACTTGACTCCTTCGAGGATGGTATACTACTTGACACTCCACTCATGTGCATGTATAGATATTGTCGGAACGCCATAGACAACGAGGAGGAGTGCAAATGCAAGTGTACAAATACACCATCCATGAGGGAAGCCTAAAAGTGACAACGGAAGAAGACGGAGCTGCTGAAGCTACAGCGGCCGGACATCTGGGCGAGAGGCCGGACATCCGGCGCCTGTGCGGCCGCCCAGGAGCTGCACCAACAGACGGCCAAGAGCTTCAGTGGCCGGACATCCAGCGCCGGCCCGAACATCCGGCGCCTCAGCAATGCCCGGACATCCGGCGGCCAACCCCGGAAATCTGGCGACGACTATCCAGAGAAGACTGGAATGGCCTGTTCCAAGCCGGACATCCGGCCCGTGCCCCGGACATCCGGCCTCCCGCGAATGGGCGGACATCCGTCCCTGATACGTCTCCAACGTATCTATAATTTTTGATTGTTCCCTGCTATTATATTATCAACCTCGGATGTTTTATATGCATTTATATGCTATTTTATATGATTTTTGGGACTAACCTATTAACCTAGAGCCTAGGGCTAGTTTTTGTTTTTTTCCTTGTTTTAGAGTATTGCAGAAAAGGAAAATCAAACGGAATCCAATTGACCTGAAACTTCACAGAACATATTTTTGGAGCAGAAGAAGTCTACGGAGTATCGGAGATGGACCAGGAGAGTCCCGGACTGCCCACGAGGGTGGGGGGGCGCCCACCCCCCCTGGGCGCGCCCCCTGCATCGTGGAGAGCCCGGAGATCCATCGACGTACTTCTTCCTCCTATATATCCATATACCCTAATAACTTCAGGGAGCATAATATATCGGGATTTCTGCCGCCAGAAGCCTCCGTAGCCACTGAAAACCAATCTAGACCCGTTCCGGCACCCTGCCAGAGGGGGCAATCCATCTCCGGTGGCCATCTTCATCATCCCGTCGCTCTCCATGACGAGGAGGGAGTAGTTCTCCCTCGTGGCTAAGGGTATGTACCAGTAGCTATGTGTTTGATCTCTCTCTCTCGCTCTCTCTCTCTCTCTCTTTCTCGTGTTCTTGAGGTGGTACGATCTTGATGTATCACCAGCTATGCTATTATAGTTGGATCTTATGATGTTTCTCCCCCTCTACTCTCTTGTAATGGATTGAGTTTTCCCTTTGAAGTTATCTTATCGGATTGAGTCTTTAAGGATTTAAGAACACTTGATGTATGTATTGCGTGGGATACCCGTGGTGACAATGGGGTATTCTATTGATCCACTTGACGTATGTTTTGGTGACCAACTTGCAGGTTCCGCCCATGAACCTATGCATAGGGGTTGGCACACGTTTTGGTCTTGACTCTCCGGTAGAATCTTTGGGGCACTCTTTGAAGTTCTTTGTGTTGGTTTGAATAGATGAATCTGAGATTGTGTGATGCATATCGTATAATCATACCCACGGATACTTGAGGTGACATTGGAGTATCTAGGTGACATTAGGGTTTAGGTTGATTTGTGTCTTAAGGTGTTATTCTTGTACGGACTCTATGATAGATCTAACGGAAAGAATAGCTTCATGTTCTTTTACTACGGAATCTTGAATAGATCGACCAGAAAGGATAACTTTGAGGTGGTTTTGTACCCTACCATAATCTCTTCGTTTGTTCTTCGCTATTAGTGACTTTGGAGTGACTCTTTGTTGCATGTTGAGGGATAGTTATGTGATCCAATTATGTTATTATTGTTGAGAGAACTTGCACTAGGAAAGTAAGAACCCTAGGCCTTGTTTCAATGCATTGCAATACCGTTTGTGCTCACTTTTGTCATTAGTTACCTTGCTGTTTTTATATTTTCAGATTACAAAAATCTATATCTACTATCCATATTGCACTTGTATCATCATCTCTTCGCCAAACTAGTGCACCTATACAATTTACCATTGTATTGGGTGTGTTGGGGACACAAGAGACTTTTTGTTATTTGGTTGCAGGGTTGCTTGAGAGAGACCATCTTCATCCTACGCCTCCCACGGATTGATAAACCTTAGGCCATCCACTTGAGGGAAATTTGCTACTGTCCTACAAACCTCTGCATTTGGAGGCCCAACAACGTCTACAAGAAGAAGGTTGTGTAGTAGAATCAGTCCCCCAGCCTGGACATCCAGCGCCTGCTTGCGCGCAGAGTCGGGCCAGAGGCCCATGTATCCCTTTCCCATTTACCCCTTCGTGGCTTAGACTATATATACTCCTCGCCTTCCTCCTAGTTAGGGTTAGCAAAGGATTATCTCATCTAGAGATAGAGCTTTGCTCATCCATACAGATCTACTCCACGAGAGAGACCGCGGCCTCTACGGAGAAGATCCACCTTGGATTCAAAACCCCTCATGAGAAGAGGCCCTCGTGGATTCAAGACCTCCTCACAGAGATGAACTAGTTACTCTATGTATCGTCCTTTGTTGGATTTGGACCGTGTATCTCTTTGTGTTTCGAGGATGTAGCACATGTGTGATTGCGTCTTATCTATTTGAGTGTTTCCCCTCATTTCCCCTCATGATTTCCCTCGCGTGTCTCCTCGTGTTCTTTGTGTTCTTCGTAGGATCCCCTCCAATCGTTAAAGATCGGGCGTTTAGGGTTCTACCCTACATCATCTTGGTATCATGAGCCACGTTGATCACGTATTTGGAGCCCCTACCCCCTCTTTTCTAGCTTGATTTTGTTGTGTTCTTCCCCAATTTCAAGAATCCCCACCAAAAATAACCCCAATTTTTTTTGTGATTTGTTGCTGTGATGAAGTTTTGTTGATTTTGATCCATGGATTTGCTTGGTTTCGAGTGGATCTAGCATCTCCCCAAGTTTCCCCACCTTCCATCCACGAAATCCATCAAATTTTGCCCCCGAAATCATCAATTTCCGCCACAAATTCGAAAAATTCCGCCCCAACGAGATCTGGAATCGTCGGGCCGGACATCGGGGCCCCAAGCCATACATCCGGCTCCTGGAGCACAACGTCTGCATGGTTCTCGACATACACCCCCGGATATCCGGCCCCACCCCCGGATTTCCGACCCTTGGGATTACAGCCATCACCGTTTCGCCGTTTTGACCATAACTTTCACATCCGGAGTCCGATTTTCGCGTTCTTTAGCTCGTTGAGTATCTATTGACATCCTCTATCCCTCTAGATAGGTTCCATCACCATTTGACTCCATCAAAGTTTTGCCACTTTGGCATCTTTGCCTAGGGCTTCCACCATATCATCCGCATAACCACCACCGACTTCCGCAACCTAACCCATTTTGTTCCTTACAACATCTGAGGTTGTTTGAGTTGTGATTCGAGTCTCCTAAGGTGTTTCAGCTACTTAGGGATGGTCGCTTCTTCGTCATTCACCACCATAACTTCCGCATAGACTTACCCACCATACACTTCCGCCACCTCAACCCATTTTGACCGGGTTTCCACCAATACTTACACAACCATCCCGCTACCACCTTTTTACATTTGACATTTGAGATTTTGAGTTTGCGGTTTTTTCCATTTCCTAAGGTGTTTCAGCTACTTAGGGACGGTTCGACATCGAGAACACCGCCACTCATCATCGCCATGAGGTCGTCATCGTACATAATGACGGTAACCTCGACGACATCACTGTATATTCTTGCCATTGCATTAATAAACCCTAGCCCATTTTGCGTCACTTGCCTATCAAGACTAGCCATTTGAGTATTGCCGGCAACGTTACTTGTGCACATTAGTGATCTACACCTCCCATTGCATACATACCATATCGTCTTGGTATCATCATATCATCTCTTGTGTCACAAGATTGTTCCCATATATACACAATTGCTATCTTGGTTTGTGCATCGTGGCCATACAAAAAAATAAAGATTAAGCTTTCAAGCAAAGAAAAAGAGTGAACAAATAGCTTGTAAGCAAGTGCCATCGCATCATACCACATTGCATAAGATTGACATATCCGATCATCTTGGATCATCTTGAGAGAAACACCGGGATCCATACATACATAGCATACTTGGGATAGAAATTTTATCCATTCTGCATCTTATAGGTTGTGCACAAGTGTCGTATCCGCCTATTGAGCAATCGTGCTAGTGTCTCTCTTGAGTTGTGCAACACGAGCGTTTTCTGTGGATTCCACATTTTGTGCTCATTCCTTGGTTGCACGACCCCATTTATCTATCCATGTGTGTGTTTCCGTGTGCCACATATTGCTATTGGTCTACTTGTTGCACTTATGAATTTGTGAATCTTTTTCAACATTATTGACTCTTGCTAACATTTTGCATCAAATTTTTGTGCCACTATCCTCGCCGAGCTCCACCATAAGCCTTATTTGTGTAGATGTGAGAAATTGACAAGATCCGGTACCAATTGTGCTATTTCCTTGTTACATTATTGAGTGATCATTGATCCATCTTCAACAATGGTTAAGGTACATTTGGTCTAGTTCTTCTCTTTCTCCCACTCACATTTGCCCGAGTCTTGTGATGGATAGGCAAGGCATTTCACCTTCGGTCTACACCAACAACGACGAGTCTGATGCCAAGAAAAACTCCATCAACGCCAAGATGCAAACTCAAATGGAGGAGATCAAATCCCTCATCAAGTCCTACAAGCAATCTTCCTCATCTTCGAGAAGACGCTCAATAGCACATTCTTCCAAGCTACCATCTCCGGTAAGGTCACATCGGCATCGACACCATCACCACCACGAATGTGAAGGTCAAGAGCTCAACACCAACAACTGCTCAATGACTTCACCATCTCTCTTGGCATCTTCGCCAAGCGACTTCAAGGCATCTTCGCCAACAAGCACCTCAAGATTACGCTCAAGAGAAGCTCCCTAAGCTCAAGTCTGCGACTTCCACAAGCTACTGTGACCTCGACACCGACCATGAGATTCCTTTCTATGGGACTCTATAACCCGAGGAGTATCTCAAGTGGGAGCGTTTGATGGATGACTACCTCAAGCTACATAAAGTTCCTCCCGAAGATCAAGTGAAGTGCGCCACAAGGAACTTCCACGACTACGCGTCCACATGGTGGCTTCACGCACCTTCGGATACCTACGACATGAGTTGGCCCAAGACGAAGAGAGATTTGCGGCGAGAGTTTGTGCCTCCAACCTACATGGAACAACTTCTACACCAATTGGAGAACACCATCCAAGGATCCAAGTCCATCAACGAGAACTTCAAGGAGATGAAGCATTCCTTGCGACGAGCCGGCGTGGATGACCCCATTCAATGAAGTTCCACTTCATGATGGGATTACACAACGACATCTCCAAGACTATCTTCCTCGAGAACTACAAGTCCCTCGATGACTACTACATTGGTCCTCTCAAGGCGGAACAAGAACTCATGAAGGCCAAGACTTCTCCACCCCAAGATCACTTCGCGACGACCTAGCTCCAAGGCGATGAGCATGAGGCTAGTACCACCATGATGTCCAAGCCCGACGAGCTCTAAGATAATGCTCCCAAGTTCGACTTCATCGCCATCCCTCTTTGTGGCATTGATGGTGCCGAGTCCACTTCGACTCTTTTTCAAGATGGTGTGGCGACGACTATGACTACGGAGCCTCTCAAGGAACAAGCTTTGGAGGCAAGTGACATGGTGACGAGCAAGGATGATGCTTCCATCTTAGGAGGCGAGAGTAATGATGTGCCATCTTCGGCCTTCATCCACGGAGATGACAACAAGATGGTTGAGCATGGGATTTTCCCATCGACCACGGTGATATATGATGACTTAGTGACTTGTGCCACCATACTGAGAGTGAGAGTGACTTGACCACTAGCCCCATATATGATGTGTTGCCCCAATTCCCATGTGAGGAGAGCCACAACGCCCACCACTTGAGTGAGATGAGTGACTCCACCATATGTGAGATTGAGTGCACCAACTTTGAGAGAGTGAGTGAACCACCACATAGAGAGAGTAAGGCCACTATGATTTCTAATGACTTAACCTCTACCTATATTGTGTCTTCTCATTTGGTGCTAGGTCCCATATATGACGATGCACCAATTCTCGACAACTTCGTCCTTCCTTTGGATAAGACGATGGCCATGGTTGAATATGATGCACTCCCCACATGGTTCCATCAAGATGAAGATGACCACCATTTGGTCTTTACCACCTCACCTACACCACATGAGTGGAATGACAAAGGTAACATAGGTGAAGGTGATGCTCTAGTCCCACTAGTGGACATTCTTGACATTGTTTGCTTGCATGATGTTGATCAACCTATTACCATGCTTCATGGTAGTGTGACTTCCTAATGCGATGATTTCCCCATTTATGATGAGTTTGATGATTGCCATGTGGAGTCCATTAATTGTGATGCCATGTTACATAGGATTTCTTGTGACAATTCTCTAGGTCACATCATGTTTGACAATCCGCTTGACTTGTCATATGCTATGCATGAGATCAATCATATGTCATATTTGCAATCTCTTCTTAGTGACTATGCATATGCCATTAAAATAAACCCAATTTGCACATATGCATAGATGACAAGCCCATGGTTATCGGCATTTGTTTCTCTTGTGATGATATTGATATGCTCCCTTTGCATCATTCATCTCATATTCCATGCCATGACCACCTAGCTTCGGATATGCATTGTTTTGGGTGTTGCCCATTTTCTCCATATGATGTTTCAGTATTGCTCATGAGGAGACCCCCATAGTTTCCTCGTACATTTTAGGAGATTTTGATCCATCCCATCCATTTCATGATCCCAATACTTGTGTGCACAATATGCTTCCCATGAATAAACATGCTATTGATGTGCCATATACTTGCATTCTCAATTTGTGTCCCCATCGTGTTATACATAACAACTATTCTTTCATGATGGATGACATGTTCTTATACCATGCTTCAAATTTCTTTGAGCGATGCTTATCTTGTGCTAACTCTCATGTGCACATACACATCATGATGGATGATGTTTACATTTACCACACACACAATTTCTTTCATTTGTATCTTTGTTGTGTAGGTACCCATGCTTACTTGTCAATCTCACAATTCCATGAGTTGACAAAACAAGCTCTAGAGATCAACAATGACTTGGGATACCATGGATTGTCTTTCCCACCGCTCTCTTCGCGCAAAGACTTCACGAATTTCTTCTACATTGCCATCACTTGGCTATGCGTTATTGTCCAATACATATTCTATGCCCATCTTGCCATGTTCACTTTGCATGATATGCCCATTCCTATGCCTTTGCCATGCATCTGTGACACATGCTTTGTATTACACATGATGATTGATTCTCGTACTTGTATGTGTATTCGCAAGCTTGGTGGAGATATTGCTTGTTATTGCCATGTTTGCTTTGTGCACCATTCGTATGATGATACTATGATCATGCTTTGTGTTTGTGCTTGCGATATGTCATGTGCATTGTCTATGCCTATTAATTGCTCACATGACATGATTGACATGATTTCCCCTAGTGTGTTGCATCTTCGCTCCACTAGTTTGCACGACATAATTGATATGCTTGCCTATGTTGCATCACCCATGATTCATGCTTGCTCATTTCTCGTGGTTGATGACAACCACCTACATGCTTTGCAAATGATTGTTATTGCTTCTTGTCATATATCTCCATATGTTGCCTCTCTCATGCTAGATGATTTTCCATGTATTGAGTGCAAGTATGCCTTTAGTCTTGATAATGAGTTTGCCCCCATAGCATTCTCACATATATTTGGATATTTTGACATATTTCTTGTTAAGCATGCTTGTATTACCTCTTTGCACCATGTACCTAGTGCCATGAATATTGCCATTGTTGCATCATATTATTCATGCACTTGTGCTTCTAATGGTTATGTGCAAGAGAAGAGAACCATCATGATGGATGATGCGTTTATCTACCATGCGCATACATTCTTTGCTTTCGTTTGTGCATGTGTAGGATACTTCGACTTTGTGTCAACTTCCACGTCATGTGAGTTGACAATCCAAGCTCTTGAGAGCGAACCACCTTCTACCACGACGATTCTACATCGCACTTGCTTGTACTTCGGCATTGTGAAGGACGCACAAGGACACGCCTTCAAGGTGACATCTTTCTTGAGCATGGATATGACGGATCATACTACTTGTGTTGCTTGCACCATTAGACTTATTGTTCATCTTGGACCACTTGATTGCACACATGTTAGAGATCTTGCTTCTACTTGCCATTCTCACATTTCCATGCCTCATGACATATATACCTTGTGTGTTGCATCAAATTCTTGGATTACTTGCTCCTATCATATGTTTAGTTGCAACCCATCACTTCACATATGCCATGTCCCATTGATTGCTACATGCTTGCCATGATTACCTCACACATGATGAACAATTGCTCTTTCCATTGTGTTGAGTACCACACGATATTCACTACACCCCATGCACATTATGCTTGGATTGTCCTGCACTTGACCCATGTGTTTAGAAACTTCATTTTATTTGGTGTTGTGAATGCTTCTTATCCCTACCATAGACCTTTCATTGAGCGCTTTGCCCATGGTTGCTATGACTTTGAGGTAGATGCTTATTTTCTTGTTACACATATTTGCATCACTACCTCATATTTACATGCTTGTCTCCATGATATCTTTACTTGTGCTCGATTGATATGCTTACATGCCATGTCACAATCCTCTGTCACACCATATGCTTTGCATGACGATGACACTTGTTTGGTGAATCACCTCTTGAATGCTTGGTTTTGCACTAACGCTAACCACATTTATTTTTCCAAGTGTTTGTTGTCCTTACTCATTCTGAAGGAATCAGAAGACGGTGCGACATTGGAAAGTGCCCATTTCGAGCTTCAAGAAGATGAGTACATGGTGAAAGTCCACTCCTACACAGTGAAGCCATCTCTTTCCCATGGTGATTTGGTTTTCGATCCGAGGTCGGATCTTTCCCAAGGGGGGGGGGAGATGATGCGGAGCATCCTATGGACATCACCATGTCAAGAGTCTGTTCGGCGAGTGACACGTGTGACATCTCCTTCACATACATAAAGGTGAATCATCTCCTTTACACATGCTCACTTGACTCCTTCGAGGATGGTATACTACTTGACACTCCACTCGTGTGCATGCATAGCTATTGTTGGAATGCCACGGACAACAAGGAGGAGTGCGAACGCAAGTGTACAACTATACCATCCGTGAGGGAGGCCTGGAAGCGACGACGGAAGAAGACGGAGCTGCTGAAGCTACAGCGCCCGGACATCCGGGCCAGAGGCCGCACATTCGGCGCTTGTGTAGCCGCCCAGGAGCTGCACCAACAGACGGCCAAGAGCTTCAGTGGCCGGACATCCGGCGCTAGCCCGGACATCCGGCGCCTCAGCAACGCCCGGACATCCGGCGACCAACCCCGGAAATCCAGCGACGACTATCTAGAGAAGACTCGAATGCCTCTTCCAGGCCAGACATCCGACTCGTGCCCCAGACATCTGGCCTCCTGCGAACAGCCGAACATCCGGCCCCCAGCCCAAACATCCGGCGCCTTCCTCCATGCAGAGTCGGGCTAGAGGCCCATGTATCCCTTTCCCATTTACCCCTTCGTGGCTTAGACTATATATACTCCCCCCCTCCTCCTAGTTAGGGTTAGCAAAGGACTAGGTCATTTAGATTTAGAGCTTTGCTCATCCATATGGATCTACTCCATGATAGAGACCGCAACCTCTACGGAGAAGATCCACCTTGGATTCAAGACCCCTCACGGGAAGATCCCCTCGTGGATTCAAGACATCCTCACGGAGATAAACTAGTTACCCTATGTATCATCCTTTGTTGGATTTGGACCATGTATCTATTTGTGTTTCGAGGATCTAGCACATGTGTGATCACTTCTTGTCTATTGAGTGTTTCCTCTCGTTTCCCCTCGTGATTTCCCTCGCATTTCCCCTTGTGTTCTTTGTTTTCTTCGTAGGATCCCCTCCAATCGTGAAAGATCAGGCGTCTAGGATTCTACCCTACATCAAGAATACTATAGAAACAAAATTTCACATGTTTGCACTTTTCAAATTTGATTTTTTTAAATTTGAATTGAACCTTCCGGAGGCCATATCTTTCAAACCGTTGATCCAAATTAGTTGATCCTTTTTGCATTGTGATCCTATTAGCATGTAGATAATATATACCTATTGTTATGTTCTGTTAATTAAGTTTCTATTTGAATTCCTTGATGTTGGCTTTATTGTGGTGTTATGTGAGTACGGTTTAGTTATCGATGCCTTTGTTATTCGTATAGATTGTCTGGAGTGCGAAGTGGATCAAAATTAAGCGTTAGAGTACTTCAATGCCATTCAAGGCAAGTTTGCACTTTTGATTATAGTTAATATGATATTCTGCTATGCATGTGTGATTTTATGAAATGATATATGATTGGCCTGATATGTTGATGCGGAGCATCCCAAGGTCATTCCCATTGATCTACCTACGTCACCCATGACACCACTTGGACCAATGACAAGAGCACGAGCAAAGGCTATCGAGGTGAACTCGCTCCTTTCTGAACTACCAACTTTGGCCCATGAGACATGGATACTACCTAATACGGAAACACTATGTGTGCTCAGGTACTTGGAGGAAAGCCACGGAACATTTACATCCAACGGACAAGACGACAAGGACATCGAGCACGAAGGACAAGAAGAAGAGCTGCCACGGAAGCTACAACCATCGGACGACCGGCCCAGCCCGGACGTCCAGCCCCTGAAGGCCACAACGTCCCAAGGAATCCAGGCCATCGAAGGCTACAGCGGTTGGACGTCCGACCGGGTCCGGACGACCGACACCTCCCAGGCCCCAGACGACCGAGCCCCTCCGGGACGACCGTCGCCACACCACCCGAGCGGAAACAGCGGAAATCCGAGGAAGACTGGACGAGCGGCAACTGGACGACCGGGCCCCTAGGGACGTCCGACACCACGACGATAGAACCTAATCTACGGAAGTCCGAAGATCTACGGGCGTCCAGACCGTCCCGAGCTTCCGGACGTCCGACGCCCACCGGAAGTCCGACCCCTGGCTGTGTCCAGTTGCGGGTTGAGGTCCATGTACCCCTTCACGTTGCCCCATTTGCACTAAGACTATAAATAGACCTCTCCTAATCCTAGTTAAGGTTAGCAAAGGATTAGCTCATTTTATGAGAGAGCTTTGCTCATCCACTTTGTTACCTTCTCCTCAGAGATCGTGCCTCCTCGGAGAAGATCCCCCAAGTGGATTCAAGACCCCTTCACGAGAAGAACTCAAGACCTCCTCACGGAGAAGAACCGGTTACCCTTTGTATCGTCCCTTGTTGACTTTGGATCGTGTGATCTCTATGTGTACTCGGATCTAGCATATGTGTTATCGTTCTTGTTGGTTCGAGTGATTCTATCGTGTTTCCCCTCGTGTTCTTCATGTTCTTCGCGGGATCCGCTCCTTTCGTGGAAGGTCGTCCGAATAGGGTTCCACCCTACATCATCTTGGATCAGAGCAAGGTTGATCATGAATTTGGAGCCCTACCCCTCTTTTTCTAGCTTGATTTTGTTGTGTTGCTTCCCAAATTCGAAAATTCCATACAAAAATAGCCCCAAATTTTTTTGTGTGATTTGTTGGTGCGACAGAATTTTGTTGGATTCGATCCATGGATTTGCTTTGCCTTGAGTGTATCTAGCTTTCCCCCTTCATCTCCACCTTTTTCATCCATGAAATCGCCTGGATTTGACCATTTTTGCCACATCCATGACGAACCCTAGCAGTTCATCCCGTGCCCGAAATCGCACAGGCATCGGACGTCCCACAACTTACGGACATCCGATGACCGGACGACCGGCCCCCTCCCGGATGTCTGTAAAACCCTGACGAAACTGAATATTTCACCCCCAAAAATTTCGGCCACCGCCCACTTCCGCATACGTAGTCCCATACCACAACCACCTTACGTTGATCCGCTACCCACTCCGGCACAATTTTTGCCACATTTTGCTTTGAGAATTTGAGTTGTGGTTTCTGTGTCCTATTGTGTTTCGGCTATATAGGTACAGTTCGACATCGATATCACCGTTGCTCATCTTCGCCACGGACGCGTCATCGACAACAACCACTCCACCATTTTGACACCATACCGTAAGCAAGAATCGGTAACCTCATCATGGTATCATGATACATCATTCTGACCATTGCTTTGATAACCCCATAGCCTTACTTTTCGCGTAGCTTACCCATCGAGACTAGCCTTTGAGTATTGTCGGTAATGTGACCTGTGCACATTAGTGATCATACTTCCCATAGCATACATACCATATCATTGGTGCATATCTTGGTATCATCTCTTGTGTCACAAAGTTGTCATCGCATACACATTTTCTATCTTGGTTCGTAAAGCATTGCATGAGAAAAGAGCTCAAAAGAGAAAGAGCCAACCAAGCTTTTAAGCAAAAGGGAAAGATAAGCAAAAAGCTTTTAAGGAAGAACCATAGCATCATGCAACATTAAGATTGTCATACTAGATCATCTTGGATCATATCATCGGAATACCATACATAGAGCATACTTGGGAGAGAAACCATTGCATTTTTGCTTAGTAGGTTGAGCATAAGTCTTCATCTCCGCCTTTTGTGTAATCGTGCTAGCGTCTCTCTAGTGTTGTGCAACAAGAGCATTTTCGTGGATTCCACTTTTTGGCTCATTCCTTGGTTGCACGACCCCACTTATCTCTTTGCGTGTGTGTTTCCGTGTACCATATCTTGCTATTGGTCTACTTGTTGCATTGCAAACTTGTGAATCTTTTCCAACATTATTGAAGTTCACTAACAATTGCATCAAATTTTGTGCCACCATCCTAACCGAGCTCCACCATAAGATTTTACTTGTGTAGGTGTAAGAAACCGACAAGAATTGGTACCAATTGTGCTATTTCCTTGTTCCACATTGGAGTGATCATTGATCCATCTTCAACTTCGGTCAAGGTACATTTGGTATTGTTCTTATCCTTCTGCCACTCACAAAATTGCTTGCAATGATGGATAGGCCAAGTACTTCTACCAACCCACTCTTCCTCGAGCAAGACGATGACATGTCTTCATACGTCACAAAGAGCCACCTCTTTTGTGCACAACGTGCTTTGCATCAAGAGCAAAAAGCAATGAGTGAACGCATCGACAACCTCGCCACCGACTTGCGACTCTCCGAACAACGTACAAGAGACTATTTCGACAACAAGCTCGACGGCCACAAGCAAGAGAATGACGCAAGAATGGACGAGATTCGTGCTTTGTTGCTCAACCGCTCTTCTTCCACTTCGTCCTTGATAGAGGTAAAGGTGTCCCGTCTTTCGATGAGATGGTGGCAATCATTTTGGAGGAAGTCGACTTTGATGATCCAACTACGAGCGTGTGAGGACGTCGTGCCTTAGCAATCGCTAAACTAACTCCGAGAGGTTATTGACCACGTCGGAGCACGATCAACCTGACCATGAAGGTCTATTTCCTGCAGGCAAACGAATAACAAGTAAGAAACTAAGATTGCAATCTGGATATTGCGAATATAAGAGGAAAGCTTTATTTATCAAGGTGGGGTTTTGTGACGCCTTTGTTTGGTCGTTGAACACAAACGAAGTACGCGAAGTTTCAGCTATGGTGAACTTTAATCTAAACAAAATCCAAAGTCTAAACGATGCCCTAAGGGCTGTATATATGGAGGAGAGATGAGGGAATTTCGTGGCCCTTGGAGGAGGGGTCTCAAACAAACCCTAACTCTTGTTTCCCCACACATACGGACTCTAAAAACAGCCTATAATCAAGTATTTCAAAAGTACATGGGTCTGGCCCAAAAATAAGGTGACGCAACACCTAGGATAGCCTCTGGACAAAATTTCTGAAGTGGCATCTTGTATATTTCGTCCAAGGCTTCATGCACTCATTATGGTGGCTTCAAAGTCCTAGAATCATCACTTGTAACTCCGTTCTTGTTCAACTTGCACACGCCATCATCTCCATGCTTGAACTCGCTCCAAGGTTCATCTTTCTTGTCGAAGCTAGGACCTTCATTTGTAAGCAAAACAAATGTATCCAATTTAGGCAGCATCATATTCTCATGAACATTAGAATCGTTACCAAGAAACGAAAGTACCTGGTAATTTAATTGGCGTGCGCGAGCTCTAGTAATTGGTCATGTATGTACAACAACAGGGGTTGTGGGTGTAACAATGGTATTGATGTCGTCATCATCCTCCCCTTCTTGAAATGAAGTCATCCTCGATGGAAGCTCATCTTCCTCACCCAAATAAGGCTTCAAATCTGCAATGTTAAAAGTGGGACTAACCCCAAAATCTGCAGGCAGCTCAAGTTTATATGCATTATCATTTATTTTCTCTAACACCTTAAAAGGACCATGAGCACGTGGCATTAGTTTTGATTTGCGCAAATTAGGAAATCTATCCTTACGGAAATGTAACCAAACAAGATCTCCAGGTGCAAACACAACATGTTTTCTACCCTTATCTCTAGCAAGTTTATATTTAGCATTCATACGCTCAATGTTTTCCTTAGTTAACTCATGAATTTTTAAAATCAATTCAACACGTTCTTTAGCATCAAAATTAACCTTCTCCGAAGATGGAAGAGGCAACAAATCAATAGGTGCACGAGGTAGGAAACCATACACAATTTCAAAAGGGCACATCTTGGTAGTAGAATGCAATGAACGATTATACGAAAATTCAATATGAGGCAAGCATTCTTACCACATTTTCTTATTATTCTTCAAAATGGCCCTAAGCATAGTCGACAATGTTCTATTGACTACTTCAGTTTGTCCATTAGTTTGGGGATGACAAATAGTACTAAAAAGTAGTTTAGTCCCCAACTTAGCCCATAAACATCTCCAAAAGTGGCAAAGAAATTTAGTATCACGATCTGAAACAATAGTATTTGGCACACCATGCAAGCAAATAATTTCACGAAAGAATAAATCTGCAACATTAACAACATCATCGCTTTTATGACATGGTATAAAGTGTGCCATTTTTGAGAATCTATCCATGACAACAAATATGCTATCCCTCCCCTTCTTTGTTCGAGGTAAACCTAAAAAAAGTCCATAGATATATCCTCCCAAGGAACACTAGGTATAGGCAAAGGCATATACAAACCATAAGGATTGAGTCGTGACTTAGCTTTTTGACATGTAGTGCAGCGAGCAACAAAACGCTCAACATCCCATCTCATCTTTGGCCAAAAGAAATGTGTAGCAAGTGTGTCCTTCATCTTCTTCATGCCAAAGTGTCCCATTAATCCTCCTCCATGCGCCTCCTGCAACAACAAAAGATGAACGGAGCTAGCTTATCAATTCTATTGGAAAATTTTCATAAATCACTATTGGAGGTTTTGAATTTCCTCTTCCTACTGTCAAGAAGAAATATGATATTCTTATTGTTGGGGATGTGCATATCCCCGTTGAGGTAACCTAGTGTTATTCGAAATTTCTCCGGTTTCATGCGATTCGTGTTAACAAGACTTGATCAACCTTGTTAGTGGATTCCTTTTGATGAGCATGAGATGGATGAAGTTAGAAAGCACAACTTTCTGTACCCTCCTTTTACTTTCTTTTATTTATATTAAATAAAGAAAAAAAATTAGTATTTTCTATCTGTTTTCTGAATTATCCTTGCAATAAAAAATACCACGAAAATAAAAGTTCTCCAAATGCCCTGAAAATGAAATATGATTTTTCCAGAATATTTAAGAATTTTTAGCACTAAGAACACACCAGGGGGACCCACCATGTGCCCACGAGGGCGGAGGGTGCGCCCACCCCCTGGGCACACCCCGTGCCTCGTGCACCCCACGTGGGTCCCCTCCACTTATCCTTGCACCCACACACTTTGTCTTGCTCCGGAAAAAAATCACCCACCAGCTCAAACCCGTGTTCTAGCTCATCTTGTTGCCATTTTCGATCTCCTTGCTCAAAGCTCCATTCACAAAACTACTTTGGGGGATTGTTCTTTGGTATATGACTCCTCCAATGGTCCAATTAGTTTTTGTCCTAGTGCTTTATTTATTTCAAATTTTTGCTGCTTAGGTGACCCTGTTCTTGAGCTTGCATGTCAAATTTATGTGGTCAAAAGTAGTTTTAATGCATGATATAGCCTGTAGGCACTTGCGGGAGTAGTTGCTATCAATTTTGTAGAGTTTGGTTCACTTTTATTTTAAGTTACTAAAATTTTCAGAAAAAGATGAAGAGATTTTTGAGGGGCTCATCGAGCTGAAGCTCTAAGGATAAGCAAAGTCAAGAGAATAAGAAGCCCAAGTATAATCTCCCTCATGTTGCGGAGGTTCGGCCGTGTGAATGGCCTTGTGATGAGTTCTTGAGAGAAGCCGTGATTCATGAAGATTTTTATTATTTGGCTGAGAATTCAGGCCTCGCCGACTTCCTCCACGACCAGCGCGAACAGTATCTCTTACTCACCAATATTTTTATGCAAAATTTTCATTTCCATGCTAGGAGATCACCACCTTTGGTGGAATTTTATTTGTATGATGAGCATAAGGAGATGTTGCTTTATGATTTTTGCTGGGTTTGTAGGATACCCTTTGAGGGCAGCATAGAGGAACCACATCGTAATGATGTGGAGGGATTTATTGATACAATTGCTGAAGGGGAAACGAAGAAATTTTCTGATGCAAGAATCACTAGTATACATTTTCCTGTTCTATGTTACTTTGCAATATTTGCTAGTAGATGATTAATTGGTCGCGGGAACTGTGGAAATCTTAGTGCCCCTGATATTGTTATTTTGCGCCATGCTTTGTTTCATGATACCACTTTCAGTTTAGGCGCTATTGTTGCTAAACGGTTAAATCTGAACTATACGAAGGGTCCCGTATTAGGAGGCATCTTCGCCTCGCACCTTGCTGCACACTTTAAAATACCTATTAGGCATTATGAGAAAGAGGAAAAGTTGTTGCCTCATATTTTTCTAGATTATAAGAGCATGGTAGCACATGATTTTATTATTAAGAATAAGAAGAAGATGCTTAACTATAGACTGATGTTTGATAAGAAGCACATTGAGACTATTACCTTGCCTGCTCGCTCTTTGTTTGACATATTTTCAGGCACGTACCTTATTTTGCCGGAGGCTGTTCAGGCATACCAGAGCCTGACTTCAGCTCCAGACCCTCCTCAGTACGACCCCAGCTATAACTTTGATCCATGGGCATAGACCAACTTAGACTAAAAGCCTAAGTTTGGGGAGTACGTATTTCTCGCTAACATTACATTCATGTTTACACACTCATGCCGGTTGTCGGTGCTCATACTTTTTCATTGTATCATCCATGCTAGTTTATTTACTTTTAAAGCTTTCTTCTTGTGTGCTTGAAAAACCTTAACAAAAAACCAAAAAAAATAGTTGTAGCTTTTAGCTAGTTTACTTTCCATACCTGTAGTAGTGGTAATTAAAAAGAAAACCCAAAAACATTTCTCGTTCTTCTTTTGCTTGTTGGGAGCTTTCCCGTGTAAATAGTTTTGTTTCTTTTCTTTGGGGTCGAGAGGAGAAGACCACGATGAAAATGTTGAGTGGCTCTCATGTGCATTATTGTTGATCTAGCAAAGAGCCCATATTACCTCGTCTTCTCCCTTGTATTGAATGCTTGCAGATTCCAGCTTAGTCCAATGCATGTGCACTATTTATTATCCACACTATTTGGTCGTGCAAGTGAAAGGCAATAATGACAATATATGATGAACTGATTGTGATAAAAAAGCTGGTATGAACTCGACCTCTCTTGTTTTTGTAAATATGATTAGTTCATCGTTCCTGATTCAACATATTATGAATGAAACATGTTTGCAATGATAATTAGAGATTATAGTTGCCCATGCCATGCTTAATTTTCTAGGAGTTTATAATGGTTTACCTTGCGTGCCAACATGCTATTAAAATGGTTGTGATGTGGTATAATAGGGTGGTATCCTCCTTTGAGCGATTCGAGTGGCTTGACTTGGCACATGTTCACACATGTAGTTGAAACAAAATCAACATAGCCTCCATGATATTTATGTTCATGGTGAATTATATCCTACTCATGCTTGCATTTAGCGTTGATTAATTTAATGCATGTTCATGACTGTTGTCGCTCTCTAGCTGGTCGCTTCCTAGTCTCTTTCTAGCCTTCACTTGTACTAAGCGAGAATACTACTTGTGCATCCAACTCCATAAACCCCAAACTCATTCCATATGAGTCCACCATACCTTCCTATATATGGTATCTACCTGTCGTTCCAAGTAAATTTGTATGTGCCAAACTCTAAACCTTCAAATAAACATTCTGTTTTGTATGCTCGAATAGCTCATGTATCAACTAGGGCTGTCTGTATCTTCCATGCTAGGCGGGTTATTCTCAAGAGGAGTGGACTCCGCTCCTCACTCACGAGAAAATGGCTGGTCACTGGATGCCCAGTCCCATGCTCAAATTAAATCAAAATAATTGCAAACAAAACTCCCCCAGGATTGTTGTTAGTTGGAGGCACCCGTTGTTTCGGGCAAGCCATGGATTGATGCTTGTTGGTGGTGGGGGAGTATAAACTTTACCATTCTGCTTGGGAACCGCCTATAATGTGTGTAGCATGGAAGATATCAAGATCTCTCGGTTGTTATGTTGACAATGAAAGTATACCGCTCAAAATATTATTCATCTCTATTTCAAAACCGAGCTCTCGCACCTCTACAAATCCCTGCTTCCCTCTGCGAAGGGCCTATCTATTTACTTTTATGTTGAGTCATCATCCTCTTATTAAAAATCACCAGTTGGAGAGCACCGCTGTCATTTGCATGTATTATTGTTAGTTTACATTGAGTATGACTTGACTGGATCTCTTTTACCACAAGTTAAAATTTCCAGTCAGCCCTTGATCTTCAGGGGTGCTCTGCATTTATGTTTTGCGGTCTCAAAAAGGGCTAGCGAGATACCATCTTGTTATACCATATTATGATTGTTTTGAGAAAGTGTTGTCATCCAAGATTTATTATTATTGCTCGCTAGTTGATTATGTCGTTGATATGAGTAAACATGAGACCTAAATGTTATTATGAATATGGTTAGTTCATAATCTTTGCTAAAAACTTGAATGTTGGCTTTACATATTTACAACAACAAGAGCAAACAGAGTTTGTAAAAGTTTTTCTTTATCACTTTCAGTTTGTCAACTGAATTGCTTGAGGAGAAGCAAAGGGTTAAGCTTGGGGGAGTTGATATGTCTCCAACGTATCTACTTTTCCAAACACTTTTGCCCTTGTTTGGGACTCTAACTTGCATGATTTGAATGGAACTAACCCGGACTGACGCTGTTTTCAGCAGAATTGCCATGGTGTTATTTTTGTGCAGAAATAAAAGTTCTTGGAATGACCTGAAAATCAACGGAGGTTATTTTTGGAATATATAAAAAATACTGGCGAAAGAATCAAGGCCAGGGAGCCCACACCCTGTCAATGAGGGTGGGGGCGTGCCTATCCCCTGGGCGCACCCCCTGCCTCGTTGGCCCCCTGGTTCTCCTCTGACCTCAACTCCAACTCTATATATTTGTGTTCAGGGAGAAAAAAATCAGAGGGAAGGATTCATCACGTTTAGGATACGGAGCCGCCGCCAAGCCCTAATCTCTCTCGGGAGGGCTGATCTAGAGTCCGTTCGAGGCTCCGGAGAGGGAAATCCGTCGCCATCGTCATCATCAACCTTCCTCCATCACCAATTTCATGATGCTCACCATCGTGCATGAGTAATTCCATCGTAGGCTTGCTGGATGGTGATGGGTTGGATGAGATTTATCATGTAATCGAGTTAGTTTTGTTAGGGTTTGATCCCTAGTATCCACTATGTTCTGAGATTGATGTTGCTACGACTTTGCTATGCTTAGTGCTTGTCACTAGGGCCCGAGTGCCATGATGTCCGTTCTGAACCTATTATGTTTTCATGAATATACGCGAGTTCTTGATCCTGTCTTGCAAGTCTATAGTCACCTATTATGTGTTATGATCCGTTAACCCCGAAGTGACAATAACCGGGATACTTACCGGTGATGACTGTAGTTTGAGGAGTTCATGTATTCACTATGTGTTAATGCTTTGGTCCGGTACTCTATTAAAAGGAGGCCTTAATATCCCTTAGTTTCCAATAGGACCCCGCTGCCACGGGAGGGTAGGACAAAAGATGTCATGCAAGTTCTTTTCCATAAGCACGTATTACTATATTCAGAATAATACCTACATTACATTGATGAACTGGAGCTAGTTCTGTTCACCCTATGTTATACCTATTGCATGAGGAATCGTACCAGACATAATTATCCATCACTGATCCATTGCCTAAGAGCTTTTCATATATTGTTCTTCGCTCATTTACTTTTCCGTTGCTATTGTTACAATCACTATAAAACCAAAAATATTACTTTTGCTACCGTTACCACTACTATCGTATTACTTTGCTACTAAGTACTTTGCTACATATATTAAGTTTCCAGGTGTTGTTGAATTGAGAACTCAGCTGCTAATACTTGAGAATATTCTTTGGCTCCCCTTGTGTCGAATCAACAAATTTGGGTTGAATACTCTACCCTCGAAAACTGTTGCGATCCCCTATACTTGTGGGGTATCATGGTCCCCGCCAGGTTGGTAAAGAGCATCGCCGCCCCAAACAATACTTCGCACAAGTGATGGATGGTGCTTGGGCAATAGAGAGCCAGTGTTCCAAAGATGTAATATTTGAGTGATTTGTGTTAAGTTGCCAACTGGACCTTGTGCTTTATAATGCGGCCCTTTTTGCATGTTTTAAACTATGGTGTTTTTATTTTCACTCATGTGCGGCCATTTACTTATTCTGAAAGTTACCAGCCGTCGGCTTCAGCCCCAATGTGAATATTACAAGGGGTGTTTTGTCTTCACATGGTTACCCTTAGCCCACGTCTCGATGCTAGGAGGTGGCAGTGTGTGATAGAGACTGGGCAATCATACTACGCGGCTTTACTGCTTTTACTTAGCCATAGGAGCTTGACTGTGGGAGCTAATGACTAGCCCCCAATGCTATGTGATGAATGTGGGAGCCGAGGCATGCCTTTGTAATCAAGTGGTTTGTGCTAAGACGAAACCTGCGTATGACACGGATAAATCGCCGACGATTTGTTAGTTTAACACTTGTCGTCAGATCGCTGACCAGTTCATGCTTACTATGACGGTCAGTTTTTGGCTTTCTCCCCTGAGGTGCTTAGCAGGACTAGCTAGAAGTACAATCGCAGGGTTCTCCCTTTACCTTCTTAGCCAAACGTGTGGAACGTAAGGAGGTAAGCACAGGAGCAGGGCAACCCAACTCTTGACCCAAGACATAGTTTGGAACTGATGCATATAGTGCAATATCCGAGATGCCGAACACACAACAGAATGCAGTGTCGGACATGGTGCAGGGAGCTGATGGGGAGATCAAGCTCTCGGTCAATTAACCGATTTGTTTTTGTTGCACAATGTGTGCATGCCAAGCTGTTCGAAGAGCCGGAAGAAAGTAAAGGGAAAAAGGGCTAGACAATACAGGTGCCTAGACACCATAAAAGGTATTTTTTTTATTTTCCATGAGCTCGGGCTATCCGTACAATTCAAACTACCGAGGAATCTTTTATAAGTGAGAATAAAAAAATTATAGAGGAAAGGTTTACATAGGGCCTTGATGCGTTGATCGAAGCATCAACTATGCCCTGCTGCATGTCTGTGCCTTTGCATCTGTGAGGTGAAGCAAAGTTAATTGGACGTCCGTGTAGAACAACGCACACCGGTGAGGGGGCCTTCAATGGGAACCTTGATAGGTAGCCTTGCCATCACAGCTTGATGCTGGATGAGTCCTGAGTCATACCCGTTGTCATCCAAGGACTTGAGAATACCATGGTTTGGTTGAGTCGGACACATGGTTCTTGTTGTGTGATGTAGCTCTCACAACTGCCCACGGTATCTTGAGCGTGAAATTGTGCTCTGGAGGCACATAGAGTGCTACTGTGTTGGGCAAGCCGTGGGGCGTGTATCCCTATTTGTAATGAACATAGGTGGGCTCCCATTACGGGGACCGGGCTCGAGCCCGTTTAGTTGTATCTCTGGCCTTTATGGCACGCTGATACATCAGCTCGTTGACAACGGCTTGGTCTTCGGCTGCTAGAGCCGCAGTATGTTCCTCGGTCCAGAGTGAGCGCTCTGTGTTACCGTTGATCGTTATGACGCACGCGGGACCAAGCATCTTTAGCTTGAGGTATGCATAATGCGGGATGGCATTGAATTTGGCGAACGTCGTTCGGCCGAGGAGGGCATGGTAGCCACTATAGAATGGGGCGATATCGAAGATCACGTCTTCGCTGTGAAAGTTGTCTGGCGAGCCGAATACCACTTCCAGAGTCACCTGCTTGAGCAGTGGGACTCTGCGCCCGGAATAACACCCTTGAAGGTGTTGTTACTGGGTTTGATCCTTGACGGATCGATCCCCATTTTCCGCATTTTAGCTGCGTAAATTAGATTGAGGCTACTGCTTCCGTCCATGAGGACTCTCGTGAGGTGTTACACATCGACAATGGGGTTGAGTACTACGGTCGCCGATCCTCCATGAAGGATACTGGTTGGATGGTCCCTGCGGTCGAAGGTGATCGGGTAAGCCGACTACGGGTTAAACTTCAATGCTACGGGCTCGACGGCGTACACATCCCGCAGCGCACGCTTCCTCTCCTTCCTTGGTATATTGGTGGCGTAGATCATGTTCACCGTTTGGACCATAGAAGGGAAGGGTTTTTTGCTGCCACTGTTCGGCCTGCGGGGCTCCTCATCATCCTCGCTTCGGGGGGTTTTGCTAGAGTCTTTGGCTGTGAGCTTGTCAGCCTATTTTATCACCCAAAAATTACTGTTGGTGTGGTTGGCGGGCTTTTTGGGGGTGCCATAGATTTGGCAGGGCCTGTACAGGATTGCGTCCAACTTGGTTGGGCCATCCTGGTTGCCTTTAGAAGGCTTTTTCCATGATCCGGACATCGGATTACGGAATCCGGCATTTACTACCATCTCATCAGCTTCGCCATCATTATGGAGATGTTTGTTCTTGTTCCGTCGTGGCTTCCCGCTCCCGTCCTGCACTTTCGATGTGTCGGGGGCTTCTGGGTTGGTGCTTCTACGAGCTATCCAACTATCATCTCTGGGGCAAAAGCGGGTCATCAGGGAGGTAAGCGCTGACATCGTTCTCGGCTTGTCCTGGCCGAGCTAGCATGCTAGCCATTCACCTCGAATATTGTGCTTGAAGGCGGCTATGGCTTCGGCGTTCAGACAGTCAATGATCTGGTTCTTCTTGCTCAAAACCCAGTTCCAAAATTGTCGGGCTGGCTCACCGGGCTGTTGGATTACGTGGCTTAGGTCATCGGCGTCCGGGTGGCGGACATAAGTGCCCTGAAAATTAGCTCGGAAGGCGTCCTCGAGCTCTTCCCAACATCCTATGGAGTCTTCCTGATGAGGAGATAAATACCATTGTTACACCCACAGCCCCTGCTGCTATACATACTGGACCAATTACTAGAGCTCACGCACGCCAATTAAATTATCATGTACTTTCATTTCTTGGTAATGATTCTAATGTTCATGAGAATATGATGCTGCCTAAATTGGATACATTTGTTTTGCTTGCAAATGAAGGGCCTGGCATGGATAAGAGGGATGAACACTGGAGCAAGACCAAGCATGGAGATGATGGCATGCGGAAGGGGATCAAGAACGGAGTTACAAGTGATGATTTCAGGACTTTGAAGCCACCATAAGTAGTGCATGAAGCCTTGGACTAAATATACAAGATGACACTTCATAAATTTCGTCCAGAGGCTATTCTAGGTGTTGCGTCACCTTATTATTGGGCCAGGCCCATGTATTTTTGAAATAATTAAGTATAGGCTGTTTTTAGAGTCCGTATGTGTGGGGAAACAAGAGTTAAGGTTGGTTTCGGACCCCTCCTCCAAGGGCCACGAAATTCCCCCCCTCTTCCTCCATATATACAGCCCTTAGGGCGTCGTTTAGACTTTGGGTTTTGTTTAGATCAAAAGTTCGCCATAGCTGCAACTTCGCGTACTTCGTTTGTGTTCAACGACCAGACCAAGACGTCACAGAACCCCACCTTGATCAATAAAGCTTTCATCTTATATTCGCAATATCCAGATTGCAATCTCAGTTTCTTGCTTGTTCTTTGTTTGCTCGCAGAAAACAGACCCTCGTGGTCGGGTTGATCGTGCTTCGGTGTGGTCAATAACCCCTCGGAAGTTGGTTTAGCGATTGCTAAGGCGCGACATCTCGCACGTTCGTAGTCGGATCGTCAAGGTCGACTCCCACAGAAAACGATAGCCACCATCTCATCGAAACATCGGGACACCTTTGCCTCTATCACTTCGGGAAGGCTATCTAACCAGTGTTTGGCCGGACCTTTGAGCTCTAATGGTAGGTACTTGTTTGCGTGGAGGTCGTCCCCTCGTGCCATATGAATGTGTAAAAGAAAATCTTCAATCCATACGATTAGATCTATTGTCCCGTCATAGGGCTCAATATTTACGGGTTTGAAACCTTCCGGGAATTGGTGTTGCATCATTCTATATGTGAAGCACAAAGGATGAGCGGCGCCTCTGATTCGTGCTACGTCATGTCGGAGATCATCTGTCATCCGGACTCGTTGTAGCTGCCGAGCTCTATCATTTCGGTCTAGCCAGGCTTTGTATCTGTCCGTCTAACGGGAGGAATTCTTTTAGGTTCGTAAATGGACCTCGTCAGACCTGCCCGAGCATCCAAGTCACGACGTAGGTCGTAATCATAAGCTGGCTGTAGTGGCTCCTTGCCTTGACGGCGAGGTTGAGTAGGAGGGTATTCGGCTTTATCATCTGTCCGGTCCCGTCCTCGAGGGGGTGGTCCGGCTGTTCTGCCTGAGTGTATCTTGGAGGTGCTTGCTCTATGGCCTCGTCATCGAATTGCGGCAATAGTCTTCGCTTTGGGAAGCTTTTGGTCTTCTGCTCATGATCGTACTTCTCTTCAACATCTAGGACTTTAGTCCATCTCTCATTGAGGGTATCTGATAGAGGCGAGGGTCCCGATCTTACGATGGGATGATAACTATCGATTTGGTGGAGTCGACTTTGACGATCCGACTACAAACATGCAAGACGTTGCGCCTTAGCAATCGCTAAACCAATCTCCCGAGGTTACTGACGATGCCGGAAGCACGGTCAGCCTGACCACGAAGGTC
This sequence comes from Triticum aestivum, assembly GCF_018294505.1. NCBI lineage: Eukaryota > Viridiplantae > Streptophyta > Magnoliopsida > Poales > Poaceae > Triticum > Triticum aestivum. Next base: position 268,240,488 of record NC_057803.1, on the reverse strand, counting down.
TATTCCTGCAAGCAATCGAAGAATGAGCAAGAATATGATAAAGCAATCTGAATATTGCGAATATATATGAAGTATTGATAATGGTGGGGATCCGTAAGCAGTCTTGGTCTCGTTGTTGGACACAAACAAAGTACACGAACTTGCAATGGCTAAGTTTTAACTAAACAAATCCCAAGGAAAAAGCTACTAGATGGATCTACTTATATAAGAGCAAGGGGTGGCAGCCAAGAAGGTGGAAGGACGTCCCAAGGTAGCCTAAAACTAACCCTAGGTCGTACAAGGCTCATGGACCCAAGTGGAGGTGGTGGAACACCTTTGGACTTGTTGTTTGACTCGGATTCTGCTGCAGCGTCATATTGTTTCGCTGATAACTCAATGCTCCGGACTAATTTGAATGTGATTCCAATTGTGTTGGAAAGAACACGAAATCTACTTTCCAACAAAAAAAAGTTCACCCAATTTGGAGTCCGTATGAAAAAATTGTTGACATTTTGAGTCAGGTATGTCTATGCAGTCCGAATCTGAATCCAGAATGTGAGAGACTTGGACTCTATCTTCTCTTGGCCCAAAAGTGACGTGAGAGGACTTTTTGAACATGACCTAAACTTCTCCTTTTTCCTTATCTTCATATGTGGATTGTACAAATGTCCCATACACCTACAATTAGACAAAACACAAAAGTGTGTGAATTATTTTTGTTCTAGATAACATAAATAGATTATTGAATAGTTTGCACTAGAAATCACCTGACAAATATGCATGTATGCATTATTTTTGGTCGTATCCAAGGTAATAATGTCCTCATCATCCTCCCCTTCTTGAAAACAAAGCCGTCCTCGGCGTTGCTTAATCTGAAATGTTGCTAACAAAAGAGACAAGGTGTACATGTTGTATATGTATATGTCATCCATTTTTATTTTCCTTGATTTTTGCACATACGACACATGTAGACATGAGTAACTTTCATAGTTCATAAATTCGAAAGCCAAAAAATTATCAAAAGAACTAGAAGGAATGAAAATATTGCAACTCAGTTTGCACATATAAGTAAAGCTCTTATTCATTTCAAAAGATTCACAATGTTCATCATTAAACCATCCCAACATTGGTGAATAAACCTTACTTGCATCAAATTTACATGCTACAACATGCTTAAATAAGCAAACATGCAATAAGTCATTGGACATAGAATCATCACCAAGATTAGAGGTGATATCAAAATGATTAAACATTGGTTCTTTTGCATCAACAGTTAATTCAATGGGTGCACTCAAAATTGTTGGTATTTCAGTTATTTGATCACATGACGCATTCATGACAGCAACAAGATTCTCTAAAATAGGTGGTGTGCTCAAATCAACAGGTAACTCAACACATGATGCATTCAAGTTAACTAGGCATGCATCATTCTCATTTGAAGTTATATCATCAATACCTTTATTGTTACCTTGTTGCAAAGACGTAGCTGATGTAGGTACGGATGTTGATAATGTACCATACTCTTGAGATGATATCGCGCTCACAATCCGAGGTGGGGCTGCTCTAGTAGGTGCTACAGTGGAGGAACCAACCGGCGGTGGTGAGCATGAACTGGAATGGTAGTTGTTGTTGTCACCCAATGCATCATCCTGTATCTGTCTCTCAAAGGTACAAGCATGAACATACATACCAGTAATGCAACGAGGAATATACTAAAATCTTGCATGAATATCATGGTTCAAACCACCAAAAAATCTATTCATTGTATCATCATCAGATTCTTCCATGTCACAATGATGCATATAAGATTTGAACTCTTGGTAGTAAGCATGAACAATGTTACTGCCTTGTTTTAATTGTTCCAATTTGCGAAGCAATTCACGATGATAGTAAGGAGGAAAAAATTGTTGTATCATTACAACTTTCAAAACTTTCCAAGTTGTGGGTTGGTTATCAATGTTTTTCTTACAATGTACACTCCACCAAATAGAAGCAAAACCGGTAAATGCTCTAGTGGTAGCTCGTACTCTCTCAAGTTCAGAAAAATCATGGTGAGTAAAAACTTGTTCTACTTCAAGCTCCCAAGCTAGATAAATAGCAGGATTAAATCTACCCTCAAATGACGGTAAAGAGATAACCTGACCATATGCATGTGTGTGTTGTCCCAACTCTCGTGGTGGTGAAGATGTGTCCTTCATCCAAGAACTTCTATCTCTGGAACCTGTCATGATTAGTAGAAACAAGAAACAAAATTCAAGAATAATGTTCCTATGAACTACTAGGATGTGGTTGTAAAGTGCTCACAGTAAAGCAAATATCAATATCTTACAAGTTCTTACCATGTGGCAGGTGGTGACAGGCAACCAGCGGTGTCTAATAACTCCGAAGATTGTGTAACATGATTGCCAGGGGAACATACGTATAGACGGTGTAGAAATATGTGGAGCTGGGTTGGCTATATTTGGTAGCAAAAGATTAGCAATAATCAATTCAGAGATGCAATGTTGAATAAACGCTCAACGACGGTACTGTGCTGGTCCTAGGCTAGACCGCACTAGAGACGCGAGCCTAGAACACTAATGAGGTCATGGCGTAGCACAACTAGCATCAATGAAGGATTCTAAGTAGCTCTGGACAACAAGATATAAGTGAAGATCACAACGGTAGTAAAGATAATGATGAAAAACAATTGCCAAGCAGGATATACAACAACTTTCTGATTTTTTTTTCAAGAATGGTACTGACTCAAGTTTTCAAACGCAAAAGGAATCACTCAATTCCGAGTTGATATGAGGAGTCAAAAATTCGAAAACTGGCAGGAAAACTGGAATAAGTTGTGTTCGTGAACTTCGGAGGGCAAAAAGACCTATTTAGAAGCCGATTTTGAGGTGCCAAATATTGAACTAGCTTCTGCAACTATTTAGATGCGGCTCGTCGCTAGCTTTCATTTGATTACTCGCGGAGCCAAACGGACTTCGTATGAGGAAGTTATGCCTGTTTTACTTAACAGTGCACAAAACAGATTCCAGTCCGAATTCAACTACGAGATTGAGTCTAGATAGATCCGAATTTTGTTTTTTTCCTCCTCTTTTTTTGCTCACACTTTTTTCCTTTTCTTTCTTTTTTTTATCTGACTTCTTTTACTTTTCTCTCTCTCGTTTTTTCTCTTTTTTCTCCCTCCCTCTTCCCAAAACAAACTAGATAAGATGTAGAATAGATCAAGCGAAGATGGGAACGATCTCAACTATGATTATGACAATGAACGGTGGATAGCATGTGGGGGAAATTGATGAATGGGTGGTGGACAGCGGAAGGGATAACGATGCAGCGGTGACGTGACTAATGTGAACAGAACTCGAAACTCTAAACTAACTAGACACTAAGACTAGCAACTCGACACGACGATGCAACCTATAATTCAACTATGCAAGCAAAGAAAAGAAAATTGCAAAGGCTCAGACTGGCTTGGACAAAGGATGAATAGATCTAACTTTTTTGTGGCTTTTTCTTGGACAATAGGTAAGAAAATAAATCTAATTTAGGAAAAACTAGAAATTATCACCGAGCAACCTGAAAACTGATACCACTTGATAGAGGCGAGGGTGTCCCAATCTTTCATGAGATGATAACTATTGATTTGGTGGACTCGACTTTGACGATCCGACTACAAACGTGCAAGACGTTGCGCCTTAGCAATCGCTAAACCAATCTCTCGAGGTTACTGACGATGCCGGAAGCACGGTCAGCCTGACCACGAAGGTCTATTCCTGCAAGAAATCGAAGAACGAGCAAGAATATGATAAAGCAATCTGTATATTGCGAATATATATGAAGTATTGATAATGGTGGGGATCCGTAAGCGGTCTTGGTCTGGTTGTTGGACACAAACGAAGTACACGAAGTTGCAATGGCTAACTTTTAACTAAAAAAATCTCAAGGGAAAAGCTACTAGATGGATCTACTTATATAAGAGCAAGGGGTGGCGGCCAAGAAGGTGGAAGGATGTCCCAAGGCAGCCTAAAACTAACCCTAGGTCGTACAAGGCTCATGGGCCCAAGTGGAGGTGGTGGAACACCTTTGGACTTGTTGTTTGACTCGGATTCTGCTGCACCGTCAGATTGTTTCGCCGATATCTCAATGCTCCGGATGAATTTGAAGGTGACTCCAATTGGGTTGGAAAGATCACGAAATCTACTTTCCAAAAAAAAGAACCACCCAATTTGGAGTCCGTATAAAAAAGTTGTTGACGTTTTGAGTCAGGTATGTCTGTACAGTCCGAATCTGAATCCAGAACGTGAGAGACTTGGAATCTATCTTCTCTTGGCCCAAAAGTGACGTGAGAGGACTTTTTGAACAGGACCTAAACTTCTCCTTTTTCCTTATCTTCATATGTGGATTGTACAAATGTCTCATACACATACAATTAGACAAAACACAAAAGTGTGTGAAGTATTTTTGTTCTAGATAACATCAATAGATTATTGAATAGTTTGCACTAGAAATCACCTGACAAATATGCATGTATGCAATATTTTTGGTCGTATCCAACGTAGTCATGTCCTCATCATCGTACTCATGATCGTACTTCTCTTCAGCATCTAGGACTTTAGTCCATCTCTCATTGAGGGTATCTGTGACGCCCGAATAATTATGCTACAGTGACCCCCCACTAAGGATGCCATGTCACCTCGGTTACTGTTGATAAACTCTCGATAGTTCAAAACGAAACAAATACAAAATTTAATTAAACGCAAACAAAAAAAGTTTTCAAATATTAAAACCAAATTGTTCGGATTGTTCCAAATTATGCATAAGTAATTATGGTGGAGAAAATAAACTTTTATAAAGTGTTTAAATACTCTAAAAATAAATAAGACAGTAGCAAAAACAACTAATTAAATGCCTTTTACAATTAATAAAATACTAAACTATTTTATTTTGCTACCAAACTTTTTAGGGCATTGGGGTATTTTGAAACACTAATTTAGTTACTACTTATATATTTTATAAAACAAAAATATATAGAAAATAAAATAGAAAACTAATAAACAAAAAATAAATAAAAACTTAAACTTAAACAAAAAAATAAAGAAACTGAAACACCCTGGCCTAACTGGGCCTCGGCCCAGCCGGCCAGCCCACACACTCTCCTGGCCATATGGCCTCCCCAACCCACCTAACCCTAGCGACCCCCCACTCTCCCCCAACCCCCGATCTAGATCGAGCCAGCGCCCGCACGCTCACCTCACTCGATGCCCCGACGTCGTTCGCATCCTGTCGCCGCCCCGCCACCGCCCAAGGACCCCGTCGTCGCTCCGCCCATGACCGCTTCACCACCGACCGCCACCTTCCTCCGCGTGCCCCTACCGTCGGCGCCGCCCCATGGTCCGTGCCTCCCTTGGCCGCGCCTCTATGTGGCTGGCGCCCGCCCGCATCTCGCCGCCGCCCTACACGCCTCGACCTCCTCCTCGCCGCGCTGCCGTGGTGCCGATGGCCTCTCCGAACCCCCCTTGATGTGAGCTCCCCGTCGTCCCCTCCGCTTCCCCCTCCGTCCCAGCGTTGTGGCCGTGCCCATACCCCCACCCCCACTTGCGAGCTCCGCCATTGCCGCTCGTCCACGCGACCGCTTCTCTGCAACCATCGCGGTCGTGCTCACCGCCGGTGACTTCGGCGGCCCTGGCACGAACCGTGGGCACCACCCCACTTGCCTCTCTCGAGGCGTTCGAACACGCCTAGCCGCGCGCCCTCCGGCTGCCGGAGTTGGCCGGACGGCCAACGCCATAGTGCTCCAGCTAACCACCGGCCTAACCGGCTTAATTAGGGCGCTAATCACCCTTCCCCTCTCACTGTCAACTGGGCCCCGCCCCGTTAATTAACTAAAGTGCTAATTAATTTAACTAATGTCACACTTACATATGGGACCCACACCTTAATTAATCTACGTTTTCTAATTTAACACTGCTGAAGGTTACAGCCTATGACAGGTGGGGCCCCACCACTGTTCTAGTGTATAAGGCCGGCCCAGTCAGCTGCTGACTCAGCAGCTAGGCCCCATCTGTTAGCCTATGTGCACTTTGCTGGGTACACTTTTGTGTACCCGTAGCAATTTAACCATTTATTGTCAGATATTTAATAATTTCTGAAAATGATTAAATCATTTTAAATTAATATGAAATAATGTGTAACTCGTATGAAAATATTTTGTACATGAAAGTTGCTCAGAACGACGAGACGAATCCAAATACGCAGTCCGTTCGCTCGCCATGCATCCGTAGCATAGTGGACATGCAACTTTTCCCCTCCGATTCATTTGTCCGAAAACGCGAAACACCGGGGATACGTTCCCAGATGTTTACCCCCTTCACCGGTATCGCCTACTACTGCGTTAGGGCACTCCTGGCACCGTTACTTGTTATGTCATGCATCGATGTGCATCTGTTTGCATTGTATTCATTGTTTCTTCCCCCTGTTCTCTCCGGTAGACTACAAGACTGACGCCGCTGCTGGTGCCCCGATCAACTACATTGTTGACGACCCCTCCTTGCCAGAGAAACCAGGCAAGCCCCCTCCCCCTTTGATCAACCCGATATCGCCTATTCATTCTCTCTACTGCTTGCATTAGAGTAGTGTAGCATGTTACTGCTTTCGCTTAATCCAATTCTGTTGCATAGCCTGTCATTGTTGCTACTATTGTTACCTTTGCCTGCAATCCTAAATGCTTAGTATAGGATGCTAGTATTCCATCAGTGGCCCTACATTCTTGTCCGTCTTCTATGCTATATTATCGGGCCGTCGGCACTTCGGGAGGTGATCACGGGTATATAATTACATACATATTATATGATACATGTGGTGACTAAAGTCGGGTCGAATCATAGAGTACCCGCAAGTGAGGGGGATGAAAGGACAGGTGGTCCCATCCCGGTAGAGGTGGGCCTGGCTTCCCGACGGCCCCCGACTATTACGTTGTGGCGGAGTGATAGGGCAGGTTGAGACCACTAGGTGAGAGGTGGGCCTGGCCCTGGTCGGTGTCCGTGATTACTTCAAAATAACATGCCTAACGAGATCTTGGTATTTGATCTGAGTCTGGCCACTGGCCTATAGGCACTAACCAACTACACGGGAACACTTATGGGCACTCGATGTCGTGGTATCAGCCAAAGCCTTCTGGACGTCAGCGACTGAGCGGCGCACGCCGGATTGGACTGGAACACCCACTCTTGTATTAGGGAGACTAGGTCTACTTACCGGTCGCGTTCGCAACGTGCAGGTGTGCAATGAGTGATGGGCCCAGACCCCTGCGCCATACGATTTAGACCGACGTGCTGACCTCTCTGTTGTGCCTAGGTAGGGCTGCGACGTGTTGATCTTCTGAGGCCGGACATGACCCAAAAAAGTGTGTCCGGCCAAAGGGGATCGAGCGTGTTGGGAAACCTGGTGCACCCCTGCAGGGAAGTTTATCTATTCGAATAGTCGTGTCCCTCGGTAAAAGGACGACCCGGAGTTGTACCTTGACCTTATGACAACTAGAACCGGATAATTAATAAAATACACCCTTCCAAGTGCCAGATACAACCTAGTGATCCCTCTCTAACAGGGCGACGAGGAGAGGATCGCTAGGTAGATTTATGCGATGCGAAGATACTTGGTGAACTTACCATCTAGTCTCTTCTATATGCTTCAAGATGGAGGCTGCCAGAAGCATAGTCTTCGATATGACTATCTACCCCCCTCTTATTCTGGCATTCTGCAGTTTAGTCCACAGATACTACCCATTTCATTGATACCAATGCATATGTAGTGTAGATCCTTGCTTGCAAGTACTTTGGATGAGTACTCACGGTAGCTTTGCTACTTCTTTTTCCCCCTTTCTCGGTTATTGCGATCACATGATGGATTCCAGGAGCCAAAGGATCCCTAGGATGATTCTACGTGGAGTTCGGCTTCGAGGTGTAGTTAGGAGGTCCCAGGCAGGAGGCCTTGCCTTTTCGATCGTTGCTACTTTTGTGCTGGCCTTCTTAAGGGAGACTTGTTTAACTTATGTATGTACTCAGATATTATTGCTTCCGCTGACTCTTGTGTCTTCGAGCATATGTATTCGAGCCTTCGAGGCCCCTGGCTTGTAATATAAAGCTTGTATTATTTTATTTGTGTCTAGAGTTGTGTTGTGATATCTTCCCATGAGTCCCTGATCTTGGTCGTACACATTTGTGTGTATGATTAGTGTACGGTCAAATCAGGGGCGTCATAGTATCCTATTCGGATTTTATTTTGTGCCGTTGTTTCTTCAGGATTTGTGCGGTGGCAATTAGCTGTCGCTTAAACCGCTATTGATCCAACGGGTCTTTGGGGACGATGAAATCCTCATCACCCAAACTAAGCTCCTCTTTAGATGGTGGGAGATAGTTGTCGTCTTCAGAGTCATCGAGGTATTAGAGATCGAGCAGGTCCTCATGCCCCTCGTGGTCGTTCTATGGCTGTTCATAGGCACTGGGATCGCCGAGGTTGTCTGCATTGTCCGGGGTGTTGTTTTCTCTGGTGTCTGTGTTGCTTGCATGGCTTTGACGTGCCTTGGAGTAGCGGCGATGTCTGCGGCGTTTCGGTGGCTCATCGCTAGGCTTGCCGTTATCGTTCCCAGGAGTTCCATCATCGTCTTTAGGGGTGTACACCATGTAGACATCATAAGTGGACGTGGTCGTCCAGAGGCCGGTGACGGGGGAAGCAACTTCGGTGTTAGCCATGGCTCCACTATCCTCGTCCATGTACTCGACATTTTCCGAAGTGTAGTCCAACATGTCGGTTAGGTATTCGACTGTTTGATGTAGGGTGGAACCCTAGTGCCCGATCTTTCACGAAATGGAGGGGATCCTACGAAGAACACGAAGAACACGAGGGGAGACACGAGGGAAATCATCAGGGGAAACAAGAGGAAACACTCAAATAGACAAGAAACAATCACACATGTGTTAGATCCATAAACACAAAGAGATACACGATCCACGATCAACAAAGAACGATACAAACGGTAACTAGTTCATCTCCATGAGGAGGTCTTGAGGGGTCATCCCATGAAGGGGTCTTGAATCCAAGGTGGTTCTTCTCCATAGAGGCCGCGATACCTATGCTAACCCTCAAATTCTGGAGGTGGAGGAGTATATATACTCTAGGACCACGAAGGGGTATGTGAGGGGTGAAGAGACACATGGGTCTCAGAACCGTAACTCTGCGCACAGACAGGCGTCGGTCATCCGACATCTACCGTGATGAGGACATCAATACCATTGTTACACCCACAGCCCCTGCTACTATACATAGTAGACCAATTACTAGAGCTCGCGCATGCCAATTGAATTACCAGGTACTTTCGTTTCTTGGTAACGATTCTAATGTTCATGAGAATATGATGCTACCTAAATTGGATACATTTGTTTTGCTTACAAATGAAGGGCCTAGCTTGGAGAAGAAAGATGGACCTTGGAGCAAGTCCAAGCATGGAGATGATGGCATGCGCAAGGGGAACAAGAACGAAGTTACAAGTGATGATTCCATGACTTTGAAGCCACCATAATGAGTGCATGAAGCCTTGGACGAAATATACAAGATACCACTTCATAAATTTCGTCCAGAGACTATTCTAGGTGATGTGTCACCTTATTTTTGGGCCACGCCCATGTAATTTCGAAATAATTGATTATAGGTTGTTTTTAGAGTCCGTATGTGTGGGGAAACAAGAGTTAGGGTTGGTTTCGGACCCCTCCTCCAAGGTCCACGAAATTCCCCCCTCTATCCTCCATATATACAGCCCTTAGGGCATCGTTTAGACTTTGGGTTTTGTTTAGATTAAAAGTTTGCCATAGCTGCAACTTTGCGTACTTCGTGTGTGTTCAACGACCAGACCAAGACGTCACAGAACCCCACCTTGATCAATATCCAGATTGCAATCTTAGTTTCTTGCTTGTTCTTCGTTTGCCTGCAGGAAATAGACCTTCGTGGTCGGGTTGATCATGCTGCGGAGTGGTCAATAACCTCTCGGAGTAGGTTTAGCGAATGCTAAGGCGCTACGTCCTCGCACGTTCGTAGTCGGATCGTCAAAGTCGACTTCCACCAAAGTGATATCCATCATCTCATCGAAAGATGCGACACCTTTTCCTCTATCAAGTGGAATCAATTTTTCAGGTTGCTCGGTGAGATTTTACAGTTTTTCGTAGTTTAGATCAAGTCTATTCTTCATACCTACATTCCATGAAAAAGACACAAAAAATTTAGGGTTAGTTCATCATATCCAAACCAATCTGAGCCTTTGCATAATCTTTTTAGGGTTTTTGCTTTGTTGAATTTGCGGTTGCATCGTCGTGTCTAGTTGCTGGTCTTAGCATCGAGTCTTTTAAAGTTTCGATTTCTGGTCATAAGTTGTCACCCCGCTACCGCACCATCATCATCGCCCCTGCCATCTACCACCACCGCTTATCCACCACCGATCCATATCCATATACCACCACCGCTACCACCATCGCTGCCATATACAAACACCGCTACCATATCCTACCACCATATATCCACCACCAATCTGAGTTCCTTTCATATTAGGTTTGTTTTTGAAATCCATATAATTTCCTTTTTGTGTTTCCTTGCGTGAGTAGGTTTAAAAAAAAGAGTCTGGAGACCCCCGGGCAGTTTTTAGGCCAAAATTTTGGCGACCGGAAATATTTTTTCCCTATCCTATTTTTAGGCTTTTCTGAGTCTTTTGAGACACTCGCCATCATAGTGATTTTTTGTCGCACTTCTTTGTCATCGCTACCCTGATTTCCAAAAAAAAAAATAGTCAAAAAATTCCGTGCCCATCCTGTCAGTTTAACCTAGGGAGAGTTTTGAGACACTCGCCATTATAGTGATTTTTGCGCAAAAAAAGAAGAGCGCAAAAAAAAGAGGAGCGCCAAAAAAATAGAGCGATTTTTTTTGGAGTGTGCTTTTCCCTTGTTTACGTGCCGCACCGTGATTTTGTTCATATTCTAGGCTCGCGTCTCTAGTACGGTCTAGCCTAGGACTAGCACAGTACTGTTGTTGAGCGTTTATTCAACTTTGCATCTCTGAATTGATTATTGATGATCCTTTTTGCTACCATATTATAAGCCTTCCTAGCTCCACATACATCTACGTCGTGCATTTGACTCTCCCTGGTAATCGCTCTATCCAAGCTTTGAGAGTTTTGACCACAACGGTTGCCGATCACCGCTTGCCGCTGGATAAGAACTAGTAAGAATTTGAGATTTGCTTGACGGATTTGTGACGCCCACCACCACCTCTTGTTAGTAGTCTGTAGGATCATATTCTTGTGTGTTTTTATTGCTGTGAACCATGGCAGGATCACAAGCCGACGAGATTTACTGGGAGAACATGATGAACAAAGAGTTACATGATAAGTTTCAGCAATTGATGGGTGGACAAGTGCAAGATGTGCTAAACAGATTTGAAGAGGCCATGGAAAAGATAGATGGCATTGTGAAGGAGTTCGAAACAAAGCTCAATAACAAGTTTAATGAATTTCTCGTGCGTCTTCCACAACCACCGCCCGCTGCACCTGCCGCACCTCTACAACAACAACAACAACAACATCACCTTCCAAATCAAGTGGGACGAGCCTGGTCAGACTTCTGGTGCCGCTGTACCTACTGTTGATGCTTCTGTAGCTCCTGCTACTACTACAGAGGTGAAGGATGTGATGCCCCAAGACCGGAGCTTTAGTTGCCTTCCAGGGTTTCCGAGTTTCGTCGTGTGTTTTGTTTGGTTCTTTGCATTCATCTTTGCTTCATGTGCATTGCATCATGTCATCATGCCATCATGTGATTTTTTTAATTCAACTAAATAAATTGCATAGATCTGTTGATCTATTTAAATTGAGGGAACTCACATGGTGACTTCTCTATATAACATATCCTCCCAATATTATTAGGGAGCTATAATAAATATTCCATCCTTATGGAATCAACCATAACACACGTGCAAAGTATTTTCCATGTCTATTCCTCTTCGAGTTTGACCTTCAAACCTTGCCAATATTTTTCTCATCCCTTTTATCGAGGCTCTTCAAAAATCTCAGCCCATTTTGAGTCTTTTCGAATGGGCTTCAAAATTCAAACATGCCGAATTATACTTCAACATGTGCGTATCTATTTTCTCTGAAAATCCCCTTGTCATTTTATTTAAATTCCTCACATTTTTGTGAGTCCAATAATTTTACCCTCGTGCGCTAATTCTTTTCCCTAAAACCCCTTCTTTTTCCTTTCTCTCTAATTCTTTTCGGTTAAAGAAATTAATTAGCGAGAGAGAGCCCAGCCAGGCCTCTGTCTACCTGGGCCTCCCATCTCCAGCGCCGGCCCCTTTTGCCCCTTTAGGCCCAGCCGGCCCCGCCTTCTCAACCCTAGCCATGCGCCCCCCTCCTCATCGTTTTCCTTCCGCCGCCAGAGGCATGCATCGCACCACCAGGGGCCTCGATCCCATCTCTCCTCTCGCCCGTGACCCATCTCCCTCGAACCCCTCCTTCTCCGCTCGTCCTCCTACAGCGCCACCTCCCACGCACGCGCTCGGAGAGACAGGAGCCCGTTTCCCTCGCTCTTCCTCCCCTCCCCCTCGTCTCCCTCTCCTCTCTCCCACCTCGAGCCAGGGAGGAGCCCCAGCGCCCAATCCTCTCCAGACCGCCAGTGATGACATAGTCTCTCCCGGCGCGCCCCTGCATCGATCCCTTCCATCGCGCGCCACCGCCTGGAGTTTCACCGCCGCCAAGCGCCGCCAGCTCCTCCTCCACCTTGATCCCCTCCCGCGTCGTCTCGCTTGACCCCAACACCAGTGCCGCCACCCCTCGTCCTTCCCAATCCACCTCGACCTCGCGGCCAGCAGGAGCTCCGGCCCGACCTCCGCCCGAGCCAGCGTCCTCCACGCCTCCCCATCTTCATCTCCGACAGAGAGACGCCGCCTCTGCTCCGCCCTCCGCCTTGCTGCCCCGAAGTGCCTCGTCCTCGTCGCCTTGCTGCACCACGCCGCCGGCAAGACCAAGGACGCCCAAACGAGTGCTGCCGACCCAGACTTTTGTGCTGCTACATTTTGGACACGCTAAGTCCCTCGGAAACATCAGTTGCGCCAAGTTCCGTTTAAAGATGGTCAACTCCAACCTATGTGGATTTCGCTAAGTACCACGACGTCCGTCGATCGCCAAGTACCCCTTCGGATACGCAAGTCCCTTGAAGGTTCACCGATGCCAAGTATCACACAGAAACGCCAAGTACCTCTAAGCGCGAAGACGCCAAGACCGTTTCGGGATTCACCAAGTACCGCTACCGATGGCTCGAACATCTACGAACCGCTACCGTCACAAGAATCAAGACTAACAAGTCTGAAGATGCAAGTACCACTCCGAACCATGTAGGACTACCGTCTCCGAAGAACCGTGTAACGGAACCATTAAGTTCGACTACCACCACATGTACAACTATTGTCGCCGAGATCGTGAGAACCTCTACTGTCGACCCTAGAGCATGCGAGAACGACTACTTCCACTACGAACGTCCCGAGAACGTCTACTTCCTCTACTTTGCACCGAACGAGAACCGTCCCGTTTGCATGCTTCGAAGGTATAACCCCGAGACGACGCCCGTGAACGAATGAATGCATCTTGTATGAGATGCACCCTTGTTTTGCCTCGAGTCTGAACTATCGGTGCACGTTGCCCCTCTTTTGCCTTGCCACCGACATGTGGGAACCGGTAACCGAGATCACCCCACCATCTTTTGCACGCTCCCGCCACACTTTCTTTTGCACCGACGTCTCAATGAGTTGTCGGAACCGGAATGTTGCCGTGGCACCATTTTCATTATCGTTGCCGTGGCACCCCTTTTCTTTCCACCACGGTGACAAATGCTTCATAATGCTCTTGTCAACTTTTAATAAAAATTGCATAAACTTGCATGTGTCATTCGCATCATGATAATAACATTTAAATGTTTAAAATTGTTCTTGCACCAAATTGATAATTGCATATGGGGATTTACCGGATTTGTTGTTTGTTATTTCCGGCCTCATTTAAACTTGCCTAATGTTAGGTTTTACTTATGCTTCACCCCTTGCCATGTTAATCAACATTTAATATTGTTGGGTACATAAACGAGATCAAACTAAATAACTTGAATGCATTTTGAGCTCCACTTATTTTGTAGTATTGTTTGTGCACTTTGTCATGCCATGCTTCATTAAACCGGACATGCATCATACTTGGTTGTGCATCATGCCATGTTATGCTTGGTTGTTTACTATGTTGTTTGCTTCTTTTCGGTGTTGCTTCTTCGGGTTAGTTCCGATAACGTCGCATTTGTGAGGAACCGTTCGACTACGTCCATTTGTCTTCTTCATGGACTCGTTCTTCTTCCTTGCGGGATTTCAGGCAAGATGACCATACCCTCAAAATCACTTCTATCTTTGCTTGCTAGTTGCTCGCTCTTTTGCTATGCCTATGCTGCGATACCTACCACTTGCTTATCATGCCTCCCATATTGTTGAACCAAGCCTCTAACCCACCTTGTCCTAGCAAACCGTTGTTTGGCTACGTTACCGCTTTGCTCAGCCCCTCTTATAGCGTTGTTAGTTGCAGGTGAAGATTGAAGTTTGTTCCTTGTTGGAACATGGAGATGTTGTTCCTTGTTGGAACATGTTTATTTGTTGGGATATAACAATATCTATTATTTTAGTTAATGCATCTATATACTTGGTAAAGGGTGGAAGGCTCGGCCTTATGCCTGGTGTTTTGTTCCACTCTTGCCGCCCTAGTTTCCGTCATATCGGTGTTATGTTCCCAGATTTTTGCGTTCCTTACGCGGTTGGGCTATTATGGGAACCCCTTGACAGTTCGCCTTGAATAAAACTCCTCCAGCAATGCCCAACCTTGGTTTTACCATTTGCCACCTAGCCTTTTCTTTTCCCTTGGGAGTCGCGCTCCTGAGGGTCATCTTATTTAAACCCCCCTGGGCCAGTGCTCCTCTGAGTGTTGGTCCAATCGAGCTGCCTGCGGGGCCACCTCGGGGAAACTTGAGGTTTGGTTTTACTCGTAGCTAGTCTCATCTGAGTGTGCCCTGAGAACAAGATATGTGCAGCTCCTATCGGGATTTGTTGGCACATTCGGGCAGTGTTGCTGGACTTGTTTTATCTTTGCCGAAGTTGTCTTGTAACTGGGATTCCGAGTCTGATGGGGCTTCCCGCTTGAAGGAATATCCTTCGTTGACCGTGAGAGCTTGTGATGGGCTAAGTTGGGACACCCCTGCAGGGATTTGAACTTTCGAAAGCTGTGCCCGCGGTTATGGGCAGATGGGAATTTGTTAATGTCCGGTTGTAGAAAACCTGAAGTTGATCTTAATTAAAATACATCAACCGCGTGTGTAACCGTGATGGTCTCTTCTCGGCGGATTCCGGGAAGTGAACACGGTGTTGGAGTTATGCTTGACGTAGGTTGTCCTAGGATCACTTCTTGATCATACTTTTATCGACCGTGCTTTGCCTTCTCTTCTCGCTCTCATTTGCGTATGTTAGCCACCATATATGCTAGTCGCTTGCTGCAGCTCCACCTCATACCTTTTACCTTACCCATAAGCTTAAATAGTCTTGATCGCGAGGGTGTGAGATTGCTGAGTCCCCGTGACTCACAGATACTTCCAAAACCAGCTTGCAGGTGCCGTTGAACCATGCAGATGACGTAACCAAGCTCAAGGAGGAGTTCGATGAAGATCTTGTCCTTTGTGTTGTTTCGTTCTAGTTGATCAGTAGTGGAGCCTAGTTGGGGTCGATTGGGGATCTGTGTAGCATTTGGGGTAGTCTTATTTTATTTTGGTTCCGTAGTCGGACCTTGATTGTATATGGTTGATGTAATGCTTTATTCATGTAATTGTGTGAAGTGGCGATTGTAAGCCAGCTATGTATCTCTTTCCCTTATGTATTACATGGGTTGTGTAAAGATTACCTCACTTGCGACATTGCTTTCAATGCGGTTATGCCTCTAAGTCGTGCTTCGATACGTGGGAGATATAGCTGCATCAAGGGCGTTACAAGTTGGTATCAGAGCCTTCCCTGACCTTAGGAGCCCCCACTGATTGATCGAATTAGCTGACGAGTTGAGTCTAGAAAAATGTTTTGAGTCATTTAGGAATTATATATCGGAGAGTTAGGAATTCTTTTTACTCCTCAGTCCCTTCATCGCTCTGGTAAGGCATCCTGACGTAGAGTTTTGACTCTTCTCTTCTCAAATTTCACTAAATTTGTTTTAGGATCACGCAGGTATCTTGGAATCATTCTGATGGTTTTGTGACGAGAACATTGTTCTTGGTGCCTCCTGTGTTTTAGGGGTTGTGGCAGTGTCCCGGGGAGTTGAGCTCCGAGGTGTTGTCATCACAATTTTATTGTTGCAGTTCTGGAATACCTGAGTTTAGTTTCGCCGACATCGAAAATCTCTTTTATGCAGTTGTTGGTGAGATAACCTCGACGCCACCCAGTACTGGGGCGGGAGTTCAGGAGTATTGCCATAACTTGTATAACGGATGCTTTTCGAAGGTTGAGGTAGATGATTTCCGAAGGTTTCTTGGTTATGTGTTGAAGGATGGATACAGCTGGATGTAGGATTTGCTAGATTTGGGTGAGATATTATGCTTCCCCTATATCCCCAACACCTGATTGCATAACCGGAAAATCTGATGGAGATACAAGAGAATGAAGAGATCAAGAGCTGATAAGGAAATACTTGAATGATGCACCGGTAAGATTTAGAGAAAAAGAGCTGAAAGCTGAGAATGAATAATTCTGAGAAGATGGCCTCCGGAGTAAACAAATGGAAACAACTCATGAAAAGCTCCGGATAGGTGAAAAGAATACTCACAATCAAAACAATTATGAGAGGATGGCATTACGCTAGAACCATGAATCTCTGAGAGATCGGATAAGATATGGAGGAAAAACTCTTCTTCGGTCTTCAAATGTTGAGAATGACGATAAGAAGCACCACCATGGATTATTGAGGCACTCCGGAATAATGAAAAGCGAAGAGGTTGAACCAACAATGAGAAGAGTTAGAAAGATCTTGGAGAAGTACATATGACTGATGATGAATCATTCTTACGTCAAACTTCGAAAAGAATTTGAGAATAGCTCCGGGAAAATAGAAGAGTCAGGTAAGATCCTGGGAAAAGACCTGTGGGTTAGGGCCCACTCAAAAGAAATGTTGTTGAAATGATTTAAAAGAGAGGATTGCGCCGGTTGAATTAAATGACTTGAAAGAGATAACATCCTCGAAAGAGTTTGAATGAAAGCAGAGTGGAAACACGAATCTTGGAGATATCTTGAGCACCCCGGAACAATTAAATAGCGAGAAGTGAATGAATATGAGGTGCACCGGCATGAGAAGGTATTTGAAACGAGGAAAAAAAGGATATTATGAACACCAAAGTTTGATTTGAATCCACCAGAGAAGAAAAAGAATGAAGAATGATGAACTTGAATCTCCATTAGAATCTTCATGAGAATCACCGGATAAGAATATTGAAAGACAAGAATGAAAAGTCTTCACATCCATAAGATGGATACTTGATTGAGAAACCTGAGTTCTTGAAGAAGACAAGGGTGGGTGGGCGGGAAAAACAAAGGCAACTTGGAGACGGATGAAACGAACACCGTTGAGAAGAGTTAGAGTTTCTCTTACGGATGAGACAAATGATAGGATCATCATGAAGAGAATTGCACCGGCTGACAAGGATTGACACGACAGACTCGATGATCGAGAAGGATTAGTATTCACATCGGAGTATGAGAACAACATTTGGGGAAGGTATGGAATCAACACTTGACATCGAAGCAACTCGAATACCACAAGTCAAAACAAAACAAAGGATTGGCTTACGAAATAAGCCGGAACAAACATATGATAGAGATTTCGTCCGAAGTTTTCATGGTGGGGCCTACACGGGCTCGATCGTACAACACCATCATGTACAAGGCAGTGCACATGACATACGAAGCGTCCCCGAGTCGGCATAGCCAAGGACTCTTTAAGACACAACGAGACCACTGTAAAACCAATCATGGATAGGCGGACCATTAGACATCGAACCCCAATTTCATATCATACATCTGTCGGGAAGATATCCTAAGAGCTACTTGAATTCCCACTTATAAACTCCCGAATTTTTCCTGGTTATGCAATCAGGTGTTGGGGATACAGGGGAAGCATAATATCTCACCCAAAACTAACAAATCCTACATCCAGCTGTATCCATCCTTCAACACATAACCAAGAAACCTTCGGAAATCATTTACCTCAACCTTCGAAAAGCATCTGTTATACGAGTTATGGCAATACTCCTGAACTCCCGCCCTAGTACTGGGTGGCGTTGAGGTTATCTCACCAACAACCGCATAAAAGAGATTTTCGATGTCGGCGAAACTAAACTCAGGTATTCCAGAACTGCAACGATAAAATTGTGACGACAACACCTCGGAGCTCAACTCCCCGGGACACTGCCACAACCCCTAAATGTCAGGAGGCACCAAGAACAATGTTCTCGTCACAAAACCATCGGAACGATTCCAAGATACCCGCGTGATCCTAAATTTTTTTTAGTGAAATTTGAGAAGAGAAGAGTCAAAACTCTATGGCAGGATGCCTTACCAGAGCGATGAAGGGACTGGGGAGTAAAAAGAATTCCTAAACACTCCGATATATAATTCCTAAAAGACTCAAAACATTTTTCTAGACCCAACTCGTCAGCTAATTCGATCAAGCAGGGGGGCTCCTAAGGTCGGGGAAGGCTCTGATTACCAACTTGTAACGCCCTCGATGCGGCTATATCTCCCACGTGTTGAAGCACGACCTAGAGGCATAACCGCATTGAAAGCAATGTCGCAAGTGAGGTAATCTTCACACAACCCATGTAATACATAAGGGAAAGAGATACATAGTTGGCTTACAATCGCCACTTCACACAATTACATGAATAAAGCATTACAACATCCAAAACTATCAAGGTCCGACTACGGAACCAAAATAAAAGAAGAACCCCAAATGTGACAAGGTCCTCGATCGACCCCAACTGGGCTCCACTACTGATCAACTAGAACGGAACAACACAAAGGACAAGATCTTCATCGAGCTCCTCCTTGAGCTTGGTTGCGTCATCTACACGGACTCCTCGGCACCTGCAAGCTGGTTTTGGAAGTATCTGTGAGTCACGGGGACTCAGCAATCTCACGCCCTCGCGATCAAGACTATTTAAGCTTATGGCTAAGGTAAAAGGTATGAGGTGGAGATGCAGCAAGCGACTAGCATATATGGTGGCTAACATACACAAATGAGAGCGAGAAGAGAAGGCAAAGCACGGTCGATAAAAGTATGATCAAGAAGTGATCCTAGAACAACCTACATCAAGCATAACTCCAACACCGTGTTCACTTCCCGGACTCCTCCAGAAAGAGACCATCACGGTTACACACGCGGTTGATGTATTTTAATTAAGATCAACTTCAGGTTTTCTACAACCAGACGTTAACAAATTCCCATCTGCCCATATCCGCGGGCACGGCTTTCGAAAGTTCAAATCCCTGCAGGGGTGTCCCAACTTAGCCCATCACAAGCTCTCACGGTCAACGAAGGATATTCCTTCTAGCGGGAAGACCCGATCAGACTCGGAGTCCCAGTTACAAGACATTTCGACAATGGTAAAACAAGTCCAGCAAGACCGCCCGATGCGCCGACATCCTGATAGGAGCTGCACATATCTCGTTCTCAGGGCAACACCGGATGAACACTACGTACAGCTAAAACCATCCCTCAAGTTTCCCCGAGGTGGCGCCGCAAGTGGCTCTAGTTTGGACCAACACTTAGACAAGCACTGGCCCGGGGGGGGGGGGGGGTTAAAATAAAGATGATCCTCGGGATGCGCAACTCCCAAGGGAAAAGGCTAGGTGGCGAATGGTAAAACCAAGGTTGGGCCTTGCTGGAGGAGTTTTATTCAAGGCGAACTGTCAAGGGGTTCCCATTATAACCCAACCGCGTAAGGAACGCAAAATCCGGGAACATAACACCGATATGACGGAAACTAGGGCGGCAAGTGTGGAACAAAACACCAGGCATAAGGCCAAGCCTTCCACCCATTACCAAGTATATAGATGCATTAATTAAATAAGAGATATTGTGATATCCCAACAAAATATCCATGTTCCAAACATGGAACAAGCTCCAATCTTCGCCTGCAACTAACAACGCTATAAGAGGGGCTGAGCAAAGCGGTAACATAGCCAAACAACGGTTTGCTAGGACAAGGTGGGTTAGAGGCTTGGCTCAACAATATGGGAGGCATGATAAGCAAGTGGTAGGTATCGCAGCATAGGCATAGCAAAAGAGCGAGCAACTAGCAAGCAAAGATAGAAGTGATTTCGAGGGTATGGTCATCTTGCCTGAGATCCCGCAAGGAAGAAGAACGAGTCCATGAAGAAGACAAACGGACATAGTCAAACGGGTCCTCACAAACGCGACGTTATCGGAACCAACCCGAAGAAGCAACACCGGAAAGAAGCAAACAACATAGTAAACAACCATCACATAATCATGGCATGATGCACAACCAAGTATGATGCATGTCCGGTTTAAATATGCATGGCATGGCAAAGTGCACAAACAACACTACAAGTTAAGTGGAGCTCAATATGCAACGGGTTGCATATTGACGGAACACCACATCAATTATTTAGTTCTCTCTCGTTTATGTACCCCAACAATATTAAATGTTCTTAACATGGCAAGGGTGAAGCAAAGTAAACTACCTATCTAGTCAAGTTTAAATGAGGCCGGAAGCAACGAACAACAATTCCGGAAACTCCTCATGAGCATATTATAGATTTGGTACTGTTCTGCCCTAAACATTATTTTAGAGTTGTTAAACATGCAAGATGAGTGCACCAAGTAAATCTAGGCATTTTTCTACCCCATTTACATATAAAGATTATTTAATTCGGAGCTATGGTTATTTAGTTATGAAATAAAGCATTTTAGCAAGTTATTTAAACAAATTTAAACAAACAACATTTTAAACATTTTAAACATGGATGAAAGTTGCATATTATTAAACTAGACAAAATTTTAAGCAACTTTCATATATAATTCATTTTAAACCGATGCACCAATTGGGAGTTACTATATGCATGATCCATAAGGGCTTTCCTGCAAAAATGCTCTCCTCTGGAAAAATAGACAAAATGCAGATCTGAAAAAAAACAGAGGCGGGCCGAAACTGGAGTCGGGCCAACAGGAACAGGCAGTGGGGGGCGCAGCTCACCATGGGCCTTGGCCCGGAACTATGGAGAGGAGGAGGTTGGCCATGGCGAGACAAGAGGGAGTTGAGGTCGGGAACGGCAGGGAGGCTCCATGGCTTCGGAGGAGGTAGGGGTTCGCCGGGGCGGACGTTGCTCCGGCGGCTGACGCAGGGCGGTGGAGGTAGCAGGCCAGCGGCGGGTGACGAACTTGAGGCGCTCGGGTGCCATGCTTACTCCAACTCCTTGCAGCAACTAGAAAGAAATTAGTGAGGTGGAAGAAGGACGGAGGAAAAAGGAGAAGGGCGGCGAGGGCTGCTGGTCCAGTGGTGCTACGGCGGAGCCGGAGGGCGTCGGGGTCAAGGCAGAGGAGGCGGGCGAGCTCTGCTGGTCGAGAAGGGCCATGGGGGCTCTGATTGGTGGGGATCGATAGGAGTGTAGGAGAAGGTGGATCTGATTGGCTTGGCATGGAATGCAAGGAGGAGGAAGGCATCAGGTGGCGGCGCGGATGGACTGATGGGACAAGCGGGCTAGATTTTAGGGTTAGGCTAGAGTTTATATAGGTAGGGGATTAGGGGAGGGGTTAACTCGGTCCGTCCGATCGTAATCAGGTGGTCGAGAATAAATTGGTTAGGGAGTCCAAAAAACAAAACGGAGATGTTTTGTAGATGTTTGGGGATGATCCGGACACAATGGTGATGACTGCTCGGGTCGGGTTCGGGACAACTTCCAGACGCGCGCGAGGGGTTCGATGCACTGAGAAGAGAGGGTTTCGGACCGTGCGGTCGCATCGGACAACTCCACAAGCGAAGAGGGGAAGGAGGATGGACTAGGTGGGCTATGGCGAGACTGCAAAGGGGAGAAGAGAGAGAGAGAGGGCCCAGCATCTGTTTCCGGAGACCGAAAACGTCCGACATTTTGACCGGCTACTATTGCCGCTATATTTATCCGTTGGGGTGTCAAACGGACTCCGAATGCGATGAAACTTGGCAGGCTGTCTACCTACACTATAACAAGACCGCACGCCAACTTTCATCCCATTCCGAGAACATTTCCCGGCCACTTATAAAATACTATTTTGGACGTGCCACGGGCGCGTGCAAGTGTGTTTGGGCTCAGAACGGACAACGGACGGAATTGGGGGAACCAGGACGGATGCAGACTTTGAAAACAAGATGATGCAATGCACTTGATGACATGACAAGATGCAACACGCAAGCAAATGACAAGCCAACAACAACAAATAAGCGGAGGACACCTGGCACATCGGTCTCGGGGCGTTACAACTCCTCACTTGTGTGACCATTTTGGGCTGCGGCCAACTCTCAATAGCTTCAATCTTGGCTTTATCAACTTCAATTCCATGTGGAGTAACAACATAGCCAAGAAAAGATACTCGGTCGGTGCAAAAGGTGCACTTTCCAAGGTTACCAAACAACACACATCACGTAGAGCAATAAAAACAACACATAAATGTTCCAAATGTTCCTCCAAAGATTTACTATAAATTAGTATATCATCAAAATAGACTACCACAAATCGTCCAATGAAAGCATGTAAAACTTCGTTCATTAATCTCATGAATGTACTAGGTGCATTAGTTAACCCAAAAGGCATGACTAACCACTTATATAAACCAAACTTAGTTTTAAATGTAGTTTTCCATTTGTCTCCCAATTTCATACGAATTTGATGGTATCCACTATGCAAATCAACTTTGGAGAATATTGTAGAGCCACTCAATTCATCAAGCATATCATCTAGCCTAGGAATAGGATGACGATAACGGATAGTAATATTGTTAATGCCTCTACAATCAACAGACATACGCGATGTACCGTACTTTTTTGGCACTAGAATAATAGTAACAACACAAGAACTAAGGGATTCACGAATATAACCTTTGTCGAGCGGCTTCTGGACTTGACGCATAATCTCCTTCGTCTCCTCTGGATTGGTACGGCATGGTGAACGGTTGGGTAGCGAAGCACCGGGAATTAAGTCAATCTGATGCTCAATCCCTCGAATAGGTGGTAATCCTGGTGGCACGTCATGTGGAAAGACGTCAGCGAACTCCTGCAAAATGTTAGTAACTGCAAGAGGCAAAGAGGAAGGCACGTCCTCGAATGAAAATAATGCTTCTTTGCACACAAAAGCATAGCAAACAGATTTGCTGAAATCTAGATCATCAATATTAGATTTGGTGGCAAGTAAGCATGCACTTTTCAATTTAATTTCAGAAGCAACACTAGATGGTTTATTATTAGGCTTCATTTGTTGCTCAAATTCTTTTGCCACAATCTGATTTTCACTCTTGTCGTGCTCCTGTTTTGATTTATTAGCTCTATTAATATCATCTCTCAAAATGGAATCAGGAGTCATAGGAAGCAAAGTAATATGTTTATCATTATGAACAAGAGTATACTGATTGTTTCTACCATGGTGTACAAATTTTTATCAAATTTCCATGGTGTACCAAGTAATAAGGAACATGCTTGCATGGGTACCACATCACAATCAACATAATCAGCATATGTTGAGATACTAAAATGCACACAAACAGTACGTGTTACCTTAATCTTGCTGCTGTTATTGGACCATTGGATATAGTAAGGATGTGGATGTTGTCTTGTGGTGAGAGATAGCTTCTCCACTATCTCCGTGCTAGCCAAGTTGTTGCAGCTCCCTCCATCTATGATGACGCGAACAGAACGTTCCTTCACATCTCCCTTTGTATGGCACAAATTATGCCTCTGATTTTGCTCTCCTTGTGTGACCTGCACACTCAAAACACGTTGAGCAACTAAACATTCATATCTATCAGCGTCTTCAGGAGCCATGTATTGCGCCTCATTTTCAGAATCATCTCCATCGTATTCTTTACATGTAATAAGAGCCAAAGTCACCTCATCATAGTCACTAGAGGACTCATAACCACCATCCTCGGTAGCAATCATCACACACCGAGATTTGCATTCTCTTGCATAATGATCTCTTTCCTTACAACGATGACAAATAATATCACTTGTGTGCCCTGTTGATGCCATGGAAGAAGAAGAGCTCTATACAGGCCCGACAGGTGTGCTCTTGGTAGATAGTGGTGGTTGTCCTTGCTTTCTTGTATCACAACTGGAGGTGGCAGTTGATGGAGGTGCCGATGCAGTAGAATGTGTGGAAGTAGAGGATGCACGCGGTGTCCATGAGGAAGATCGACCTGCGGAATAGTTAGTTCGTGCCAATGCCTGTCGATCCTACACTTCACGTTCAGCTTTACAAGCAAGATGGAATAAACAAGTGATATTATTATACTCCTTATACTCTAGAATGGTTTGAATCTCTCTCTTTAATCCACCCATAGACGTGCAAGTATAGCTTCATTATCCTCAACAATACCACATCTAATCATGCCAGTTTGTAATTCCTGATAATATTCCTCTACAGAAATTTTTCCTTGTCTTAAACGCTGCAATTTTTGAAGTAATTCACGTTGATAATATGGTGGAACCAAACAAGTATGCATAGCAGTTTTCAAAGCAGCCCAAGTAGTCGGAATATTATTCGGATATAATCTACGATGTTCAGACTACCACACACAAGCAAAACTAGTGAAAGCACAAAGTGCAGCAGCAACACGTCTCTCCTCGGGATATTCTAAGCATGTAAAACGTCCGGTAAGTGTCGGACTTCCAGTGGCTCAAAGGGCTCCGGACGTCCATAAAAACATCGGTTGTCCGGTGGGTCGGGGTCAACTCGAGATTCGAGATTCAGGACGCGATTTTCGGCGGAAATTGGGGATTTTGTGGTCAAAATTGAGGAGATTTCGTCGATGGAAAGTGGGGAAACTTGAGAAGATGCTAAATCCACTTGAAACCAAGCAAATCCATGGATCAAAATCAACAAAACATCATCATACCAACAAATCGCAAAAAAATTGGGGCTATTTTTGGTGGGGATTTTTCAAATTAGGGAAGAACACAACAAAACAAGGCTAGAAAAAGAGGGCTAGGGGCTCCAAATTCGTGATCAACCTTGCTCTGATCGAAGATGATGTAGGGTGGAACCCTAGTGGCCAATCTTTCACGAAATGGAGGGGATCCTATGAAGAACATGAGGGGAGACGCGAGGGAAATCACGAGCGGAAACGAAAGGAAACACTCAAATAGACAAGAAACAATCACACGTGTGCTAGATCCATGAACACAAAGAGATACACGATCCACGATCAACAAAGGATGATAGAAACAGTAACTAGTTCATCTCCGTGAGGAGGTCTTGAGGGGTCATCCCATGAAGGGGTCTTGAATCCAAGGTGGATCTTCTCCGTAGAGGCCGTGGTCTCTCTTGATGAAGTAGATCCATATGGATGAGTAAAGCTCTATCTCAAATGAATTAAACCTATGCTAACCCTCAAATGGTGGAGGTGGAGTATATATAGTCTAGGGCCACGAAGGGGTAAGTGAGGGGCGAAGGGATACATGGGTCTCGAGCCCGTTACTCTACACACAGACAGGCGTCGGTTGTCCGGCAGGTACCAGACGTCCGGTGGCTCGCAAGGGTCTGGTCGTCTGGTACTTGTAGGACGTCCGACGTTATGGCTCTGGATAGATGGCACCAGATATTCGGTCGGTGTCGGTCGTCCGGTGGCTGATGAGTGTCGGACGTCTAGCGTATGGCAGTCGTCCAGCCGCTGTAGACTTCAGTATCCGCGAGTGTTCTGGCGGGTGGAAACTCTAGGCGTCGGACGTACGGTATGGACGGGTCGTCCGGTGGCTGTCGGATGTCCGAGAGTTGTAGCTTGCAGGCAGCTCCTTCTCTTGCTCCGACTCCTCACCGTCTTGTTCAATGCTCCTTGTTGTTCCATGGTCTTCCTCTTGGTTCCTGGGCATGCATAGCACATATGTTTGAGGTAGTAGCCATGTCTCATGTGTGGAAGTGATGGTTCGGAGAGGAGCGAGTTCACCTTGCATCCAATGGCGTATAGTCGAGGTCCCATCGTATGTCCTCTTGGGGCATGGGGAGTAGTCATAGTGTACATGGGGATGACCGTAGGATGCTCCCCATCACTATTGCTACTAGGTGGGTGGTGGGCGGGCCATAAAATTCCCTATAATTCACCTCAAGGGGCTTGTGAACACAAGCCGAGGGTGGGTCATCCCGAATAACCTGTTGGGGATCATAGTAATAATTCAAAATTTTCCTACATGTGACCAAGATCAATCTAGGAGATGCTAGAAATGAGAGAGAGAGAGAGGGAGTGCATCTTCATACCCTTGAAGATCGCTAAGCAGAAGAGTTACAAGAATGCGGTTGATGGAGTCGTAATCGCGACGATTCAAATCGTGGAAGATCCGATCTAGCGCCGAACGGACAGCACCTCCATGTTCAACACACGTACAGCCGGGGGACGTCTCCTCCTTCTTGATCCATCAAGGGGAGAGGAGAAGTTGAGGGAGAACTCCAGCAGCATGAAAGTGTGGTGATGGAGGAGCTCGTGGTTCTCCGGCAGGGCTTCGCTATGCACTACGGAAGAGGAGGAGGAGTTGGAGAGGGGGATGGCTGCACCAGGGGAAGGTTATGGCTTCCCTCCCACCCCCTCACTATATATAGGGGGAAGGGTAGAGGGGGAGGTGCCCTAGGGTTTCCCCTAGGGGGCGGCGGCTAGGGCAGATTGGATCTCCCTAGGGAAACCATAGGGAGACTTGCCCCCCAAGCCAAGCAGGTGGAGGCTTGCCTCCCAAGCTAGGTGGAGGCGCCCCACCTCCCCAAGTAACATGGGAAAGGGTGTGGGGGGTGCACAGCCCCTTAGTGGGCTGGTTTGCCCCCTTGCCTTGGCCCATGAGGACCTGCAACACTTGCTGGGGCTACTGAAACACCTTTCGGTCATGCTGGCCATAGCCTGGTACCCCCGGAACAGTTCCAGACTCCAATACCCTTCGTCCAATATACCAATCTTCACCTCTGGACCATTCCGGAACTCCTCGTGATGTCCAGGATCTCATCCGGGACTGCGAACTACCTTCGGTAACCACATACTATTCCCGTTACAACTCTAGCGTCACCGAACCTTAAGTGTGTAGACCCTACGGGTTCGGAAACCATGCAGACATGACCGAGACACCTCTCCGGACAATAACCAATAGCAGGATCTCGATACCCATATTGGCTCCCACATGTTCCATGATGATCTCATCAGATGAACCACGATGTCGAGGATTCAATCAATCATGTATACAATTCCCTTTGTCTATCGGTATGTTACCTGCCCGAGATTCGATCATCGGTATCCCCATCCTTTGTTCAATCTCATTATGGAAAGTCTCTTTACTCGTTCTGCAATGCATGATCCCATGACTAACTCTTTAGTCAAACAGAGCTCATTATGATGATGCATTACCGAGTGGGCCTAGAGATACCTCTCCATCATACGGATTGACAAATCCCAGTCTCGATTCGTGCCAACCCAACAGACACTTTCGGAGATACCTGTAGTGCACCTTTATAGTCACCAAGTTACGTTGTGATGTTTGATACACCCAAAGCATTCCTACGGTATCCGGGAGTTGCACAATCTCATGGTCCAAGGAAACGATACTTGACATTAGAAAAGCTCTAGCGAACGAACTACACGATCTTGTGCTATGCTTAGGATTGGGTCTTGTCCATCACATCATTCTCCTAATGATGTGACCCCTTTATCAACAACATCCAATGTCCATGGTCAGCAAACCATAACCATCTATTGATCAACGAGCTAGTCAACTAGAGGCTTACTAGGGACATGTTGTGCTCTATGTATTCAAACATATATTATGGTTTTCGATTAATACAATTATAGCATGAACAACAGACAATTATCATGAACAAGGAAATATAATAATAACCATTTTATTATTGCCTCTAGGGCATATTTCCAACATAACCATCATCTGGATTTGGTCCATCGCCTCGTTTAATAAAGCGAGGGTCTCCGGGCTGGCACGCGGTGGCTGCCGAGGGCTGGTCTCCGATGGGGCTGGGCAAGGAATGATCTGGGTCTAGAATGGATCTCAGTTTTCAATGGCTGAGTCGAACTCAAGGCCTGGGGTAAGGTTTATGGCCGGATAGGCAGGACAGACTTAGGGTAAGACCTGGTCCTCGGATATTACTTCCGTATTAGGGCTCGGAGCCGACTGCGTGAGGGAGAGTTTGGTCGAGGATGATTTCTGATTTCTGAACATCGACCCATTACTGGGGCTCCAAGCCCAATCCGTGACGTGGGGAAAGGTTTCGGCTGAGAGTGACTCTTGGCGTCCAAACACCGCATCCGCGTTGAGTTCTGAAGCTGGGTCTTCACAGGCATCATCGGCGTGGTTGAAGGAGGTTCCTGGCCTCCGGACAGGGTGGGGTTGTCCAAGCTCGAGGCTGGCTGAGGGGTTGAGGCCGATCCATGGATCGGATCAGGAGAACGTTCCAGAGCGGGCACAGCGGGGCCCATAGGGGTACCGGGTGAGGCTGCGAATTCGGCAAACACCAAATCACCTCGGATGTCCGCGACGTACTCCAGATTACCGAATCTAATCTACTACTCAGGGTCGAAATTGTTGATTTGGTCCAGATGCCAGTTGGGTTGGCGTGCGGCATGATACTGCCGAATGCAAAGAGCTGACCGGGGACAAAGAGATCCCCGGAGCTGATGCCATCTCCGATGATCAGACGAGCCATCGATCCTTCGGTGAACCAACAACAAAACTCTCAATGAAAGCACTAATGTCGGTGTCTGATAGAGGCGAAGGTGTCCCAATGTTTCGATGAGATAGATATCGTTTTCTGTGGGAGTCAACTTTGACGATCTGACTACGAACGTGCGAGGATGTCGCGCCTTAGAAATCGCTAAACCAACTCCGAGAGGTTATTGACCACGCCGGAGCACGATCAACCTGACCACGAAGGTCTATTTCCTGCAGGCAAAGGAAGAACAAGCAAGAAACTAAGATTGCAATCTGGATATTGCGAATATAAGATTAAAGCTTTATTGATCAAGCTAGGGTTCTGTGACGGCTTTATTTGGTCGTTGAACACAAATGAAGTACCCGAAGTCGCAGCTACGGTGAACTTTAATCTAAACAAAACCCCGAAGTCTAAGTGACGCCCTAAGGGCTGTATATATGGGGGAAGAGGGGGTGGGGGAAATTCATGGCCCTTTGAGGAGGGGTCTGAAACCAACCCTAACTCTTGTTTCCCCACACGCACGGACTCTAAAAACAGCCTATACTTAAGTATTTCGAAAATACATGGGCCTGGCCCAATAATAAGGTGACGCAGCACCTAGAATAGCCTCTGGACGAAATTTATGAAGTGGCATCTTGTATATTTCATCCAAGGCTTCATGCACTCTTTATGGTGGTTCAAAGTCCTGAAATCATCACTTGTAACTCCATTGTTGAGCCCCTTGCGCATGCCATCATCTCCATGCTTGAACTTGCTCCAAGGTTCATCTTTCTTGTCCAAACTAGGCCCTTCATTTGTAAGCAAAACAAATGTATCCAATTTAGGCAACATCATATTATCATGAACATAGAATCGTTACCAAGAAACGAAAGTACCTGAGATTCAATTGGCGTGCGCGAGCTCTAGTAATTGGTCCAGTGTGTATAACAGCGGGGGCTGTGGGTGTAACAATGGTATTGATGTTCTCATCATCCTTCCCTTCTTGAAATGAAGTCATCCTCGACGAAAGCTCATCGTCCTCACCCAAATAAGGCTTCAAATCTACAATGTTAATAGTGGGACTAACCCCAAAATCTACAGGCAGCTCAAGTTTATATGCATTATCATTTATTTTCTCTAACACCTTAAAAGGACCAGCTGCACGTGGCATTAGCTTTGATTTGCACAAATTAGGAAATCTATCCTTACGCAAATGTAACCAAACAAGATCTCCATGTGCAAACACAACATGTTTTCTACCCTTATCTCGAACAAGTTTATATTTAGCATTCATACGCTCAATGTTTTCCTTAGTTAACTCATGCATTTTTAAAATCAATTCAGCATGTTCTTTAGCATCAAAATTAACCTTCTCCGAAGATGGAAGAGGCAACATATCAATAGGTGCACAAGGTAGGAAACCATACACAATTTCAAAAGGGCACATCTTAGTAGTAGAATGCAACGATCGATTATAAGCAAATTCAATATGAGGCCCACATTTTCTTATTATTCTTCAAAACAGCCCTAAGCATAGTAGACAATGTTCTATTGACTACTTCAGTTTGTCCAGCAGTTTGGGGGTGACAAGTAGTACTAAAAAGTAGTTTAGTCCCCAACTTAGCCAATAAACATCCCCAAAAGTGGATAAGAAATTTAGTATCACGATGTGAAACAATAGTATTTGGCACACCATGCAAGCGAATAATTTCACGAAAGAACAAATCAGCAACATTAACAGCATCATCGCTTTTATGACATGGTATAAAGTGTGCCATTTTCGAGAACCTATCCACGACAACAAATATGCTATCCCTCCCCTTCTTTGTTCGAGGTAAACCTAAAACAAAGTCCATAAATATATCCTCGCAAGGAACACCAGGTACAGGCAAAGGCATATATAAACCAGCAACAAAATGCTCAACATCCCGTCTCATCTTTGTCCAAAAGAAATGTGTAGCAAGTATATCCTCTGTCTTCTTGACGCCAAAGTGTCCCATTAATCCTCCTCCATGCGCCTCATGTAAAAACAAAAGACGAACGGAGCTAGCTGGAATGCATAGCTTGTTAGCACGGAACACAAATCCATAATTAATGACGAACTTGTTCCACGTTCTTCCTTCTTTAAAATCAGCATCATGCACATATTGATCTTTGATGGTCTCCAAACCAAACATTTTGAAGTCAGGTTGTGAAAGCATAGTATAGCGATGAGAAAATGCATCAGCAATAACATTTTCTTTACCCTTCTTGTGCTTAATAACATAAGGGAAAGCCTCAATGAATTCAACCCATTTATCATGTCTACTATTCAGTTTAGCTTGACTTTTAATATGTTTCAAAGATTCATGATCAGAATGTATAACAAATTCTTTGGGCCATAAATAATGTTGCCATGTCTCTAAAGTCCGAACAAGAGCATATAATTCTTTATCATAAGTAGAATAATTCAGACTAGGCCCACTCAATTTTTCAGAAAAGTATGCAACATGTTTGCCATCTTGTAATAACACACCTCCTAATCCAATTCCACTAGCATCACATTCAAGCTCAAAAGTCTTATTAAAATCAAGAAGTTGGAGTAAAGGAGCATGTGTCAACTTATCTTTCAATACCATGAAGGCTTCTTCCTGTGCGGTACCCCAAACAAAAGGCACATCCTTCTTTGTAAGCTCGTTGAGAGGTGCATCAATGGTGCTGAAATCTCTCACAAAACGCCTATAGAAACCAATGTGGCCAAGGAAACTCCTCACTTGTGTGACCGTTTTGGGCTGCGGCCAACTCTCAATAGCTTCAATCTTGGCTTTATCAACTTCAATTCCCTGTGGAGTAACAACATAGCCAAGAAAAGATACTCGGTCGGTGCAAAAGGTGCACTTTCCAAGGTTACCAAAAAAACGTGCATCACGTAGAGCAATAAAAACAACACGTAAATGTTCCAAATGTTCCTCCAAAGATTTGCTATAAATCAATATGTCATCAAAGTAAACTAACACAAATCGTCTAACGAAAGCACGTAAAACTTCGTTCATTAATCTCATGAAAGTACTAGGTGCATTAGTTAACCCAAAAGGCATGACTAACCACTCATATAATGCAAACTTAGTTTTAAATGTTGTTTTCCATTCAATTTCATACGAATTCGATGGTATCCACTATGCAAATCAACTTTGGAGAATATTGTAGAGCCACTCAATTCATCAAGCATATCATCTAGCCTAGGAATAGGATGACGATAACAAATAGTAATATTATTAATGCCTCTACAATCAATGCACATACGCGACGCACCATCCTTTTTTGGCACTAAAATGATAGGAACAGCATAATGACCAAGGGATTCGCGTATATAACCTTTGTCGAGCAGTTCTTGTACTTGACGCATAATCTCCTTCGTCTCCTCTGGATTGGTATGGTATGGTGCACGGTTGGGTAATGATGCACCGGAATTAAGTCAATTTGATGCTCAATCCCTTGAATAGGTGGTATTCCCGGTGGCACGTCTTGTGGAAAGACGTCAGCGAACTCCTGCAAAATGTTAGTGACAGCAGGAGGCAAAGAGGAAGGCTTGTCCTCGAATGAAAATAATGCCTCTTTGCACACAAAAGCATAGCAAATAGTTTTGCTAAAATCTAGATCATCAATATCAGATTTGGTGGCAAGTAAACATGCACTTTTCAATTTAATTTCAGAAACAACTCTAGATGGATTATTATTAGGTTTCATTTGTTTGTCAAATTCTTTTGCCACAATCTGATTTTCACTCTTATTTTTCTCCTATTTTGCTTTATTAGCTCTATTAATATCATCTTTCAAAATGGAATCATGAGTCATAGGAAGCAAAGTAATATTTTTATCCTTATGAACAAGAGTATAGTGATTATTTCTACCATGGTGTTCAAATTTTTTATCAAATTGCCATGGTGTACCAAGTAATAAGGAACATGCTTGCATGGGTACCACATCACAATCAACATAGTCAGCATATGTAGAGATACTAAAATGCACACGAACAATACGTGTTACCTTAACCTTGCTGCTATTGTTGAACCATTGGATGTAGTAAGGATGTGGATGTGGTCTTGTGGTGAGAGATAGCTTCTCCATCATCTCCATGCTAGCCAAGTTATTGCAGCTCCCTCCATCTATGATGACGCGAACAGAACGTTCCTTCACAACTCCCTTTGTATGGAACAAATTATGCCTCTGATTTTTCTCAGCTTGTGTAACCTGCACACTCAAAACACGTTGAGCAACTAAACATTCATACCTGTCAGCATCTTCAGCAGCCATGTATTGCGTCTCATGATCAGAATCATCTCCACTGTGTTCTTCATGTGTAATAAGAGCCAAAGTCTCCCCATCATAGTCACTAACGGACTCATACCCACCATCCTCAGTAAAAATCATCACACGCTGAGATTTGCATTCTCTCGGAAAATGTCCTCTTCCCTTACAATGACGACAAATAATATCACTTGTGTGCCCTGATGATGCCATGGAAGAAGAAGAGCTCTGCGCACGCCCAACAGGTGTGCTCTTGGCAGATAGTGGTGGTTGTGCCTGCTTTCTTGTATCACGGCTGGAGGTGGCACCTGATGGAGGGGCTGGTCCAGTCGAAGTAGAGGATGCACGTGGTGTCCATGATGAAGATCGACCTCCAGAAAAGTTAGTTCGCACCAATGCCTCTCGATCCTGCACTTCATGTTTAGCTTTACAAGCAAGATGGAATAAACGAGTGATATTAGTATACTCCTTATACTCTAGAATGGTCTGAATCTCTCTATTTAATCCACCCATAAAACGTGCAAGCATAGCTTCATTCTCCTCAACAATACCACATATAATCATGCTAGTTTGTAATTCCTGATAATATTCTTCTACGGAATTTTTCCTTGTTTGAAACGCTGCAATATTTGAAGTAATTCACGTTGATAATAAGGTGGAACCCAACGAGTACGCATAGCAGCTTTCAAAGCAGCCCAAGTAGCTGGAATGGGATATAATCTACAATGTTCAGACCACCAAACACATGCAAAACTAGTGAAAGCACAAACAGCAGCAGGAACACGTCTCTCCTCAGGATATTGTAAACATGTAAAACGTTGTTCAGTTTCTAACTCCCAAGTAATATATATATATATCAGGAACATATCTACCCTCAAATGGTGGAATATTCAATTTCAGTTTAGGAAGATGGTCATGATCTCGTACCTCAGGTGGTGGTGCAGCCCTACTGTTGCGATGATATGCATAAGGACGATCTGGTGGTGGTGATGGTGGTTGCACGTAGTTCTGATTTTGATCAACCTCATCCTCGTAATGGTCCTCCACCTCTGTAGTAGTAGCAGGAGCTATAGAAGCACCAACAGTAGGTACAACAGCACCAGAAGTTTGACCAGGATCAATGGGAACGTGCTGTGCTCGTCCCACTTGATTTGGAAGATGTTGTTGTTGTTGTTGTTGTTGTTGTTGTTGTTGTTGTTGTTGTTGTTGTAGAGGTGCGATAGGTGCAGCGAGCGGTGGAAGACGCGCGAGCAATTCATTAAACTTGTTATCGAGCTTTGTTTCGATCGCCTTCTCAATGCCATCTATCTTCTCCATGCCCTCCTCAAATCTATTGAGCACATCTTCCACCTGTCCACTCATCATTTGCTGAAACTTATCATGTAACTCTTTGTTTGTCATGTTCTTCCAGTCAGTCTCATCGTCTTGTGATCCTGCCATGGTTAGCAGCAATAGAAACACACAATAATATGATCCTACAGACTACTAGGAAGTGGTGGTGATGGTGTGGTGGACAGTCACAAATCCGTCAAGCGTATCTCAAATTCTTACCAGTTCTTACCAAGCAGCAGGTGGTGATCAGCAACCCTTGTAGTCAAAACTCTCAAATCTTGGATAGAGCGATTACCAGGGAGAGTCAAACGCACGACGTAGATGTATGTGGAGATGGGAAGGCTTATAATATGGTAGAAAAAAGGGTCAGCAATAATCAATTCAGAGATGCAAAGTTCAATAAACGCTCAACGATGGTACTGTGCTGGTCCTAGGCTAGACCGTGCTAGAGACACGAGCCTAGAACACTAACAAAATCACGGATGTGCACTTAAACAAGGGAAAAGCACACTCTGGAACTTTTTTTTCACTCTGTTTTTTTGGTGCTCTTCTTTTTTTGCGCTCCTCTTTTTTTGCGAAAAATCACTATAATTGCTAGTGTCTCAAAACTTTTCCCTCGTCAAACTGATAGGATGGGCATGAATTTTTTTCCGACTTTTTTTGGAAATCAGGGCAGCAACGACGAAAAAGTGCGACAAAAAATCACTATGATGGCACGTGGCTCAAAAGACTCAGAAAAGCCTAAAAATAAGGTAGGGAAAAAATATTTTTGCCTGTGAAAATTTTGGCCTAAAAACTGCCCGGGGGTCTTCAGACTTTTTTTTCCAAAACCTACTCAGGCAAGGAAACACGAAACGGAAATTAGATGGATCTCGAAAACATGCCTAATATGAAAGGAACTCGGATTGGTGGTGGATATATGGTGGTAGGATATGGCAGGGGTGGTTGTATATGGATACGGATTGGTGATGGCATATGGATATGGAATGATGGTGGTATGTGGATACAGATTGGTGGTGGTATATGGATACGGATTGGTGATGGTATATGGAGAAGGATCGGTGGCGGATAAGCGGTGGTGGTAGATGGCAGGGGCGATGTGACAACCTATGAACAGAACTCGAAACTCTAAAAGACTAGACGCTAAGACCAGCAAATTCAACAAAGCAAATACAGAAAAGATTATGCAAAGGCTCAGATTGGTTCTGATAGGATGAACTAACCCTAATTTTTTTGGCTTTTTCGTGGACTATAGGTATGAAGAATAGACTCGATCTAAACTACGAAAAGCTATAAAATCTCACCGAGCAACCTGGAAATCTGATACCACTTGATAGAGATGAAGGTGTCCCGATGTTTCGATGAGATAGATATCATTTTCTATGGGAGTCAACTTTGATGATCCGACTATGAACGTGCGAGGACGTCGCGCCTTAGCAATCGCTAAACCAACTCCGAGAGGTTATTGACCACGCCGGAGCACGATCACCCTGACCACGAAGGTCTGTTTCCTGCAGGCAAACAAAGAACAAGCAAGAAACTAAGATTGCAATCTAGATATTGCAAATATAAGATGAAAACTTTATTGATCAAGGTGGGGTTCTGTGATGCCTTTGTCTGGTCGTTGAACACAAACAAAGTACGCGAAGTTGCAGCTATGGCGAACTTTAATCTAAACAAAACCCCAAAGTCTAAACGATGCCCTAAGGGCTGTATATATGGAGGAAGAGGGGGGGGGATTTTGTGGCCCTTTGAGGAGGGGTCCGAAACCAACCCTAACTCTTGTTTCCCCACACATACGGACTCTAAAAACAGCCTATACTTAAGTATTTCGAAAATACATGGGCCTGGCCCAATAATAAGGTGACGCAGCACCTAGAATAGTCTCTGGACGAAATTCATGAAGTGGCATCTTGTATATTTCGTCCAAGGCTTCATGCACTCATTATGGTGGCTTCAAAGTCCGTAAATCATCACTTGTAATTCCGTTCTTGAGCCCCTTGCGCATGCCATCATCACCATGCTTGAACTTGCTCCAAGGTTCATCTTTCTTGTCCAAACTAGGCCCTTCATTTGTAAGCAAAACAAATATATCCAATTTAGGTAGCATCATATTATCATGAACATTAGAATTACCAAGAAACAAAAGTACCTCATAATTCAATTGGCGTGCGTGAGCTCTAGTAATTGGTCCAGTATGTATAGCAGCAGGGGCTGTGGGTGTAACAATGGTATTGATGTCTCATCAGTGTCAAAACCGGCGGATATTGGGTAGGGAGTCCCGAGATGTGGATCTAGGATCAATGGGGAACAAAGGACGAAGGACACAGTGTTTACCCAGGTTCGGGCCCTCTCTAAGAGGTAAAACCCTACGTCCTGCTTGATTGTATTTGATTTGTATGATATGGTTACAGAGTCGATCTACCTCGAGATCATGCGAGCTAAACCCTAGGTTGACGAGGGCCTGTGATGCGGAGCATCCTATGGACATCACCACGTCAATAGTTCGTTTGGCAAGTGACACGTGCCACATCTACTTCATACATACGAAGGTGAATCATCTCCTTTACACGTGTCCACTTGTACCTTTCGAGGATGGTATACTACTTGACCCCTCTCTCATGTGCATACATAGGTGTGAGCGGAGCAACACATTCATCAAGGAGGAGTCCAACAAGAAGAGAACATCTACACCATTGTGACGCCCCGAGACCGATGCTCCAGGTGTCTTCCAGTTATTCGCCGTCGTTGCCATGTCATTCGCTTGCGTGTTGCATCTTGTCATGTCATCATGTGCATTGCATCATCCTGTTTTCGAAACTTGCATCCGTCCGGGTTCCCCAGTTTCGTCTGTTGTCCGTTCTGAGCCCAGACACACTTGCACGCGCCCGGGGCACGTCCGAAATATTATTCTGTAAGTGGCCGGAAAATGGTCTCGGAATGGGATGAAAGTTGTCTCGTGGTCTTATTATAGTGTAGATATACCGCCTTTCAAGTTGCATCGCATTTGGAGTCTGTTTGATGCCCCAACGGATAACTCTAACGACACTATAGCCGGCCTTTTCGTCAGACGTTTTCGGTCTCTGGAAATCGTGCCGGGCTGCATCTCTCCCCTCTTCTCTCAGACCAACCCGCTCTCCACAGTCCACCTAGGCCCATGCCTACCCCTCTTTGCACAGTGCATCAGACCCTCCTCGCGCGCGCGTCTGAAAGCTGCCCCGGACCTGACCCGGGCAGCCGTCACCGTTGGGTCCGAATCATCCCCAAACATCTATAAACTATCTCCATTTTATTATTTGGACTCCCTACCTATTTTTTTCTCGACCCTCAGATTTCGATCGGAGGGACTAAATCGCCCCTAATCTCTGACCCACATGCTATATATGTATCAGTCCAACCCTAGATCCTAGGAGGGCCGTCCCATCCAATCCTTCTCCCCGCCGCCACTCCTCTCCCACCTTGGGATCCTCCCGATCCAGATCCAACCAAAGCCAACCGTCGCCCTCCTCGTGTTCAGCCACCTTCCTTCCTTGTTTTCAGATCCAGCCAATCCACCGCAGCCTCGCTCCCAGGCTCCCGCAAGCAGAGCCCCGCTCCTCCCGTGCGCCTCCCTTGCTCGCACCTCGTTGGAGCTACGAGCACTGCCTCAGTAAGCCAGCAACAACTCCAGGCCGGCGAACCTCGACGATGAGCACCGGCAAGAACTGCTCGTCGCGCCCCCTCGTTTTCCTTTCTCTCCCTTCCCCTGGTTCTTCTCCTCTCTGAGCGTGATGCCTCCCTCTTCTCTCGTTCACAAGAACACCATGGCCTTGGAGCTTCACCACCGTCCCGTCTCCTGGATCCGTTGCGCCTCGGTCGTCCAAGGCCTTCCTCGCCCGGATACGCCCAACTCCGGCCTCCCTCGCCTTTCCATGTAACCGAAGCCCCGCGTCCAAGTCCCCCGAACCCAGCCTTCCCGAACGTGCGTCGCTGTTCCTCCTTCGCATCCCCGAGCGCTCCTCATGAGCCCCTGCTTCCTCGCGCTCCATCACCGTCCAGCTCGTCCAAGCCTCCTTTGTTCGCCGCTATGGATGCCGCCATCCCAGCTCCTCAAGCCGACGCTGTTCAGGGTCCCAACGACCTCGCCATCCTGGCCTCCTCCGCCGTGCGGGCCAGCGCGACGCTGGAGCCCCGCAGGTTGCGCGCCCGTCACCCTCGCCTTTTCTTCCCCTTTCCGTTCTGCTCCTTCCTCTCTGAATATCTTTCTCTGTTCAAGTGCAGAGGAAGTGCTTCGTCGCCCGCTGCCTGTAGCCGCGCTGCTCCCCTTCACCGAGCACCTCGTCCCCGCCACCGCTAGTCGCAGGAACCAGCAGGCCATCCTTGTCCGCGCCCCTGCCTCACCGACACCCAGCTCATCGGAGCCCTGTTGCCGCGCCGCCCGTCTTCTGCACCACCATGGCCTGCTGTTGCCTGCTGTTGCCTCTGTTGGTAACGAGCAGCAACGGCTCGCTCGTCCCGAGCATTTACCGCGCCTCCAGTGCATTGGCAGTAGGGTCCAGCCAGCGCCAGGAGGGCTAAGCCTCCTCCACGGCCTGCCCGCGCCGCCCCCGGCCGGCCTTGGCCTCTCCACCGACCTGGGCTTGGCCCATGGTGCGAAATCCCCCCATCTCCCATGCTCTGTTTCGGCCCAGTGCATGGATTCGGCCCTGTTATGTTTTTTTCTTGCCAGGACGTTTTTTCTATTTGATCAGAGAACTGCAGTTTTCAGAAAACCCCTTAATGTTCATACATATAATAAATTAATAACCGTGCATCATATTAAAATGATTTATATATGAAACTTGCTTAAAATTTTGTGTAGATTAATAATTTGCAACTTTCATCCTTGTTAAAAAAGTTTAAAATGCTTATATTTTGCCTATTGCCATGTTAAAATGCTTTATTTGATAACTAATTAACCGTAACTCGGTTTGTACAAACTTTATATGTAATTGGGGTAGAAAATGCCTAGTTTAACATGGTGGCTTCACCTTGCATGTTTAACAACCCTACAATTGTGTTTAGGGCAGAACATTATCAAACCTAAAATATGCACATGAGGAGTTTCTGGACTTGTTGCTTGTTGTTCCGGCCTCATTTAAACTTGCCTAGATAGGTAGTTTTACTTTGCTTCACCTCTTGCCATGCTAACCAACATTTAATATTGTTGGGTACATAACCGAGAGAGAACTAAATAAGTCATGTGGTGTTTCGTCAATATGCAACTCGTTGCATATTGAGCTTCACTTAATTTGTAGTATTGCTTGTGCACTTTGCCATGCCATGCCTCATTAAACTAGACATGCATCATACTTGGTTGTGCATCATGCCATGTTTATGTGATGGTTGTTTACTATGTTGTTTGCCTCTTTCCGGTGTTGCTTCTTCGAGTTAGTCTGATAACATCGCGTTTGTGAGGATTCGTTCGACTACGTCTATTTGTCTTCTTCATGGACTCGTTCTTCTTCCTTGCGGGATCTCAGGCAAGATGACCATACCCACGAAATCACTTCTATCTTTGCTTGTTAGTTGCTCACTCTTTTACAATGCCGCGATACCTACCACTTGCTATATCATGCCTCCCATATTGCCATGTCAAGCATCTCACCCACCTTTCCTTGCAAACCATTGTTTGGCTATGTTACTGCTTTGCTCAGCCCCTCTTATAGCGGTGCTAGTTGCAGGTGAAGATGGAGTTTGTTCCTTGTTGGAACATGTTTATTGTTGGGATATCATCACTATTATATCTTGTTTACTTTAATGCATCTATATACTTGGTAAAGGGTGGAAGGCTCGGCCTTATGCCTGGTGTTTTGTTCCACTCTTGCCGCCCTAGTTATTGTGATACCGATGTTATGTTCCTTGATTTTGCGTTCCTTACGCGGTTGGGTTATAATGAGAACCCCTTAACAGTTCACTTTGAATAAAACTCCTCCAGCAAGGCCCAACCTTGGTTTTACCATTTGCCACCTAAGCCTTTTTCCCTTGGGTTTTGCAGAATCAAGGATCATCTTTATTTTAAACCCCCGAGTCAGTGCTCCTCAGATTGTTGGTCCAAACTAGAGCACCATGCAGGGTCGTCCCTTGGAAACTTGGGTTACATTGGCTCCTGTATGCTTAGCTTATCCAGTGTGCCCTGAGAACAAGATATGTGCAGCTCCTATCGGGATTTTTCGGCCAGCGGGTGGTCTTAATGGACTTGTTTTACCATTGTCGAGATGTCTTGTAACCGGGATTCCGAGTCTGATCGGGTCATCCTGGGAGAAGGAATATCCTTCGTTGACTGTGAGAGCTTGTGATGGGCTAAGTTGGGACACCCCTACAGGGTTTTGAACTTTCGAAAGCCGTGCCCGCGGTTATGGGTAGATGGGAATTTGTTAATATCTGGTTGTAGAAAACCAGAGACTTAACTTAATTAAAATTCATCAACCGCGTGTGTAGCCGTGATGGTCTCTTCTCGGCGGGGTCCGGGAAGTGAACACGACTCTTGTGTTATGCTTGAACGTAAGTAGTTTCAGGAACACTTCTTGATCACTTTTATTTCACGATCGTTGCATTGCTTCTCTTCTCGCTCTCATTTGCATAATTTAGCCACCATATATGCTAGTGCTTGCTGCAGCTCCACCTCACTACCTTTTCCTACCCATAAGCTTAAATAGTCTTGATCGCGAGGGTGTGAAATTGCTGAGTCCCGTGACTCACAGATTACTTCAAATAGTTGCAGGTGCCGATGATAACCGTGCAGGTGTCGCAACCGAGCTCAAGGAGGAGCTCAATGAAGATCATGTTCGTTGTGTTGAATCGTTTCCTTTCGATCAGTAGATGAGTTGTCTTTCTTTATTTGGTTCCGTAGTCGGACCTTGATTGTATTCTGGATGATGTAATGCTATATTTATGTATTGTGTGAAGTGGCGATTGTAAGCCAACTCTTTATCTCTCTTATTCAGTAAATGGGATGTGTAAAGATTACCCCTCTTGCGACATGCCTACTATGTGGTCATGCCTCTAAGTCGTGCTCCGACACGTGGGAGATATAGCCGCATCGTGGGGGTCACAAGTTAGTATTAGAGCCTTCCCCGACTTAGGAGCCCCCTGCTTGATCGAATCGCTGGCGTTGTTGAGTCTAGAAAAATGTTTTGAGTCTTATAGGATTATATATATCGGATAGTAGGATTCTTTTTACTCCCCAGTCCCTTCGTCGCTCTGGTGAGGCCTCCTGGCATAGAGTTTTGACTCTTCTCTTCTCAAATTTCACGAATTTGTTTTAGGATCACGCGGGTATCTTAGAATTGTTCCAATGGTTTTGTGACGAGAAAATTGTTCTTCGTGCCTCCTGACATTTAGGGGTTGTGGCAGTGTCCCGGGGAGTTGAGCTCCGAGGTGTTGTCGTCACAATTTTGTAGTTGCAGTTTTGGAATACCCGAGTTCCGCCGACAACGAAAATCTCTTTTATGCAGTTGTTGGTGTGATAACCTCGACGCCACCCAGTACTGGGGCGGGAGTTCGGGAGTATTGCCATAACTCGTATAATGGATGCTTTTTGAAGGATGAGGTAAATGATTTCCGAAGGTTTCTTGGTTATGTGTTGAAGGATGGATAGAGCTGGATGTTGGGTTTGCTAGTTTTGGGTGAGATATTATGCTTCCCATGTATCCCCAACACCTTGTCGGATTTTGGGTTCCGGCAGACCCTTGAGGTTCGAACACTGGGGTGCACGCGGAGATTTCGCCTTCTACCTACCTGCACCCCTTCGCCTCGCTAAGATCTAAGCTATGGAAAGAACAACACAAGAGACACAGGGTTTATACTGGTTCGGGCCACCGTTGTGGTGTAATACCCTACTCCAGTGTGTGGTGTGGTGGATTTCCTCTTGGGCTAATGATGATGAGCAATACATGGAAGAACAGCCTCGCGAGGGTCTGTTCTTGGCTGGGGCGACCAACTGCTAGGAGGAGTTCAGTCACCCTTCTCTCTCTCTCTCTCTTCTCGATTGCGATTCGATCTCCTCTACCCTGTTGGTGGCTAGTCCTATTTATAGGCAAAGGCCCTGGGCCTCTTCCCAAATATTGAGCGGGAAGGGCGCCAACAATTGGCCACTTTGAAGGGGAACATCTGGTACACTTATCCTGACTAAAGTTGGTCCTCGCCTGCCAAAGGCTCTGGTGGTGACGCTGGCTGGGGCTCCACAATGACTTCCTCCCTGCCATTGGACTGGTCTTGGTCTCGTTGCACCGAAATGGGTGCCCTTGCTTGATGCTCTCGCCTGCGCTTGCTCCCTTTGCACCAAAGAGGAAAGGAGTACACTGCGCGGCTGGCGCCCGCCTGGTGCCTTTGGTCGTCATGGCTTGCGTCACGGGCACCTCGTGAGGTACCCCGCCTTGATCTCTCCGCCTCCTCGCGAGCCAGCCTGATGAGGCCGTGCCTGAGGAAGCTTCGTGTCGTCTGCCCCGCGAGGCTTGGCCCCTCGCGAGGGTCTTGGGTCTGTGTTGATGAAGACGGGCCGTGCTGGGCCCCCCTTTGAGCCATGCCGCAGGCCGCAGGCAGGCAAGTCTGGGGACCCCCGTTCCCAGAATGCCAACAGTAGCCCCCGGGACCAAGGTGCGCTCGAACTTGGCCGTGTAGGGAGGCGAAAGGGCAAGAGCGAAGCGCCACGGGCCCTAACAGCCTGTGGCCTTGGGCGCCACGTGGCGGTTGATTGGACGTGGGCGTCTCCACTTCCCCACGGCGCCTCGGCAACTGCACGGATTGGACAAGTCCCTGCATGCAAAGCAGATCATGATTACCTGCGATCGTGGAGGTCCGTGGTTGGCCTTCGCCGGCCATAAGTACAGAACGGCGTGCGCCCTTCCAGTCCATCCCTTCTTGCTTCTCCTTCTTCCCGGTCCTTGCTCAGTCTTGCTGCGATGGCTCCGATCCGCCGGTTCTCGACGGCAGAGAAGGGAAAGGCTCCCCGAGAGGAACCAGACCCGCTCCCGCC
Organism: Triticum aestivum; assembly: GCF_018294505.1. NCBI lineage: Eukaryota > Viridiplantae > Streptophyta > Magnoliopsida > Poales > Poaceae > Triticum > Triticum aestivum. The sequence continues at coordinate 268,196,882 of NC_057803.1, read as the reverse complement.
GAGGAAACGGCTCGCCCTCCGCGGCCGGGACGAGGGGGCCCATCAGGTGGTGTCGAGGCCCTGGTGCGAGCGGCCACCGCCGGGGTTCCCGCTTCCCTTGTACGCCCACATCGAGGGCTCTGAAGGAGTCGATGCCGATCGCCATGGGCGGCGCCGCCGTCGGTGCCGACGGGTCACGAAGGTGTGGGTCGTCCCCCTTGGGGTCCACACCGAGGGATCCTCCCGAGAGTTCGTGCTCCACGCCGCCATGCCTCCTCAGTCTTGGATTCGCCTTCCTCCCTTCTTCGCCTCCATCATCCCGCAGGGAGAACTCCTGGAGCTTTGGCTGCAGCACGCCGGCTGCAGCACCCTCGCGACCGAGGCAGAGGTCGCGGTCGTTGCCCCGGGCAAGGTCTTCATGACTCAAGGCTAGAGCGAAATCGCCCGGGTCTGCAGGACAAGAGGCGCCTTCGCGATCCACTTGGAGTACGACGGTGCTTCGGTGATGTTCTTCAAGGTCTTCCATGCGAACGGGCGCCGGCTGGAGTGCTGCCCCGGGAGAGGTGGTCGGGACCCTGCTACGGCGAGGACTGGGCCCGCCGACCGCTCCCTTGGCGGCTCCTCAGGCGGCGGAGGCTGTTGGGGAACGTAGCAGAAATTCAAAATTTTCCTACGTGTCACCAAGATCTATCTATGGAGAGACCAGCAACGAGTAGAAAGAGAGTGCATCTACATACCCTTGTAGATCGCTAAGCGGAAGCGTTCAAGTGAACGGGGTTGAAGGAGTCGTTCTCGTCGTGATTCAAATCACCGATGATCAAGTGCCGAACGCACGGCACCTCCGCGTTCAACACACGTACAGCCCGGTGACGTCTCGCATGCCTTGATCCAGCAAGGAGAGAGGGAGAGGTTGAGGAAGACTCCATCCAACAGCAGCACAACGGCGTGGTGGTGGTGGAGGAGCGTGGCAATCCTGCAGGGCTTCGCCAAGCACCGCGGGAGAGGAGGAAGACTTGGGAGAGGGGAAGGGCTGCGCCAGGGGCAAGGGTGAAGCTCCCATGCGCCTCCCCACTATATATAGGGGTGGAGGGGGCTGGTTTCTTGCCCTCCAAGTCCATTGGGGCGTTGGCAAAGGTGGGAGGAAAGAAATCCCATCATTTCCTTCCCCACCGATTGCCATCCCCCCTTTTTAGGGATCTTGATCTTATCCCTTTGGGATATGATCTTATTCCTTCTAAGGGGGGATCTTGGTGCGCCTTGACCAGGGGTGTGGGGCCTTTCCCCCACTACCCACGTTCATGTGGGTCCCCCCATGCAGGTGGGCCCCACTCCGGAACCTTCTAGAACCTTCCCGGTACAATACCGAAAAATCCCGAACATTTTCCAATGGCCAAAATAGGACTTCCCATATATAAATCTTTACCTCTGGACCATTCCGGAACTCCTCGTGACGTCCGGGATCTCATCCGGGACTCCGAACAACATTCGGTAACCACATACAAACTTCCTTTATAACCCTAGCGTCATCGAACCTTAAGTGTGTAGACCCTACGGGTTCGGGAGACATGCAGACATGACCGAGACGTTCTCCGGTCAATAACCAACAGCGGGATCTGGATACCCATGATGGCTCCCACATGTTCCACGATGATCTCATCGGATGAACCACGATGTCAAGGACTTAATCAATCCCGTATACAATTCCCTTTGTCTAGCGGTATTGTACTTGCCCGAGATTCGATCGTCGGTATCCTTATACCTTGTTCAATCTCGTTACCGGCAAGTCTCTTTACTCATTCCGTAACACATCATCCCGTGATCAACTCCTTGGTCACATTGCGCATATGATGATGTCCTACCGAGTGGGCCCAGAGATACCTCTCCGCTTACACGGAGTGACAAATCCCAGTCTCGATCCGCATAAAACAATAGATACTTTAGGAGATACCTGTAGTGCACCTTTATAGTCGCCTAGTTACGCTGTGACGTTTGATACACCCAAAGCACTCCTACGGTATCCAGGAGTTACACGCTCTCATGGTCAAAGGAAGAGATACTTGACATTGGCAAAGCTCTAGCAAACGAACTACACGATCTTTGTGCTAGGCTTAGGATTGGGTCTTGTCCATCACATCATTCTCCTAATGATGTGATCCCGTTATCAATGACATCCAATGTCCATAGCCAGGAAACCATGACTATCTGTTGATCACAACGAGCTAGTCAACTAGAGGCTCACTAGGGACATATTGTGGTCTATGTATTCACACGTGTATTACGATTTCCGGATAATACAGTTATAGCATGAATAAAAGACAATTATCATGAACAAGGAAATATAATAATAATACTTTTATTATTGCCTCTAGGGCATATTTCCAACAGTCTCCCACTTGCACTAGAGTCAATAATCTAGTTCACATCGCCATGTGATTAACACTCACAGGTCACATCGCCATGTGACTAACACCCAAGAGTTTACTAGAATCAGTAGTCTAGTTCACATCACTATGTGATTAATACTCAATGAGTTGTAGGTTTGATCATGTTGCTTGTGAGAGAGGTTTTAGTCAACGGGTCCGAACCTTTCAGATCCGTGTGTGTTTTACAAATCTCTATGTCATCTCCTAGATGTAGCTACCACGCTCTATTTGGAGCTAATCCAAATAACTATTCTACTTGGAGCTATTCTAAATTGTTGCTCCATTATATGTATCCGGTATCTCTACTCAGAGCTATCCGGATAGGTGTCAAGCTTGCATCGACGTAACCCTTTACGACGAACTCTTTTACCACCTCCATAATCGAGAAAAATTCCTTAGTCCACTAATTTCTAAGAATAACTTTGACCGCTGTCCTGTGATCCATTCTTGGATCACTCTTGTACCCCTTTACTGACTCATGGCAAGGCACACTTCAGGTGCGGTACTCAGCATGGCATACTGTAGAGCCTACGTCTAAAGTATAGGGGACGACCTTCGTCCTTTCTCTCTTTTCTGCCGTGGTCGAGCTTTAAGTCCTAACTTCGTACCTTACAACTCAGGCAAGAACTCCTTCTTTGACTGGTCCATCTTGAACACCTTCAAGATCATGTCAAGGTATGTGCTCATTTGAAAGTATTATTAAGCATTTTGATCTATCCTTATAGATCTTGATGCTCAATGTTCAAGTAGCTTAATCCAGGCTTTCCATTGAAAAACACTTTCAAAATAACCCTATATGCTTTCCAGAAATTCTACGTCATTTCTGATCAACAATATGTCAACAACATATACTCATCAGAAATTCTATAGTGCTCCCACTCACTTCTTTGGAAATACAAGTTTCTCGTAAACTTTGTACAAACCCAAAATCTTTGATCATCATCAAAGCACACATTCCAACTCCGAGATGCTCACTCCAGTCCTTACAAGGATTGCTGGAGCTTTGCATACTTATTAGCATCTTTTGGGATTGACAAAACCTTCCGGTTGTATCACATACAACCTTTCCTCAAGTATAACGTCGAGGAAACAATGTTTTGACATCCTATCTGCAAGATTTCATCAATCATGCAGTAACTGCTAATCCAATTCCAACAGACTCTTAGCATCACTACGAGTGAGAAAACCTCACCGTAATCAACTCCTTGAACTTGTCGGAAAATATCTTAACGACAAGTCGAGCTTTCTTAATGGTAATTCTTACCATCATTGTCTGTCTTCCTTTTAAAATCCATCCGTACCCAATGGCCTTACGACCATCAAGTATTTCTTCCAAAGTCATGGATCCGTTCTCGGATTTTATGGCCTCGAGCCATTTATCGGAATCCGGGCCCACCATTGCTTCTCCATAGCTCGTAGGTTCATTGTTGTCCAGCAACATGACTTCCAAGACAGGATTACGTACCACTCTGATGTAGTACGTATCCTTGTCATCCCACGAGGTTTGGTAGTGACTTGATCCGAAGTTTCATGATCAATATCATAAGCTTCCACTTCAATTGGTGTAGGTGCCACAGGAACAACTTCCTGTGCTCTGCCACACACTAGTTGAAGAGACGGTTCAATAACCTCATCAAGTTTCCACCATCCTCCCACTCAATTCTTCCGAGAGAAACTTTTCCTCGAGAAAGGACCCGATTCAAGAAACAATCCATATTGCTTTCGGATCTGAATTAGGAGGTATACCCAACTGTTTTGGGTTTCCTATGAAGATGCATTTTATCCGCTTTGGGTTCGAGCTTATCAACCTGAAACTTTTTCATATAAGCGTCGCAGCCCCAAACTTTTAAGAAACGACAACTTAGGTTTCTCTAAACCATAATTCATACGGTGTCATCTCAACGGAATTACGTGGTGCCCTATTTAAAGTGAATGTGGTTGTCTCTAATGCCTAACCCATGGACAATAGTGGTAATTCGATAAGAGACATCATGGTACGCACCATATCCAATAGGGTGCAACTATGATGTTCGGACACACCATCACACTATGGTGTTCCAGGCGGTATTAATTGCGAAACAATTTCCACAATGTCTTAATTGTGTGCCAAAACTCGTAACTTAGATATTCACATCATAGACATTTTATCCTCTTGTCACAATGATCTTCTACTTCACTCTGAAATTACTTGAACCATTCAATAATTCAGACTTGTATTTCATCAAGTAAATATTCTCAACATCTACTCGAATCATCTGTGAAGTAAGATCATAACGATATTCACTGCATGCCTCAACACTCATTGGATTGGATACATCAAAATGTGTTACTTCCAACAAGTTGCTATCTTGTTCCATCTTACTGAAAACGAGGCTTTTCAGTCATCTTGCCCATGTGGTATGATTTGCATATCTCAAGTGATTCAAAATCAAGTGAGTCCAAACGATCCATTTGCATGGAGTTTCTTCATGCATATACACCAATAGACATGGTTCGCATGTCTCAAACTTTTCAAAAACGAGTGAGTCCAAAGATCCATCAACATGGAGCTTCTTCATGCGTTTTATACCATTATGACTTACATGGCAGTGCCACAAGTAAGTGGTACTATCATTACTATCTTATATCTTTTGGCATGAAAATGTGTATCACTACGATCGAGATTCAATAAACCATTCATTTTAGGTGCAAGACCATTGAAGGTATTATTCAAATAAATAGAGTAACCATTATTCTCTTTAAATGAATAACCGTATTGCGATAGACATAATCCAATCATGTCTATGCTCAACGCAAACACCAAATCTCGATGGTAGAGGGAGCGTGCGATGCTTGATCATATCAACATTGGAAACACTTCCAACACATATCGTCAGCTCACCTTTAGCTAGTCTCCGTTTATGCCATAGCTTTTATTTCGAGTTACTAACACTTAGCAACCGAACCGGTATCTTATACCCTGGTGCTACTAGGAGTACTAGTAAAGTACACATTAACATAATGTATATCTAATATACTTCTATTGACCTTGCCAGCCTTCTCATCTACCAAGTATCTAGGGTAATTCTACTCTAGTGACTGTTCCCCTTATTACAGAAGCACTTAGTCTCGGGTTTGGGTTCAACCTTGGGTTTCTTCACTGGAGCAGCAGCTGATTTGCCGTTTCATGAAGTATCCCTTCTTGCCCTTGCCCTTCTTGAAACTAGTGGTTTCACCAACCATCAACAATTGATGCTCCTTCTTGATTTCTACTTTCGCGGTGTCAAACATCGTGAATACCTCAAGGATCATCTTATTTATCCCTGATATGTTATAGTTCATCACGAAGCTCTAGCAGCTCGGTGGCAATGAATTTGGAGAACCATCACTATCTCATTTGGAAGATCAACTCCCACTCAATTCAAGTGATTGTTGCACTCAGACAATCTAAGCACAAGCTCAACGATTGAGATTTTCTCCCTTAGTTTGCAGGCTAAGAGAATTGTCGGAGGTCTTATACCTCTTGACGTGAGCACGAGCCTGAAATCCCAATTTCAGTCCTCGAAACATCTCATATGTTCCGCGATGTTTCGAAAACGTCTTTGGTGCCTCTACTTAAACCATTTAACTGAACTATCACGTAGTTATCAAAACGTGTATGTTCGATGTTCGAAACATCCACAAACGACGTTTGGGGTTCATCACACTGAGCAGTGCATTAAGGACATAAGCTTTCTACTGTTCGCATAATCGCTACTATCAACTTTCAACTATATTTTCTCTAGGACTATATCTAAACAGTGGAACTAAAGCGCGAGCTTACGACATAATTTGCAAAAAGGTCTTTTGACTATGTTCAAGATAATTAAGTTCATCTTATGAACTCCCACTCAGATAGACATCCCTCTAGTCGTCTAAGTGATTACATGATCTGAGTCAACTAGGCCGTGTCCGATCATCACGTGAGACGGACTAGTCATCATCGGTGAACATCTTCATGTTGATCGTATCTACTATACGACTCATGCTCGACCTTTCGGTCTCCGTGTTCCGAGGCCATGTCTGCACATGCTAGGCTCGTCAAGTTAACCCTAAGTGTTTTCACTGTGTAAAACTGTCTTACACCCGTTGTATGTGAACGTAAGAATCCATCACACCCGATCATCACGTGGTGCTTAGAAGCGACGAACTATAGCAATGGTGCACAGTTAGGGGAGAACACTTCTTGAAATTTTGTAAGGGATCATCTTATTTACTACCGTCGTCCTAAGTAAACAAGATGCATAAACATGATAAACATCACATGCAATCAAATAGTGACATGATATGGCCAATATCATTTTTGCTCCTTTTGATCTTCATCTTCAGGGTTCCATGATCATCATCGTCACCGGCATGACACCATGATCTCCATCATCATGATCTCCATCATCGTGTCTTCATGAAGTTGTCACGCCTACGACTACTTCTACTTCTATGGCTAACGCGTTTAGCAATAAAGTAAAGTAATTTACATGGCGTTGTTAAATGACACGCAGGTCATACAATAAATAAAGACAACTCCTATGGCTCCTGCCGGTTGTCATACTCATCGACATGCAAGTCGTGATTCCTATTACAAGAACATGATCAATCTCATACATCACATATCATTCATCACATTCTTCTGGCCATATCACATCACATAGCATACCCTGCAAAAACAAGTTAGACGTCCTCTAATTGTTGTTTGCATGTTTTACGTGGCTGCTATGGGTTCTAGCAAGAACGTTTCTTACCTACGCAAAACCACAACATGATATGCCAATTGCTATTTACCCTTCATAAGGACCCTTTTCATCGAATCCGCTCCGACTAAAGTGGGAGAGACTGGCACCCGCTAGCCACCTTATGCACCAAGTGCATGTCAATCGGTGGAACCTGTCTCACGTAAGAGTACGTGTAAGGTCGGTCCGGGCCGCTTCATCCCACAATACCGTCGAAACAAGATTGGACTAGTAACAGTAAGCATATTGAACAAAATCAACGCCCACAACTACTTTGTGTTCTACTCGTGCAAAGAATCTACGCAATAGACCTAGCTCATGATGCCACTGTTGGGGAACGTAGCAGAAATTCAAAATTTTCCTACGTGTCACCAAGATCTATCTATGGAGAGACCAGCAACGAGTAGAAAGAGAGTGCATCTACATACCCTTGTAGATCGCTAAGCGGAAGCGTTCAAGTGAATGGGGTTGAAGGAGTCGTTCTCGTCGTGATTCAAATCACCGATGATCAAGTGCCGAACGCACGACACCTCCGCGTTCAACACACGTACAGCCCGGTGACGTCTCCCACGCCTTGATCCAGCAAGGAGAGAGGGAGAGGTTGAGGAAGACTCCATCCAACAGCAGCACAACGGCGTGGTGGTGGTGGAGGAGCGTGGCAATCCTGCAGCGTGGTGGTGGTGGAGGAGCGTGGCAATCCTGCAGGGCTTCGCCAAGCACCGCGGGAGAGGAGGAAGACTTGGGAGAGGGGAAGGGCTGCGCCAGGGGCAAGGGTGAAGCTCCCATGCGCCTCCCCACTATATATAGGGGTGGAGGGGGCTGGTTTCTTGCCCTCCAAGTCCATTGGGGCGTTGGCAAAGGTGGGAGGAAAGAAATCCCATCATTTCCTTCCCCACCGATTGCTATCCCCCCCTTTTAGGGATCTTGATCTTATCCCTTTGGGATATGATCTTATTCCTTCTAAGGGGGGATCTTGGTGCGCCTTGACCAGGGGTGTGGGGCCTTTCCCCCACTACCCACGTTCATGTGGGTCCCCCCATGCAGGTGGGCCCCACTCTGGAACCTTCTAGAACCTTCCCGGTACAATACCGAAAAATCCCGAACATTTTCCAGTGGCCAAAATAGGACTTCCCATATATAAATCTTTACCTCCGGACCATTCCGGAACTCCTCGTGACGTCCAGGATCTCATCCGGGACTCCGAACAACATTTGGTAACCACATACAAACTTCCTTTATAACCCTAGCGTCATCGAACCTTAAGTGTGTAGACCCTACGGGTTCGGGAGACATGCAGACATGACCGAGACGTTCTCCGGTCAATAACCAACAGCGGGATCTGGATACCCATGATGGCTCCCACATGTTCCACGATGATCTCATCGGATGAACCACGATGTCAAGGACTTAATCAATCCCGTATACAATTCCCTTTGTCTAGCGGTATTGTACTTGCCCGAGATTCGATCGTCGGTATCCTTATACCTTGTTCAATCTCGTTACCGGCAAGTCTCTTTACTCGTTCCGTAACACATCATCCCGTGATCAACTCCTTGGTCACATTGCGCATATGATGATGTCCTACCGAGTGGGCCCAGAGATACCTCTCCGCTTACACGGAGTGACAAATCCCAGTCTCGATCCGCATAAAACAATAGATACTTTAGGAGATACCTGTAGTGCACCTTTATAGTCACCCAGTTACGTTGTGACGTTTGATACACCCAAAGCACTCCTACGGTATCCAGGAGTTACACGCTCTCATGGTCAAAGGAAGAGATACTTGACATTGGCAAAGCTCTAGCAAACGAACTACACGATCTTTGTGCTAGGCTTAGGATTGGGTCTTGTCCATCACATCATTCTCCTAATGATGTGATCCCGTTATCAATGACATCCAATGTCCATAGCCAGGAAACCATGACTATCTGTTGATCACAACGAGCTAGTCAACTAGAGGCTCACTAGGGACATATTGTGGTCTATGTATTCACACATGTATTACGATTTCCGGATAATACAGTTATAGCATGAATAAAAGACAATTATCATGAACAAGGAAATATAATAATAATACTTTTATTATTGCCTCTAGGGCATATTTCCAACAGAGGCGTCGGAGGTTCCAGCGACTCCGGCGAGCTCTTCGCGACTCCGGGGACGAGCGACGACAGCTACGAGCCCCCGAGCCGGCGCCACTCCTGGAGCGGGGCGGGCTCGTCAGGCCATCGCCGACTCTGATCTGGATGGGGTTGGCGCCGGTGCTTGACGGCCCACTGTTGACGATGGCGTCTTTTACAGGGCGCGTGTAGTTAGCGTCCTTTTAGGATCTGTTCCCTGCGAGGAATCAAAGACGCGTCCCGTGGGGGCTTGTAAGGTGCCTGTGATCCTGTTTTGTTAATATAACCCTTGTCGTGGAATTGTGCGAGTTACTCATTCCGTCTTAGCTCAGTTCTCCCTTTCGAACCTCACGAGGGCTTGGTGCTCTGCGCCGACAGGTCCCAGTCCCAAGGCGGCTTCAGCCGTCGCTGGTATGCCAGGTCGCGATGCCGTGGTCAAGGCCAGGAGGTGAGCGACCCGGGGTCCGGTAAGAGCCCCTGAGTCGTGATGCTCAGGAGGTCCCCTTTGGCGCTCAAGTAGCCGTCGTTCAGTGAGAAAGGAGAGCGGCGTCGCTAACACGGGATTGCATTAGGTGCGGGGATGGTGCCACGGTAGCTGGTGCTTCCGGGTGGTGAATTATCTCGAGAATCAGGGGCCGCTCTCTGGTGTGTCGCCGGGTCCGTGCGTCGGCAGGCGTGAGGTTGCTCGGCGAGGTCCTCGCGTGTCCCTCCCCTCTCGCCTTTGCTCCCCTTTCTGCTCTACGTCCTCGGGTCCCGGCCCTCGAGTGAGTCTCAGCCGTCGCTGGTATGCCAGGTCGCGATGCCGTGCACAAGGCCAGAGGGTGAGGGCTGGAGAGCCAGTAGGAGCCTTGAGTCGCGATGCTCAGGCACCCCCCCTTTAACGTGCAAGCGGTTCGCGCGAATGAGAGTGAAGGAGACACCGCAAGGGCCTCACCTGACGCAGCTCCTTTAGGAGATCCTGTAGACCCATCATAGAAAGAACGAGGGGTTGCCATGACAATTGACAGTCAGCCGTTGGTTGCTTCCGAGGGGCGATGAGGCACTGAAGGCTTGACGAGGTGGCGCCATGCGGGGCTGCCGCGGCCAGAGCTTAGCCATTCAGGTTTGTCGGCGTTGCAGGGACGGACCCACGCGCAAGTGTCATGCCGTTTGGGAGCAGCTCCGTAAGTTGGCGTCAGTTGAGCGGGCAACTGGGTCAAAGACATTAGCCGCGAAGGAGTGGATTCATTCAAATAGATGCTAGGAAGGCGGACATCACTGGGTCAGGCCCGAGTGACTTGGGGATGATGCAGCCCGTGGGGCGCCCCCAACAAAGTAAGCTAACAACATGAAATAAAAGGGATACATGCCGCAGGGACGGACCCACGCGGCCTGGGAATAATGCAGCCCTGGGGGGGTGCTCCCAGCTGGAATGAAACTTGAAAGATGTCACCTGATGATGTCGAGGACGAAGGAGTGTTGGTGTAGCAGACTCGGTGGGCTGCAGAAGCCGATCCTCACGAGCCCCCAGGCCCAGGGGCCTCTAGAGGCTCCAGAGGCGCTGGTGGCTCCCCGCAGACCATCTCCATCTCCGCCAGGGCTGCGGAACGCCTGGCCTCTTGAGCCTCCATGATACCCCTCATGAGGCGCTGGTACGCGACAGCCGCGTTCGGCAAGCCGTAAGGCATGCGAACGTAGCTGTGGGGTGGACCTTCGCAGCGTCCCACTCGCGAGGGCCAGAGGCGCTCCCAAGAGGCGACTCGATTAAGCCCTAGTATGTCGATGCAGACGCACAGCCCACCATCCTCGCCTGGATGGGGAGCCACAGCTGGTAGGCGGTGGCCGCCTTTTATGACTCTTGACTCCTGTAGCTCCTGAATGGCCTTGCTGACGAACTCCTGAGGGTCTGGCTCTCCTTTCCTTACTCCTTCTTGAGGGAAACGTTCTTCGAAACACGCCTCCATGTGGTGCCCAAGCGCCTACCTCGTGACCTTAGCCAGGTCGGTGGCCCTCCAGGGGAGAGCCCCCGAGCCCTGCCTGAGGAGGGCACCGGGCGCGCTTTCCTATGCGATGGAAGGAGGTTCCCCCTGGGTAGGCGTGGGCCCTGAGGGGCCTGCCTCCTGAGGGGCCGGGCCGGATGATGTCTTCTTCTTCTTGGAGGCGGTCTCGGGAAGCCTCCTGCTTCCGCGACCCGGGTCTTCCAGTGATGCGGCCTGAAAGGCTCGTTCCAGGGAACACACCGCGCCCTTCTCTTCACAGGGCACCATGTTGACTCTGCCACTTCCTGGCATCTTGAGGACGTTGTAGCCGTGGTGAGTTACGGCCATGAACTTGGCCAGCACTGGGTACCCAAGGATGGCGTTGTACGGCAGGCGAATGTGGGCGACGTCGAAGTCGATGAGCTCGGTGCGGTAGTTGTCGCGTGCCCCGAAGGTGACAGGGAGGCGGACCTGCCCAGTCGGGACCGTGGAGCCGTTGGTGACTCCGGAGAAAGGCTTGGTTGGCTGAAGCTGGTTGTAGGGCACTTGGAGATTGTTGAATGTTTCCACGGACAGGACGTTGAGCCCTGCCCCGCCATCGATGAGGGTCCTGGTGACCACCACATTGCTGATGATTGGGGAACAAAGCATCGGGAGGACTCCGGCTGTGGCCGCACACTTGAGCTGATCTGCTGAGCTGAACGTGATGGTGCACGCCGACCACCTGAGAGGGCGCGTGGCTTCGAGCTTAGGGAGGACTGCATTCACTTCGCGGGCGAACTGCTTGAAGATGTGTTGAGAGGCTGGGGCTTGAGCCCCGCCCAGGATGCAGGCGATTGCGCGCGGCTCCTGGAAGCCCCCAGCCCCCTCGTCCTGATGGCGGTCCTCGTTTCTCCTTGGCTGCGGCGACAGCGGAGGGAGGCCTGCGTTGCCTTGCGGGCGATCCTCGCGAGGCTGATCCCTCCAGTCTCCCTTGCGAGGCGGGCTTGCCAGCAATCCTCGCGAGGTCGATCGCGCCACCCTTGGCGCGGGCAGCAATCTTCCCAGCGTCCTGCGTTCCTTCCTCCTCCTCGACCGTAGCCCTGGTCACCGCGGTCGGGGCGACGGCCGATCCTTCCTTCTCGCACGGCTCAGAGCTCTTGACATTCGTTGGTGTTGTGGGTGTGGAGGTTGTGGTACACATAGTACCGACTGCCCTTGGAAGATTCGGGCTGATCTCTGCCCCGCTTGGTGTCTAGTTCTGCCGCGAGCACGGTAGCCCCCTTGCGCTTCACATCCTTGGCCTTGGGCTTCTTCTCTTCTGAGTCTGCGGCAGGCAGCTCGAGGAGGGAGAGACGCCCTTCTTCAGCCCTGGCACACTTGGTTGCCAAGTTGAACAACTCCAAGGAAGTGCACAGGTCTTCATGCATCGCTAGCTCCTCCTTCATCTTGACATCGCGCACGCCGTCGGAGAAGGCTAAGATGATGGCCTCCTCGGTCAGCTTGGGAATCTTGAGGCGTGCGCTGTTGAAGCGCTGGATGTACTTCTGCAGGGTCTCTCCGGGTTGTTGCTTGATGCGGCGCATTTTGCTCACGGCGGGTGGCCAGTCGCGAGTACCTTGGAAGTTGGCGATGAAGCGGGTGCGCATCTTGTCCCAGGAGGAGATCGTGCCTGGAGCCAGGTTCAGGAGCCAGGTGCGGGCCGCGTCCTTGAGCGCCATGGGAAACCAGTTCGCCATGACCTTCTCATCTCCGTTGGCAGCTTCGATGCCCAGCTCATAGAGCTGGAGGAACTCCGTAGGGTCGGCCGTGCCGTCGTAACGAGGAGGCAGGTCTGGCTTGAACTTGTCGGGCCACGCGACGCTGCGTAGCTCGGTGATGAAGGCACGGCAGACTGCTGTGGCCACAGGAGGCCTTGGGTGACGGAGAGCTTGGTCTTGCACGTCCACATGCGATGCAGCTGGGAGCAGCGCGGGGTCTTGACGTGCGGGAGCAGGAGCATGGTCACGGCGTGCTGGAGCAGGGAGCGCCCGGGCAGCTTCTTGCGGGCGAGGGACATCTTGGCAGCTCTGCTCTTGCCGCGCTGGCACCTGACGGAGCGGGTTCCGCCCAGGGGCCACGCGCCTTGGAGCCATGGTGCCTTCTTTAGGAGGAGGCGGCTGGGGCGCCCCCGGAGCTTCGTCACCCGCGCGGGGCGGGGTGCGGTGCAGCGAAACGGACGGCGCAGGAGAGCCCCCTACGGCGCGGATGAGCTCGGTGACGCGGTCGAGCCATTCTTCGTAGACATCGTCGACGGGATGGTAGCGCAGGAGCTCGTTTGCCGCGATGAGTGCAGCTCGAGCCTCCATGGGTGTGCGGAGCGCGCGGGACGAAAAACCAGCTGTGGTGAGCGAGGGAGTAGCGGTGCGGCCATCTTGCCGCACGGACGGATGCTGAGACGACACTTGCTGCTCGTCCCCCGTCGGGCCGGTGGCGGCATTGACGGCAGGTGACGGGGAACGGCGAGGACGCCCGCCGACAGGAGCCGTCTGGGCGACGCGGGAGGCGAGAGCGGCCCGGCGCTCGGCGCGGGCCCGACGAGCGTCAGACATGGACGCGATGGTCGGAGGAGAACGGGGTGGTGGAAGACGAATTCCGGCGCACCCCTACCTGGCGCGCGAAATGTCGGATTTCGGGTTCCGGCAGACCCTTGAGGTTCGAACACTGGGGTGCACGCGGAGATTTCGCCTTCTACCTACCTGCACCCCTCCGCCTCGCTAAGATCTAAGCTATGGAAAGAACAACAGAAGAGACACAGGGTTTATACTAGTTCGGGCCACCGTTGTGGTGTAATACCCTACTCCAGTGTGTGGTGTGGTGGATTGCCTCTTGGGCTGATGATGATGAGCAATACAAGGAAGAACAGCCTCGCGAGGGTCTGTTCTTGGCTGGGGCAACGAACTGCTAGGAGGAGTTCAGTCACCCTTCTCTCTCTCTCTCTCTTCTCGATTGCGATCCGATCTCCTCTACCCTGTGGGTGGCTAGTCCTATTTATAGGCAAAGGCCCTGGGCCTCTTCCCAAATATTGAGCGGGAAGGGCGCCAACAATTGGCCACTTTGAAGGGGAACATCTGGTACACTTATCCTGACTAAAGTTGGTCCTCGCCTGCCAAAGGCTCTGGTGGTGACTCTTGCTGGGGCTCCACAATGACTTCCTCCCTACCGTTGGACTGGTCTTGGTTCGTTGCACCGAAACGGGTGCCCTTGCTTGATGCTCTCGCCTGCGCTTGCTCCCTTTGCACCAAAGAGGAAAGGAGGACACTGCGCGGCTGGCGCCCGCCTGGCGCCTTTGGTCATCATGGCTTGCGTCACGGGCACCTCGTGAGGCACCCCGCCTTGATCTCTCCGCCTCCTCGCAAGCCAGCCTGCTGAGGCCGTGCCTGAGGAAGCTCCGTGTCGTCTGCCCCGCGAGGCTTGGCCCCTCGCGAGGGTCTTGGTTCTGTGTTGATGAAGATGGGCCGTGCTGGGGCCCCCTTTGAGCCACGCCGCAGGCCACAGGCAGGAAAGTCTGGGGACCCCCGTTCCCAGAACACCGACACACCTGATTGCATAACCAGAAAGTTTCGGGAGTTTATAAGTGGGAATTCAAGTAGCTCCTAGGATATCTTTCCGACAGATGCATGATATGAGATTGGGGTTCGACGTCTAGTGGTCCGCCTATCAACGGTTGGTTTTACAGTGGTCTCGTTGTGTCTTAAAGAGTCCTTGGCTATGCTGACTCGGGGATGCTTCGTATGTCAGGTGCACTGCCTTGTACATGATGGTGTTGTACGATCGAGCCCGTGTGGGCCCCACCACGAAAACTTCAGACAAAATCTCTATCATATGTTTGTTCCGACTTATTCTGCAAGCCAATCCTTTGTTTTGTTTTGAGTTGTGGTATTCGAGTTGCTTCAAAGTCAAATGTTGATTCCATACCTTTCCTAAACGGTGTTCTCATATCTCTATGGGAGTACTAACCCTTTCGTTCATCGAGATGGTCATGCCAATTCTTTTTCAACCGGCGTGTTTCTCTTCAAGTGGATCCGATCATTTCAACATCCGCAAGATCAACTCAAAGTCTTCTCAACGTTGTTCATTTCATTTGTTCCCAAGTTGCCTTTGTTTTCCCGCCCACCCACCCTTTTTCTTTAAGGACTCAGAATTCTTAATCAAATATCTGTTTTACTCATGTGAAGTCTCTTCATTCTTTTCTTTCAGTGTTCTTATCCGTTGATTCTCAGGAAGATACCATGGAAGTATCAAGTTCATCATTCTTCAATCTTTTTTCTTCTCTGGTGGATTCAATTCAAGCTTTGGTATTGAGTATAGTCCTTTCATTTTTCCCAATGCTTTTATCATGCCGGTGCACCTCATAATCATTCCCCCGTTTGTTATTCAATTGTTCCGGAGTGCTGAAGATATCTCAGAAGATTCGTGTTTTCACTACTAATCCGTTCAAGCTCTTTCGAGGATGTTATCTCATACAAGCTATTTAACTCAACCGGTGCAATCTCCTTTTCAAGCAATCTCTTCAATGGTGTTTCTTTTGAGTGGGCCCTAACCCACAAGTCTTTTCCTAGATTCTTACCTGACTCCTCTATTTCCCGGAGTTACTCTCAAATTCTTCTCCAAGTTTGACGTAACAATGAATTATCATCAGTCATTTGTATTTCCCCAAGTATCTTTGTTCGTTTTCAAATTCTTACCGGTGATTCATCCTTTTACTTCTTTCATTTTCAATTCTTACGGTGGTTCTTCCAACATTCTTCTTCCTTCGTTTATCACGTCAATGCATTCGTGCTTTCCAAATTCTACCGGTGGATCATTGAAGACCTTCTCAAGTTGGGCTATATCTATCTTCATCCTTGCTATGAGAATAAGTAGTGTGCCAAATCCGTTGCTTGTCATCAATTTAAATTGGTGAAGGATAAGCATAATGTAATTCTTATTCTTGTTTCATCGAGTAAATTCAATTCCTGCTTTCCCGAGTGGTTCATCATATCACATTCTCGGTTCGAGATGCTTTATCTTTTCTTTTCCAAGAGTTCCAAGCTCTCGCAATTATATCACCACGAAGATTCATCTAAATCATTGCAAGGATTCACCTTGTGTTTTCAACTTCTATTTCCTTTCGTTTGATCATTCTTTTATTACCGGAGTTCTTCATGGAGGCTCTACATGATGGTTCATCAAGGATTTTATTCCTTCTCGAAGTGTTCATTGAGATTCTTTTCAGAGGAGCTCAAGTATTCTTCAGCTTGCATTCCGAAGTGAAATTCTTTCTATCTTATCTTTTCAGGTGGTGTTATGTCTTCTTGACAATTTTCCATTCATGTTCCATGATTTAAAAGTTGTCAAGAATGAGATTTTGAAACCCATCACTTTCTTCCTTGGAGTTATCTTGGTATAGTTTTCACCTAAAGGCTTCCATTGGGAATGTTGCTCCTTGTGGTGTTTACCTATGATCCAAGTTTTATCCTTATCACCTTGGTGAAAGAAGATTTCTATCCTTTTCTAGCTCTCAATCCAATCCATTGTTTTTTTTGATAGTGGCAGAATTTCATCTCAAGTTTTTCAAGATGTTTTCCATAAGCCCACTACAAGCTTATTTGTTTCGTTGTTGGTTTTCCCAACAACTCCGTTCCTGTAAGCGTGCTCTTTTAAGATCTTGTTTTCCTCCGTTCAATAAATTCCATTCTTTCATTTGTTCCGGAGGCATTGTGTTGTGGCTCTCTCCTCTCATCATCTCGAAGGGTGAGGATCGTGTTCTTTTCGTGCTTATTCATTTAACCGGAGTGTTGTGCCCTTTGCTCCAGTTCTTTCATCATATCAGGTCTTGCATCTCTTTTTAGTCGGAGTGATGTCCCAATTATATCATTCTTATTCCTTCTCTATCTTGTTACCCAGAGTGTTGTGGCTATCATTCCTCTTCTAACCGGACTCCCATCCAAGTGCTTTTTTTGCCAAGCTCATATTATTTACCTTCCATCTCCAACCGGAGTGTTGTCGTAATTGATCCTTATCGTTCCATGTACATCTCGTTTCTACCGGAGTGTTGTCCGAATTTGTTCTTCCTTGTTCCTCTTTTATAATGGAGTGTTTTTCAACTTTGTTCATCTTCGTTGTATTCTTTCTTTCAATTTGTTCAACCTCTCTAGGTTCATTGGTTTCACTCCTTTGTCAAAGTAGCAACTTACTTTTACGTCCTCTCTTCCTCTTCCGTTTCCCTCCGGTGCCATCCTAGATCTCGGGACGAGATCCTCTCGTAGTGGTGGAGTGTTGTGACGCCCCGAGACCGATGCGCGAGGTGTCTTCTAGTTATTCGCCGTCGTTGCCATGTCATTCACTTGCGTGTTGCATCTTGTCATGTCATCATGTGCATTGCATCATCATGTTTTCGAAACTTGCATCCGTCCAAGTTTCCCAGTTTCGTTCGTTGTCCGTTCTGAGCCCAGACACACTTGCACACGCCCGCGGCACGTCCGAAATATTATTTTATAAATGGTCGGAAAATGTTCTTGGAATGGGATGAAAGTCGGCGCGTGGTCTTATTATAGTGTAGATAGACTGCCTGTCAAGTTTCATCGCATTTGGAGTCTGTTTGATGCCCCGACGGATAACTATAACGGCAGTATAGCCGGTCTTTTCGTCGGACGTTTTCGGTCTTCGGAAATCGTGTCGGGCTGCATCTCTCCCCTCTTCTCTCAGACCAACCCACTTTCCACAGTCCCCTAGGCCCATCCCTACCCCTCTTTGCACAGTGCATCAGACCCTCCTCGCGCGCGCGTCATAAAGTTGCCCCGGACCTGACCCGGGCAGCCGTCACCGTTGGTCCGAATCATCCCCAAACATCTATAAACTATCTCCGTTTTATTATTTGGACTCCCTACCTTTTTTTTCTCGACCCTCAGATTTCGATCGAAGGGACTAGGTCGCGCCTAATCTCTAACCCACATGCTATATATGTATCAGTCCAACCCTAGATCCTAGGAGGGCTGTCCCATCCAATCCTTCTCCCCGCCGCCACTCCTCTTCCACCTTGGGATCCCCCTGATCCAGATCCAACCGCAGCCAACCGTCGCCCTCCTCGTGTTCAGCCACCTTCTTTCCTCATTTTCAGATCCATCCAATCCACCGCAGCGTTGCTCCCAGCCTCCCGCAAGCAGAGCCCCGCTCCTCCCGTGCGCCTCCCCTGCTCGCACCTCGTCGGAGCTACGAGCACCGCCGCAGCAAGCCAGCAACAACTCCAGGCCGGCGAACCTCGACGATGAGCACCAGCAGGAACTGCTTGTCGCGCCCCCTCGTTTTCCTTTCTCTCCCTTCCCCTGGTTCTTCTCCTCTCTGAGTGTGATGCCTCCCTCTTCTCTGGTTCACAGGAACACCATGGCCATGGAGCTTCACCACCGCCCCGTCTCCTGGATCCGTTGCGCCTCGGTCGTCCAAGGCCTTCCTCGCCCGGATACGCCCAACTCCGGCCTCCCTCGCCTTTCCGTGTAACCGGAGCCCCGCGTCCAAGCCCCCGAACCCAGCCTTCCCGAACACTGCGTCGCCGTTCCTCCTTCGCATCCCCGAGCGCTCCTGACGAGCCCCTGCTTCCTCGCGTTCCATCGCCGTCCAGCTCGTCCAAGCCTCCTCTGTTCGCCGCTATGGATGCCGCCATCCGAGCTCCTCAAGCCGACGCCGTCTAGGGTCCCGATGACCTTGCTGTCCTGGCCTCCTCCACGGTGCCGGCGAGCGCGACGCCGGAGCCCCGCAGGTCACGCACGTCACCCTCACCTTCTCTTTTCTTCCCCTTTCCGTTCTGCTCCATCCTCTCTGAATATCTCTCTCTGTTCAAGTGCATAGGAAGTGCTTCGTCGCCCGCTACCTGTAGCCACGCTGCTCCCCTTCCCCGAGCACCTCGTCCCCGCCATCGCTAGTCGCGGGAACCAGCAGGCCATCCTCGTCCGCGCCCCTGCCTCGCCGACACCCAGCTCGTCGGAGCCCCGTTGCCGCGCCGCCCGTCTTCTGCACCACCATGGCCTACTGCTGCCTGCTATTGCCTCTGTTGGTAATGAGTAGCAGTGGCTCGCTAGTCCCAAGCATTGACCGTGCCTCCAGCGCATCGGCAGCAAGGCCGAGCCAGCGCCAGGAGGGCCCAGCCTCCTTTGCCGCCTGCCCGCGCCGCCCCCGGCCTGCCTTGGCCTCTCCACCGACCTGGGCTTGGCCCATGGTGCGAAATCCCCCCATCTCCCATGCTCTGTTTCGGCCCAGTGCATGGATTCAGCACTGTTATGTTTTTTTTCTTGCCAGGACATTTTTTCCACTTAATCAGAGAACTGTAGTTTTCCAAAAACCCTTTAATGATCATACATATAATAACTTAATAACTGTGCATCATATTAAAATGATTTATATATGAAACTTGCTTAGAATTTTGTGTATATTAATAATTTGCAACTTTCATTCTTGTTAAAAATGTTTAAAATGATGTTTGCTTATATTTTTCCTATTGCCATGTTAAAATGCTTTATTTCATAACTAATTAACCGTAACTCGGTTTGTAACAAACTTTATATGTAATTGAGGTAGAAAAATGCCTAGTTTAACATGGTGGCTTCACCTTGCATGTTTAACAACCCTAAAATTGTGTTTAGGGCAGAACAGTATCAAACCTAAAATATGCACATGAGGAGTTTCCGGACTTGTTGCTTGTTGTTCCGGCCTCATTTAAACTTGCCTAGATAGGTAGTTTTACTTTTCTTCACGTCTTGCCATGCTAACCAACATTTAATATTGTTGGGTACATAACCGAGAGAGAACTAAATAAGTCATGTGGTGTTTCGTCAATATGCAACTCGTTCCATGTTGAGCTCCAATTAATTTGTAGGATTGCTTGTGCACTTTGCCATGCCATGCCTCATTAAACCGGACATGCATCATACTTGGTTGTGCATCATGCCATGTTTATGTGATGGTTGTTTACTATTTTGTTTGCCTCTTTCCGGTGTTGCTTCTTCGGGTTAGTCCGATAACGTCGCGTTTGTGAGGATTCGTTTGATGTCCGTTTGTCTTCTTCATGGACTCGTTCTTCTTCCTTGCGGGATCTCAGGCAAGATGACCATACCCTCGAAATCACTTCTATCTTTGCTTGCTAGTTGCTCGCTCTTTTGCTATGCCGCGATACCTACCACTTGCTATATCATGCCTCCCATATTGCCATTTCAAGCCTCTAACCCACCTTTCCTAGCAAACCGTTGTTTCGCTATGTTACCGCTTTGCTCAGCCCCTCTTATACCGTTGCTAGTTGCAGGTGAAGATGGAGTTTGTTCCTCGTTGGAACATGATTATTGTTGGGATATCATCACTATTATATCTTGTTTACTTTAATGAATCTATATACTTGGTAAAGGGTGGAAGGCTCGGCTTATGCCTGGTGTTTTGTTCCACTCTTGCCGCCCTAGTTTCCATCATACCGGTGTTATGTTCCTTGATTTTGTGTTCCTTACGCGGTTGGGTTATAATGGGAACCCCTTGACAGTTCACTTTGAATAAAACTCCTCCAGCAAGGCCCAACCTTGGTTTTGCCATTTGCCACCTAAGCCTTTTTCCCTTGGGTTCTGCAGACTCAAGGATCATCTTTATTTTAAACCCCCGGACCAGTGCTCCTCTGAGTGTTGGTCCAAACTAGAGCACCGTGCAAGGCCGTCCCTTGGCAACTTGGGTTACGTTGGCTCCTGTACGCTTAGCTTATCCGGTGCACCCTGAGAACAAGATATGTGCAGCTCCTATCGGGATTTGTCGGCATAGCGGGTGGTTGCTGGACTTGTTTTACCATTGTCGAGATGTCTTGTAACCAGGATTCCAAGTCTGATCGGGTCGTCCAGGGAGAAGGAATATCCTTCATTGACTGTGAAAGCTTGTGACGGGCTAAGTTGGGACACCCCTGCAGGGTTTTGAACTTTTGAAAGTCATGCCCGCGGTTATGGGCAGATGGGAATTTGTTAATATCCGGTTGTAGAAAACCTGACACTTAACTTAATTAAAATGCATCAACCGCGTGTGTAGCCATGATGGTCTCTTCTCGGCGGGGTCCGGGAAGTGAACACAGCTCTTGTGTTATGCTTGAACGTAAGTAGTTTCAGGATCACTTCTTGATCACTTCTAGTTCACGACCGTTGCATTGCTTCTCTTCTCGCTCTCATTTGCGTAAGTTAGCCACCATATATGCTAGTGCTTGCTGCAGCTGCACCTCACTACCTTTTCCTACCCATAAGCTTAAATAGTCTTGATCACGAGGGTGTGAGATTGCTGAGTCCTCGTGACTCACAGATTACTTCAAACAGTTGCAGGTGCCGATGATAACCCTGCAGGTGTCGCAATCGAGCTCAAGGAGGAGCTCGATGAAGATCGTGTTCATTGTGTTGTTTCATTTCCTTTTGATCAGTAGAGGAGCCCAGTTGGGGCGATCGGGGACCTATGCACTATGAGTTGTCTTTCTTTATTTGGTTCCGTAGTCGGGCCTTGATTGTATTCTAGATGATGTAATGCTATATTTATGTATTGTGTGAAGTGGCGATTGTAAGCCAACTCTTTATCTCTATCTTATTCAGTACATGGGATGTGTAAAGATTACCCCTCTTGCGACATGCCTACTATGCGGTTATGCCTCTAAGTCGTGCTCCAACATGTGGGAGATATAGCCGCATCATGGGTGTTACAACCATCCAAGAGGGAAACCTGGAAGCAGAGAAGGAAGCACCAAGAAGAAGGCAGCAGCTCCCAGGCAACCCTGTGCCCACGGGCCTCCCAGGCTGGTGGTCTTGAAGCCCATGTGCACACGAGCGTATACCGTGCCCACGGGACCCCCATGTCCATGGGCCCAACGGACCCCGTGCGCACGGGCTCATGCATCATGTCTCTGGATACCCCGTGTGCACGGGCTCCACTTACCCCGTGCACACGGGGCCCCCTGAGTGTTGCTGCGGGCTTTGCCCATGTAATCCCCATTTTGCTCCTGCTTACCCCTTCATCCCTTGGACCTATATATACTCCTCTTCCTTCTCCATTTAGACGAAGCTAAGAATAGATCTAGATATTAGAGCTTAGCTCATGTACCTCCCCTTGTGGGATTCCTCTTGAGAGAGAAGACTCCATTGGAGTACAAGACCTCCATTGGAGAAGATCCCTAGTGGATAAAGCCCCCATCTAGGGAAGGATCTTGTAAGTGCATCTAGTGCCACCCCTAGTTGGTTTTGGAGTATTGACGACAAACCTGGTAGAGGGACTAATGTGTTTGTGAGAATTGCAGGATAACACAGGTGGAAGTCCCTCATTGATTTGGTTTTCCTACCGGAGATGACCCCTAAAAATGTATAAAGACATTGAAGTCAAAGGTGGTATGTGAAGATATTCACATTAAAGACTATGAGACGAGAAGACATCGCGTGAAGACTATGGAGCACAAAGACTTAGTTATTTCGTCGTTCTTTTTCTTCTTTGTTGAGTCATAGGAACCACCGTACTGCTAAGTGGGGTCCAAGTGAACCAGTCCGAATGACTGAAGTGATGCTTAACAAAAATCCTATGTCTTCGAGCGAAGATAATGAGAGCAAATCTTATCCAGAGCTGGATAAGTCAGCTTTGCTTGTAGCTCAAGTAAAGTTGCCGTGTGTGTTTGAAATCTGACTGTTGGAACACGTGTCAGTTCCTTAGTGACCCAGGGTCATTTTGGATAGATCAGGTCGGGTTGCCTAGTGTCTATAAATAGCCCACCCCTACACCATAAATTGGTTGGCTGCTCAGAGTTAGTGGAGGGCTTTTGTCGTTTGAGAGCAACCCACATCGAAGCCTTTGAGAGAGAAATCCTTGCGAGGACAAAGCCCTAAACACCCAGAGCTAAGAGTGTTGGGCATCACTGAAGTCTTCTTGTCTGTGTGATCTGAAGACTTATTACACTTGAGGACTGTGAATCCACCAGCCGGTTAGGTGTCGTGTTCTGAGCATCCAAGAGTCATTGTGGATCACTGGTGAACGAAGTTTGTGAAGGTTTGGAAGTCTACCTTGAAGACTTACCAGAGTAATTGGGCGAGGATTGGGTGTCCTTAGCTCAAGGGGAATAAGGTGAAGACGCGGTCTTCTGAGTTGAATCTCAGCATCCCTAACCAGATGTATAGTTGTCACAACAACTGGAACTGGTCTAACAAATCATTGTCTTCAATGAGCCACTGGTTCTATCCTTCCCATCTCTTTATTTGCAGATTGGTCCTTGTGAAGTCATTGCTTGTTTGCATTATCTATTTATCTTCACTGTGTGACTGCTTGTTCTGATTGGCTTCATACTATCTTCCATCCTGATCTATACTGCCTAGCTGCTATTAGTCCTTGTGCTTTCATTTCAATGAACACTTAACTATGGCTTACTTAGTGTAGTCTACCTTCCGCTGCATGGTAATAGGTTTATTTCTATCGTTTGTCTTTGAAACTTCCATGTTTTGAAGACTTTCATAAAAATCGCCTATTCACCCCCTCTAGTCGATCACTAGCACTTTCAATTGGTATCAGAGCAAGGTACTCCCTTGTTCTATGTGATTCGGTTTAACCACCTGGAGTTTTTGCTATGTCGACTGCAGGGATAATCAAAGTCTCTGCCGCGTGCCCAGTCTTTGATGGAACT
The DNA here is from genome assembly GCF_018294505.1 of Triticum aestivum. Lineage (NCBI taxonomy): Eukaryota > Viridiplantae > Streptophyta > Magnoliopsida > Poales > Poaceae > Triticum > Triticum aestivum. The sequence continues at coordinate 268,173,002 of NC_057803.1, read as the reverse complement.
GAATATCCCTACTGGATGAATAAGATGTGCATGCATCTGGAAGCCATTGATGTCGACCTCTGGTATGTCGTCAATAATGGCGTCCCCAAGGCTGGTGAAGGTGTCACCGCTGCTGATGTCAAGAAGTTCGTTCAACTGGATTCCACTGCCAAGAACATCATCTGTGGTCATCTGACCAAAGGACAGTATGGCCGTGTGAGTGCTCTGGAAACATCCAAGCTAGTCTGGTACTGGCTATCCAAGGTCAACGAAGGCGTCTCAACCCAGAGAGATCAACGACTCAGTGTCCTTCGCAACCTCTTCAACCACTTCAAGAGAAACGACAATGAGAATGTTCAGCTCACGTTTGATCGACTCACTAACATCACAAATGAGCTTCAAGCTCTCGGCGCTACTGAGATCACCAAGCATGAAGTCGTCAAGACACTCTTGAGATCACTTGACAGCTTGTTTGACACCCTAGCCCTGATGATCCAAGAACGCCCTGACTTCAAGACACTTGATCTATCTGACATACTTGAAAGGCTCAACACACATGAGTCTCAGCTTTCTGAGAAAAGAGACATCTACGGTCCCAACTATGGGCTAACTCATGCTTTGAAGGCAAAAGCTGTTTCCTCATCTAAAGAAGAATCTAATTGCAGTTCTGATGATCCTGAAGACATTGGAAAGGAGCTTGCTATGCTTGTGAAGAAGTTCTAGAAATTCACCAAGAAGAAAGGCTTCAGAAAGTCCTCACGATCCAGCTCAAGGAATGATGAAGCTTCTGCTCATGACTATAAGAAGAAAACATGCCACAAGTGCAAGAAACCTGGTCACTACATCTCTGAGTGTCCACGATGGGACAATGAGAACAACAACAAGAAGAAGAGCAAGGAATATGATTCTGACGACAAGAAGAAGAAGAAATACTCAAAGTCTTCTTCCAAGTCTTCATCAAAGTTTTCATCACACCAGAAGAGCTCATCTGGCAAGGCTCGTGCGTTTGTTGGCAAGGAAATGGATTCTGATGAGGAGTCTGCTTCTAAGGAGGCGGAGGTGGAGTCTGAGGATGAGTCCGACTCTAGCATTGCAAGTCTGGCTACAGCATACGTTGCCAAGTCCATCTTCAACACTGAAGACAATGACCTCATCACTGACACCGATGCTAATGACAAGGACAACTCCGCTCCCACCTACTGCTTCATGGCACGCGGTGCCAAGGTAAACTCACGCACTACTCACTATCAAACATCCAGTGAAGATGACTCTGATTGTGGTTCCAAACCCAGCTACAAAACACTTGCTAAAATTGCAACTGAACAACAGAAAGCTATGGAACATATTCAAAAATTGTTAGACAAAAGCAATGACCCGTTAGACGTTATGACTCGATCTCAATCCTTAATTGAAGACATAAAAAATCTTCATGTTAAGTATGAGGAACTTGAAAGTCGTCATGAAACGCTCTCAACAACTCATGAAAAGCTTTCCTATGATTATCCTCAAAGGAAGCAAGATCTTGAGAAATTGAGAGCGTCTCATGAAGATCTTCAAAAGAAAAACGAGTCACTTCGCGCCAAAGAGATCAGTTCCGCTCTGGAAGGATTTGAACCACCATGTCTTAAATGCATTGAGCGTGATAACGCTACTTTTGTTGCTAGATGTTCTACTGCTGCTACAGTTGCAATATCTTCAACTGTTGATGTGGTAACTAAACCCTCTGCTGAGGATGCCACTACTATTGCTGATGAAAATGCTAGGTTGAAGACATTGCTTGAAACAGGGATGTACAAAAGTCTCAAAGGGTATCAGACACTATGTGATGTCCTCAAAAGGCAGATCCTGAACCGAAACCCTAGGAAAGAGGTTGTTGGGTTCAAAAGGAAAATGAATGCTGATGGCTCATACTGGAAACCTGAGCAGTACCCCAAAACCACATGGGTTGCTGCAAAGGAACCTTCAGTGGATCCCTCCACCCTATTTGTCTTCACTTGTGCTAATCCCATTGTTATTGATGAATCTTTTGATACAAACTATAAACTGTTTAAGAATCAGAATGGTGAAGTGTTTGCCAGGTATATTGGTACTACTGCAGGAATGGGCCACCTATGAAGAAAGTCTGGGTGCCGAAAAAGTGTCTGGAAAATCTTCCTGTGTATGTCGTCATGACACCGCAAGTGAAGAAGAAAAACCCCAGACCACGGGCTTCATATGGTCCAAAGGCTTCATACAGACAGAAGACTCACCTGAGTCACACTAACGCAAATGTTTTGTAGGGAAACCATACTCAGGCCTATGAATATGAGCACATTTCATCAAACCGCCATGTTCATAAGACCAAGAACTACTCTTCTTATTCTTATGAGTACTATTGTTCACCTGCAAGACTATTTGCTAGGGCTCCAAAGCCAAAGTTCTCAGATGCTGCACTTAGACTCATTGCTTCGAAGCCACCCTTGAAGATGTGGGCGGCTAAGAAAGCTTAACTCTCTTTTACAGGGAATGGTCTCCAGCCGAAAATCAAATGTGTCTGAAGCTATTGCTGGGGACCTTAAACATCTAGTAGGGCGCAAGATCAAATGCCCAAATGGTCTTATTATGTATTTTGTTCCTGAGTCACTTACTACTTGCCCTATCAGTCCTAACCTCAATCTAAGTTTTCATAATCCACTTGCTCGTCAAATGTTTATGCTTCACAATTCTCTTCGTGAAGCCTATCCCCCTAACTACACTGTAGGGTATGACACCAGCTGCTTTAGAATGGATTATTGATAGTGGATGTACTAATCACATGACTGGCAAGCGAAGTCTTCTCATGGACTCAACATTACGTCCATTTGACAAGAGTCACATCACATTTGCTGATACTGGTAAAAGCAAGGTATTGGGTCTAGGTAGAGTTGCAATCTCAAGGGATCAGCACATGGATAAAGTGATGCTTGTTGAATCCCTTGGTTTCAACTTAATGTCTGTCTCAATGCCTTGTGATTTGAATATGATTGTGATGTTTGGAAAATATCGTTGCCTTGTTCTAATGGAATCTGGCAAGTCTCTAGTCTTTGAAGGGCATCAGAAAGATGATTTGTACATGGTAGATTTCTCAGCAGGGCCACAACTTGCCGTATGTCTTCCTGCAAAAGCTTCAGAATGCTGGCTCTGGCATCGGAGGCTAGGGCATGCTGGCATGAAGAAATTACATACTCTTGCAAAGAAGAAGCACGTCATAGGCATCGAGGGCGTCAAGTTCAAGAAGGATCACTTATGCGGTGCCTGCGAAGCTGTAAAGATGACGAGGGCCAAGCATCCTTCGAAGACAATCATGACAACGACTCAACCCTTCAAACTGCTACACATGGACCTCTTCGGTCCCACTCACTACTCAACTCTTACTACTACTGCTTGTCTATATGGCTTCGTCATTGTCGATGATTATTCAAGATATACATGGGTGCATATAATCCTCTACAAGACTGAAGTGCAGGATGTCTTCAAACGCTTCGCCAATCGAGCCATGAACAACTATGGCGTCAAGATCAAGCACATCAGAAGTGACAATGGCACTGAATTCAACAACACCAGCCTCGACACTTATCTTGATACTTTGGGCATCACTCTTGAGTTCTCAGCTCCGTACACGCCGCAGCAGAATGACATCGTGGAACGCAAGAACAGAACACTCATTGAGATGGCCCGGACGATGCTCGATGAATACAAGACTCCAAGAAAGTTCTGGCCCGAAGCCATTGATACTGCATGCCATGTGATTAACTGTGTTTATCTTCACAAGCTTCTGAACAAAACATCCTATGAGCTCCTCACTGGTAAGAAGCCAAATGTCAGTTACTTCAGAGTATTTGGTGCCAGGTGCTGGATCCAGGATCCACATCATACTTCAAAATTTGCACCGAAAGCACATGAAGGTTTTATGCTTGGATACGGAAAGGATTCGCACTCCTACAGAGTCTTCAACCTCTTTCACTATAAAGTGGTTGAAACTGTGGATGTGTGGTTCGATGAGACTAACGGCTCGCAAAGAGGGCACCTACCAAATGTGCTAGATGAAGTTCCATCCAGTGAATCCATCAAGCTTATGAGAACTAGAGAAATCATACCGTCTGAAGCACAAACCGAAGAGGAACTCATCATCTGTGCACCTGATCAACCTGAAGACAATACTCAGCCTAAAGACAATCCTTCTAACAATGACAATGATCAGCAAGAGCAAAATCTTTGTCCTGTTCATCCTCGTGTTGCAAATGACGTACAAATTGAGAAAATAATTGATAGCATCAATGCACCTGGTCCACTCACTTGTTCAAGGGCAACACAACTAGCAAATTTCTGTGGACACTTCGCATTCGTCTCAATATCTGAACCTAAGAAAGTTGATGAAGCCTTTCATGGAACCTGAATGGATTCAAGCTATGCAAGAATAACTTCAACAGTTTGAGCTAAATAACGTATGGGAACTGGTCAAGCATCCTGATCCTCGTAAGCACAATATCATAGGCACTAAATGGATATATCGCAACAAGCAAGATGAGCATGGTCAAGTTGTCAGAAACAAGGCTCGTCTCGTTGCTCAAGGATACACTCAAGTTGAAGGAATCGACTTCGGTGAAACATTTGCTCCTGTGGCTAGGCTTGAAGCTATACGCATACAGCTAGCCTATGCAGATCATCGTAACATGCTTCTGTATCAAATAGATGTGAAGAGTGCCTTTCTCAATGGCAAGATTGAAGAAGAAGTGTATGTTGCATAACTGCCTGGCTTTGAAGATCCAAAACATCCTGACATGGTTTACAAGCTCAACAAGGCACTGTATGGCCTCAAACAAGCCCCTCGTGCTTGGTATGACACACTCAAGGACTTCCTGAAGAGCAAAGGCTTCAAACCTGGTTCCCTGGATCCCACACTCTTTACGAAGACATATGATGGTGAACTGTTTGTGTGCCAAATATATGTGGATGACATTATCTTCGGCTGCACTAATCAGAAATACAGTGATGAGTTTGGATACATGATGCAAGAGCAATATCAGATGTCCATGATGGGTTTGCTGAAGTTCTTCCTTGGTCTTCAAATACGGCAGCAACACAACGACATCTTCATATATCAAGAGAAATACCTCAAAGATTGCCTGAAGAAGTTTGCAATGCAAGACTGCAAAGGTTATACAACGCCAATGCCTACCAAGAGTCATCTAGATTTAACGCCAATGGTAAAGAGTTCGATCAAAAGGTATACTGCTCCATGATTGGTTCTTTGCTTTACTTATGTGCATCTAGGCCAGATATCATGCTTAGTGTTTGCATGTGTGCCAGATTCCAAGCGGCACCAAAGGAATCGCATCACTAAGCTGTGAAGCGAATTCTTCGATATTTGGCTCACACCCCAACACTAGGATTATGGTATCCAAAGGGCTCAAAGTTTGATCTAGTTGGATTCTCGGATGCTGATTATGCTGGTGGCAAGGTGGATCGCAAGTCTACATCAGGCACATGTCACTTTTTGGGACGATCACTTATGTGTTGGTCTTCAAAGAAGCAGAACTATGTATCTCTCTCCACTGCTGAATCTGAATACACTTCTGCTGGATCTTGCTGCGCTCAGCTTCTATGGATGAAGCAAACACTCAGAGACTATGGCATTCATCTGAAGCAAGTGCCACTCTACTGCGACAATGAAAGCACCATCAAGATCACCAACAACCCAGTTCAGCACTCGAAGACAAAGCACATTCAGATCCATCATCACTTTCTCAGAGATCATGTCATGAAGGAAGATATTGATATGATTCATGTCAGCACTGAAGAGCAATTGGCAGACATCTTCACAAAGCCCTTGGATGAGAAAAGGTTTTGCAAGTTGCGGTGTGAGCTAAATATCTTGGAATCCTCAAATGTCCTATGATCATGCACACATCCTAACACTTATGCATGTTGATGACTTAGATGTGCAAACACGCGAAGCAACGTATATCTTCAACAAATGAAGACTTACACTCTAAGTGTGAATACATTAACGCAGAATTTGACTTCGGAGCGCCACGATAATTGTGCACCATGTCTGGGTCTAATATTTCCTATACGGTGGGTAACGCCACCACCAAATTTTTGTTCGGAATACCTTCTGTTGGCGTTACATTTGCAAAGTATTTGCATTTTGTTTTGTCTTCATTATTAACATGGCTTCATGTTTATCTTCAATGTACTGATTTGGTTTCTGTCCTCTACAACATTCACTTATAGCTATGTCTTCCAGTTGAATCTTTTGAACTAAGTGAATGTGATCGGACCCTGACCTTTATATGCTCCCGTCTTAAGTCTATCTATCCAAATCATATGCATTCTATTGAAATTGTCGAATGTCTTCGCTGCATCCTTGTCAGCAGAAGACACAGAGACAAACATTAATCTGTTTTCAATGCTCAATCCTTTTTACCTGAAACCCGGAGAAGTGGGAACGACCACCCGACAATCCAGGCATGCGTGGGAACGTGGAACAACCTCCAAGGCGTTGCATGATCGCTACGTGTCCTTCAGATGTGAACCGCTAGGGGTACCTGTGTAATAATAATGTGCCATCCCTATCCCTATAAATACACGCCTCACCCTAGTCATTATCTCTTCTTCCACTCTCGTAGAAACCCTAGCGCCACCGCTAGCCCTCGACGACGCCGGCGACGAAGCGCTTAGCTGCCGCGACCTCACCGACGCCGTCCTCACGCCGGCCGCGGACATCGTCTTCTCCGCCGTCGCCGTAGGTGTCCTCCGTCGCCAAGTTAGGGCACGGAAGATCGAACTGCTCGGCCTCCTCTCCCACTCCGTCTAGCAGTTCCTCGTGTGGTAAATAAAACCTCTTTTTACAGTCTTTTTGATCCGATAGATTCATCCTTTTCAACCACAAGTGGTTTCTGTTCCTACAAGTTGGATCTATCTCATTCTGCATCTCATAGCATGCCTAGTATGTTCACTTATGCTTCACAAAGTAGTTAGATTCCTCACTTGTACTTATTCGTGGATTCGTACAAATCTGGAACCAACTCTCTACATATGAGTGAATGTCTTCGCACTATGAGGTCAATGTCTTCTAAACTGATTTATCTTCAAAATCTTCTGAGAATGCATATGACCTCTTCCCCTTCCCTCGCATCTCTAATGCTGTCACAGGTACATGTCCGTGGGAGAATCCCTTGGTTCTCATAGTCTGCATTCATTTGCAGAGTTCTTACAGCGTCACATAAATTCTCCTGAAGCCAGTTCTTGTCTGACCAGTAGACGAAAGCCTTCGACATTGTTGAAGCCTTTCAGCCTAAACTTCATGGCAACTCAAAAATCAGTCAGGAAGGGCGGCAGACAATGCCGTGGAAACACTGCTAAGGACCTGCCACCGGATCTCTATGAGTTATACAAGTCAGATCCAGAAGAAACCTATGGAGAACGCAAGAACCGAATCCAATGGATTCGAAGACATTGGGCAGAGGAATGGTTCAAGTACAGATTCGTCACCAAGGAGTATGCTGAGAAGAATGCCTCAAAGGGCCCCTGGGGAGATATAATATACAAAGGTCTTCAGCCCAAGTCGAAGTCTGAAGCTATTGCTCAAGGCTTCTACCCCTGCATGATTCGTGGACCTCAGCCTGCTAGTGCCGACCCATCCTCTCTGTTATGTTGTCGCGAAGATAATCTGTTCAAAAGCAACTATCAGGCTGCAAGGAACTCAGCCAAGGAAAACAAGAAGTCTTTTGGATTAGACTTCAACCCAGGCCCCTCTGCGCCATGAGCTGATGGCACACGCGAAGCTGACCCCAATCTTATTGGGCCCTTCTACAACTTATAAGGTCTCAACACTCACATTCAGGTTCAAGGGGCAGCCTTGGACCACTTTGCTGATGACTCTGATTTGATGAAGTGCCTGCACCTCCAAAGCCCGTGAAGCAACAGAAACCAAAGGCTTCGAAGCTCCCCTCTGCACCAAAGGTCTCACGGGCGAAGCCTCTGGCCACTGCACCTCCTGAAGCCAGTGTGTAGTCTAAAGATCTCTCACGCATCTCCAAGTCTGCCAAGTTGAAAAAGCCCATGCAACCCACTGGTCAAGCACTGACCCCTGCTACTTTTTTGAGAAACAAGAATGATGCCATTGATCTGTCCAGCGATGACGATCTTGGTGATGATGCTCTTGAGCAGTTGATAAAGAGCAAGAAAGAGGCAGAAATCTTCAATGATCTTCCCCTCTTTGATGTGGAAATCTTATACAAGTTTATTGATGAATGGTTTGATAGCCCAGATGTCAGTTTTGATGATCTTCAGCTTCCAATTGGCCTCAGGGTCTCCTTCCATGGAGCCATTGCTCCTGAGCTGGCTCTTGCTCAGAAAATTGTTGAGCTGAAGCATAAGATCAATTATGAAAAGGCTCAGTTCAAGAAGCACATGGCCGAGCTCAATGTTGAAGACATTCAAAACTTCAAGGTCATGATCCATGAGCTCAAGGAGGCATTCCACAAGAAACGAGAAGAAGCAAAAGGTTCTCGTGAGCGCATGAAGAATCTTGCTGCCAAATGTGTTCAAGGCTACAATGAAGCTGAAAAGCGCAAGGCTTTGGGGCGACCAGGCATCGACCCCAGAATGGCTGCCAAGAAGAAGAAGAAGCCAGCTGTGGACGAACCAGAAGCATCAAGGCAGGAAGAACCTCGCATTGTCTTCCCAGCTAGTATGACAGGCTCGAAGCCTAAGGTCCCCAAAGTGGCTTCAGAATTCAAGAAAACTAGAGCAGCTGAAGCCGAAGCCAGAAAGCGCAAGACCAAAGCCACCACTGATGATGCTCCCCCAACCAAGAAAAGGAAAACAAAGAAGAGAGACTGGGCTGCTTCCACAGAGCCCCTTCTTGTCGAGCCAATTTCTGTTGCTCGTCCTGCGTCTGAACATCGTGAACGTCGTCTGGTAGTTCATGAGCCTGCTTCCACAGAGGCTCCTGAATCTGAAGAGAATCCAGCTATTGACCCCACCACAGCTGAAGACATTGGTCCTCACGACAATGTTGACGATGATGAAGTCCTTCCTCAGATTGAGCACAATTTGGTATCATTGCCTGTTCTCACGAACAGCGAACTCATCAGCATTGGTCGTCCATTGACGCCAATTGCTCAGGATGACTCATGGGCTGATCACCCTCAAGAATCCCCTCATGTTCAAGAAACACCAGTCACTCCCCCACCACAGGTCACCACTCCGGTGATTGACAGTGAAGACTTTGAGGCCCAACCAACTCCATCTCAACAGGCGTCGCCAGCATTTCGCAGGCTTCGCAAAGGACCTAGGCCACATGTCACATTGTCAAGTGTTCCTGAAGGAGAAGAGCGCCAATCCGTCTCACGTGAAGTCTTTCCTTAGGCCTCTCCTACTGTGAACATCCCTGAATCTGAAGCCAAAGCGACTGAAGATATTCCGGCTGCATCAGCCGATGAAGAAGAAGAAGAACCACGTGATGAAGAAAGAGTTGCTACACCCCCATCCAACCCTGAAGTTGTTCTCGAGGAGAACGTGTCCGACTCTCCAGCTCCTGAAGTGGAGGTTACTAATACTGAGGCGGCCAACCACATCAACACTGAAGCCAATGATGTTGTCATGGCTGAAGCTAATGTGACGCCTGAAGCTAATGTGGTGCCAGAAGTGAATGCACCTGAAGCCAATGCAACACCCGAAGCAAATCCGCTGCCTGAAGCCAATGCCTCTGCTCCTGTACCTCCTCCAAGGCCACACACCATCGAGCAAGCATATGATCGTGGACAGCTTATTACTGTCCGCTGGCCAATCCTGGTTCCTCCGCCTCCTCCCGGACCTCGGTTTTCCTATCATGTGGAGCACAGGCCTCAGGTCCAGAAGCCAAAGCCAAGGCTACCATGGTTTCCAGGTACTGCAACTTCACCAGTATCCTTTAATCTGAATGGATTCAAGGCACACAACACATTCTTCAACAGTGCCAAAAACCCCTACACAAGGCCAAGAATCTCTTCGGACCGATTCTGGAGTTATCAGCAGCGAAGCTATTATTCATGCATCTTGTATAATCAGGGACGCATCTTCCCTCACATGCATCTTGATTGTGAAGCCATTGCTGGACTGCCATGCCTTGAAGAAGCCTTTGACTGCTTCGGTGATGCGGGTCTGCTTAATTTTGTGACTGACAAGGAACACTGGAATGAAGAACTTCTGCTTCAATTCTATGCTACCCTCCACATTCGTGGATACAACAGGGATCCGAAGACTTGGATCCTTGAGTGGATGACAGGAGATGTTCATCATGAAGCTAAAGCTCAAAACATCATTGAGCTCACAGCCTTGCCCACTCCCGGTGGATACTATGAATCAGGTTGTCAACAACACCAGAATGCTTTGGAGAGCATTTTTCAGAAGCCAGAACCCAACATGAGCCAAATGCTAAGCATGATGAAGCCTCTGCCACGCGACGCTGAATACCCAACGGAATTCTTTGTTGAAGACCTTGAGTATCTTCCCCGCACCATTTACCATATCATCAGAAAAACTCTATGGCCTGTCAAAGGACATTCATCTGCAGCGAAGCTTGAAGGAGCAATGAAGACTTTGGTTTTCTATATCTTCAATGGCATAAGCTTCAATGCTCAAGACTTCTTCATCAGGCAGTTGGCTCCATCTGTCTTCGACATTTTTGGTCTGAAGTTCTATGCTCCATGGGCAATGCGTCTTATCAAGCTTCACTCTACCTTCAACTATCAGCCGTCTGCACGCAATCATCTTGTATTCTTGCCAGAGGTTGATCTGTCTATTGAAGCTATTTACCCAGAGCCTGCTAAGGATCCAATTTATCTTCACAATGTTGATCGTCAAAGCTTCACCTAGCCCATTGAAGGAGTTCAGGCAGTCTCTCGTGTTTATCCCTTGGCTGGTAACACATGTGCTCCTCGCGCCCAAACTGACGCCACTGGGAGCACCATTGCCCAAAGGCCTCGGAAGCGATCTCGTGTTCTCAATGACCGAGAGCTTCTCGTCGCACTACATCAGAAACATGATAAGAATCATGACTGTCTTAAGCGTCAGATGCAAAGCCTCTTGGTGGACGTCAATTGCATTCGCCATCTTGCCACCAAGAATGCCTTTGTCACACATGAAACCTGTCGGAGGTCTTGGAAGAGTTTGACCTTGCTCACTGCTGAAGAAGATCTTCAAGATGATGGCTTCACAGAAAGATTCAAGTTTGACTCCACTCCTCCAAGGAATGCTCACTTGCGTCGGACTCCCTCCCTTGAAGACTCTGACTATTCTTCCTCAGCTGCCATGGTGAATGCCAGAGTTATCGATGATCAAGATGATGCCACTTCACCACCTCCACCTTCAGCGCGTCTCGACACTGCACCAAGTTCTTCTGCACCACCGGACCTCAACGACGACCCTGCTGCTTCGCCTGCACCTCATGGGAGCGAGTAGAAGCTCTATGTCTTCAAACCTTTTTGGTCCTTACTGACAAAAGGGGGAGAAGCATATGAGTTGATAGTCTTCAAGCGGGTCCATATGGGTGGTTGCTTTACTTTTTGCTACTTTTGCCAAGTGCTTACAACTCTCGCTTTTGAAACATTTGGTTCGTTTTGAGTTGTAACACTTAAACTTGATGGTCGTCTGCTACCTTTTTCGACACTATGTGATGCGATGATAAATTCCGCATGTGCGACGATAAATTCCGCACGAAGTCATTTTGCAGACGTCCATTTTTCATTATGCATGTCATTATCTTCATTATATCATTTCATGCATGATGAACTGTCTTCATAAGTAGAAGAGGAGCTCCGCAAGTACAACCTGCCATGTGCATTTGCATTCAAAAGCAAAATACTTATATGCACATCTTCAGGGGGAGCCTTTCTGCTACTTACGAAGACAATACTTAAATCCTTTACAATTTCACATATTTCTATCCCCGTTGAAAACTTCAACCAGTTTGTCATCAATCACCAAAAAGGGGGAGATTGTAAGTGCATCTAGTGCCACCCCTAGTTGGTTTTGGAGTATTGACGACAAACCTGGTTGAGGGACTAATGTGTTTGTGAGAATTGCAGGATAACACAGGTAGAAGTCCCTCATTGATTTGGTTTTCCTACCGGAGATGACCCCTAAAAATGTATGAAGACATTGAAGTCAAAGGTGGTATGTGAAGACATTCACATTGAAGACTATGACAAGAGAAGACATCGCGTGAAGACTATGGAGCGCGAAGACTTAGTTGTTTCGTCGTTCTTTTTCTTCTTTGTTGAGTCATAGGAACCACCGTACTGCTAAGTGGGGTCCAAGTGAACCAGTCAGAATGACTGAAGTGATGCTTAACCAAAATCCTATGTCTTCGAGCGAAGACAATGAGAGCAAATCTTATCCAGAGCTGGATAAGTCAGCTTTGCTTGTAGCTCAAGTAAAGTTGTCGTGTGTGTTTGAAATCTGACCGTTGGAACACGTGTCAGTTCCTTAGTGACCCAGGGTCATTTCGGACAAATCAGGTCGGGTTGCCTAGTGGCTATAAATAGCCCACCCCCTACACCATAAATTGGTTGGCTGCTCAGAGTTAGTGCACGGCTTTTGTCGTTTGAGAGCAACCCACCTCGAAGCCTTTGAGAGAGAAATCCTTGCGAGGACAAAGCCCTAAACACCCAGAGCTAAGAGTGTTCGTCATCACTGAAGTCTTCCTGTCTATGTGATCTGAAGACTTATTACACTTGAGGACTTTGAATCCTCCAGCCGGTTAGGCGTCGCATTCTGAGCATCCAAGAGTCATTGTGGATCGCCGGTGAACGAAGTCTGTGAAGGTTTGCTAGTCTTCCTTGAAGACTTACCAGAGTAATTAGGCGAGGACTGGTTGTCCTTAGCTCAAGGAGAATAAGGTGAAGACGCGGTCTTCTGAGTTGAATCTCAGCCTCCCTAACCAGACGTAAAGTTGTCACAGCAACTGGAAATGGTCTAACAAATCATTGTCTTCAACGAGCCAATTGTTCTATCCTTCCCATCTCTTTATTTGTAGATTGGTCCTTGTGAAGTCATTGCCTGTTTGCATTATCTATTTGTCTTCACTGTGTGACTGCTTGTTCTGATTAGCTTCATACTATCTTCCATCCTGATCTATACTGCCTAGCTGCAATTAGTCCTTGTGCTTTCATTTCAATGAACACTTAACTATGGCTTGCTTAGTGTAGTCTACCTTCCGCGGCATGGTAATAGGTTTATTTCTATCATTTGTCTTCGAAACTTCCATGTTTTGAAGACTTTCATAAAAATCACCTATTCACCCCCCCTCTAGTCGATCACTAGCACTTTCAGATCTATCTATATCATCAAGCCCTCATCTCCTTCATAGGATTTGGGATGAACTCTACCATGTATCTTGTTTCCCTTTGATTGTTCATGTCCCTTGTGGATATTGTGTGTTTTTTGGTCTAGTGGATGTGTGATTGGACTTGTTCTTGAGTGTTCCTCTTGTTTTCCCTCTTGTGTTCATCTTGTTCTTGGGGATTCCCCCTCCAATTCGTGAAAGATCTCCACTTAGGGTTCCACCCTACAACAACTTGGTAGCAGAGCCATGGTTTCTCACGAAATTGGGGCTCCCCTTCTTAGTTTTCTAGCCTAATTTTGCTTGTTCTTGCCCAATTTTGAAAATCCCCACAAAAAGAGCCATACAATTTTTTTGTGATTTGAAGTTTCTTGTGAGTTTTTGTTGATTTTGATCCGTGGATCTGCTGTATAGCAAGTAGATCTACCCCCTCTTGCGTCCCGATAGCAAATTTTTTCTTTCCCCCATCGAAATTGACAAGAAAATCGTGAAATTTCTGCCTACCCCGTGCCCACGGGCCCCCACGTAGTCCCAGGTGACCCCGTGCCCTCGGTACATGTACCATGCGCACGGGACCCCGTGTCCACGGGCCTTGGACCCATGCGCACGGCCCTCCCAGAATGAGCCGCGTCCAGTTACATTTTCGGTCATAACTTCCACTTTCAAACTCTGATTTGGGTGTTCTTTGGCTCGTTGAAAAGCTAGCGACGTGCCCGAGCTGCGCATCTTGGTTTTACCACCATTTGACTTCATAAAATTTCCTCCATTTTTGCATCTTTTGCATAAGCCATCCGAAATAACTTCCGCACCACCACATATAACTTCGCAAACTAACCCGTCTTGGTTCCTTTGGTATTTGTGGTTGGTTGAGTTGTGATTTGAGTCTCCTAAGGTGTTTCGGCTACTTAGGGACGGTTACATCTTCATCCACCACCAGTGACTTGTATCGGTCCATCGACTACATCCACCACGAGCTTCGACATCGACGACGACCATCCATCCTTTGAGACCATCTTCAACCGGAAGCAAGGCCGGTTACCCCCGACTTCGTGAAAGGTTAAGTGTGACAAAGGTATCCACTCCATCATAAACTTTTCCTTCCTTGCCATTACATCTTGATATCCCCACCGTCTTTGCTAATACCTTCATACCTATTGAGACTAGCTATCCGAGTATTGCCGGGCTTCGCAAATACTTGTGCACCATAGTGATACGATATCATACCGTTGCGTCATTGGACATATCATATAGTGTAATTGCTTGATCCAGTGCATATCTTGTGATACTTATCTCATGTTTGTGGTTGAGGCTCAATACGCATAGTGGAAAGGAAGAGGAAAGTCCAAAAAAAGCTTTTAAGCAAGAAAAGGATGATCATAAGCTTGTAAGCAAAGAGTTGAGCATGAAAAGAGATACTTGTGCATGAGGATACATGGAGTAGGAAACATTTAGCTTGCATGCATATAGGTTGGTGCCAAGTGGTGAACCATGCCCAAGTGTGCAATCAAGCTAGTGCTCTCCTAGTGTTTGTGCAACACGAGCTTAGTCTTCATTAGGAAATTTTGCATTTCTCATCCCTATAGTTGCACAAGCCCCATTATCCCATCGTGTGTGTTTCTTTATTGCCATCCTCTATATTTGTGATCACTTGCTTTGGATTTTGAGTCCTTTGGATTTATTTCAACATTTACAATATCTTGGACTTCAATTTGCATGAAATTTGTGCCTCTTGTCCTAACCAAGCCACTCCATAAGATTTTACTTGTAGGTGTGAGTGAACAAGTCTGGTAACAATTCCACTATTCTTTCATATCAAATTGAGTGATACGAGATACATCCTCAACTTTGGTAAAAGGTAGCTTGGTATTGTTTATCTCATTTCCTACTCACCTTTGCTCGAGTCTTGTTATGGATAGGCAAAGCACATCATCTCTGGTCTACAACCACGATGACGAGTTCGATGCTATGAAGAACTTCATCGACGCCAAGATGGACAAGCAAATGGAGGAGCTCAAGGCCCTCATCAAGAACCGCAACTGGTCTTCCTCATCTTCGAGAAGAAGCTCAAGTGCAAAGACTTCCGTGCTACCATCTCCGGCAAGTACACACAAGCATCGACATGGACAGGACCATGAAGAGCGACCTACCGTACAAGAGTTGTCTTCTCTGCCACCCCCATGCACACGGGACCCCGTGCACACGGCCTCCTGCACCCCCGTGCACACGGACTCTACAGAACCGCGACATCAACTACAAGGTTGCGGCTTCTTCAACACCTTTGGCATCTTCGCCAAGTGACTTCAAGGCATCTTCACCTTCGGACGTACGGAATCTTCGCCTACTCCACGAGCTCAAGTCCACTACTCCCTCTAGCTACTACGACTTTGACATCGCGGATGACATTCCATTCTTTGGGACTAATGACCTCAACGAATACCTTGAGTGGGAGTGCAAGATGGACGACTACCTCAAGCTACATCAAGTACCCTCTGACGATCAAGTGAAGTGCGCCACAAGTACCTTCCACGACTATGCATCGACATGGTGCCTTCATAGACCTTCAACAAGCTTCACCATGACGTGGCCCACGATGAAGAAAGCGATGAGGCGAGAATTTGTGCCTTCCACCTACACGGAACATCTTCAACGCCAATTGGAGAACACCATACAAGGATCCATGTCCCTCGACGAGTACTTCAAGAACATGAAGGAAGCCTTGCAATGTGTTGGCATGGACGACCCCATTTGGATGAAGTTCTACTTCATGATGGGATTGAACAATGACATCTCCAAGACTATCTTCCTCGAGAACTACAAGTCCCTCGACGACAACTACATTGGTGCTCTCAAGGCGGAGCAAGAACTCATGAAGGCCAACTCTACTCGACCCCGAGCTCACTTCGCACCGACCACGCTACAAGATGGCGAGAGTGATGATGTGCCATCTTCGGCCTTCATCCACGGCGACGACAACGAGATGGTTGAGCATGGGATTTTCCCTTCGACCACGGCGACGTATGATGACTTGAATGACTTTTGGCACCACATTGAGAGTGAGAGTGACTTCACCACTAGCCCCATATATGACGAGTTGCCCCAATTCCCACGTGAGGAGAGCCACCACCACCACCACTTGAGTGATTTGAGTGACTCCACCATATGTGACATTGAGTGCACCTACCTTGATGGAGTGAGTGAGCCACCGCCACATAGAGAGAGTGAGGTAGTTGATGAGGCATATGAGGCCATTTCTCTTTCTAACAACTTAACCTTTACCTCTATTGTATCTTCTCATTTGGTGCTAGGTCCCATCTATGATGAAGCGCCAATCCTCGACGACTCCGTCCTTCCTTTGGACATGACGATGGCCATGGTGGACTATGATGCACCCCCCACATGGTTCCATCAAGATGAAGATGATGACTACCATTTGGTCTTTGCCACCTTACCTACACCACTTGAGTGGAATGAACAAGGTACCATAGGTGAAGGTGATGCTCTAGTCCCACTAGTGGACTATCATGACATCGATTTCTTGCATGATGTTGATCCCCCTATTGCCATGATTCATGCTAGTATGATTTCCCCATGCGATGATTTACCCATTTATGATGAGTTTGATGATTGGCATGTGGAGTCTATTAGTTGTGATGCCATGTTGCATAGGATCAGTTATGATAATTCTCTTGGTCACATCATGTTTGCCAATCCGTTTGACTTGTCATATGCTATGCATGAGATCAATCATATGTCTTATTCGCTATCTCATCATAGTGACTATGCATATGCCATTAAAATAAACCCGATTTGCACATATGGCATAGATGACAAGCCCATGGTTATTGGCATTTGTTTCTCTTGTGATGATATTGATATGCTTCCTTTGCATCATTTATCTCATATGCCATGCCATGACCACCTAGCTTCGGATATGCATTGTTTTGGATGTTGTCCATTTTCTCCATATTATGCTTCCGCTATTGCTCATGAGGAGACCCCCATAGTTTCCTCATACCCATTAGGAGATTTTGCTACATCCTATACTTGGCATGATTCCCATGATTGTGTGCACCATATGATCCCCATGAATAACCATGCTATTGATGTGACATATACTTGTTTGCTCAATTTGTGTCCCCATCGTCTTATACATAACAACTATTCTTTCATGATGGATGGCATGTTTATATACCATGCATCATATTTCTTCGAGCAATGCTTATCTTGTGCTAACTCTCACATGCACATACACATCATGATGGATGATGTGTACATTTACCACACAGACAATTTCTTTCGTTTGTGTCTCTTTTGTGTAGGTACCCATGAACACTCGTCAACCTCACAAGCCCATGAGTTGACGAAACGATCTCTAAAGAGCAATGATGACTTGGGATTCCATGGATTGTCCTTACCACCACTCCCTTCGTGCAAAGACTTCGCACATCTCTTCTACATGGCCATCACATGGTTATGGGTTATTTACCACTTCTCACTTTATGCCCATATTGCCATGCTCACTTTGCATGATATGCTCATTCCTATGCCTTTGCCATGCATTCGTGACCCATGCTTTGCATTACACATGATGATTGATTCTAGTACATGTATGTGTATTTACAAGCTTGGTGGAGATATCACTTGTTATTACAATGTTTGCTTTGTGCCCCATGCCTATGATGATACTATGATCTTGCTTTGTGTTCATGCTTGCGATATGTCATGTGCATTGTCTATGCCTATTATTTTCTCACATGACATGATTGCCATGATATCGTCTAGTGTGTTGCATCTTCACTCCACTAGTTTGCACGACATAATTGATATGCTTGCTTATGTTGCATCACCGATGACTCATACTTGCTCGTTTCTTGCGGTTGATGGCATCCATTTCCGTGCTTTGCACATGATTGACTTGATTGCCACACACATATTGAACAATTGCTCCTTCTTTTGTGTTGAGTGCCATGATATCTTCACTACACCATATGCACATTATGCTTGGATTGTCTTGCACTTGCCCCATGTGTTTCGACATCTCATTATATTTGGTGTTGTGAATGATTCCTATGCATACCATATACCATTTGTTGAGTGCTTTATGCATGCTTGCTATGACCGTGAGGTAGATGCTTGTTCACTTGTCACACATATTAGCATCTTCACCTCCCATTTGCATGCTTGTTTCCATGATGTCCTTGATTGTGCTCAACTTATATGCTTCAATGCCATGCCACACTTCTTTGTCAAACCATATGCTATGCTTGATGACAACACTTGTGGGGTGAATCACCTCTTGAATTCTTGGTTTTGCTCTTATGACAACCATATTTGTTTTTCCAAGTGCTTGTTATCTTTGCTCCTTTTGAAGGAATTACAAGACGGTGAGACATTGGAGAGTGCCCATTTGAAACTACAAGATGATGAATGCTTGGTGATCATCAACTTCTACACGACAACATCATCTCTTTCCCATGGTTATTTGGATTTCGATCCGAGGTCGGATCTTTCCCAAGGGGGAGGGGATGATGCGTAGCATCCTATGGACATCACCACGTCAAGAGTTCGTTCGGTAAGTCACACGTGCCACATCTACTTCATACATACAAAGGTGAATCATCTCCTTTACCTGTGTCCGCTTGTACCTTTTGAGGATGGTATACTACTTGACCCCTCTCTCTCGTGTGCATACATAGGTGTGAGGGGAGGTACACATTCATCGAGGAGGAGTCCAAGAATAAGAGAACATCTACACCATCCAAGAGGGAAGCCTAGAAGCGGAGAAGGAAGCGCCAAGAAGAAGGCAGCAGCTCCCAGGAAACCCTGTGCGCACGGGCCCCTCCGACCCCGTGCCCACGGGCCTCCCAGGCTGGCGGTCCTGAAGCCCCCGTGCGCACGAGCGTGTACCATGCCCACGGGACCCCCGTGCCCATGGGCCCAATGGACCCCGTGCGCACGGGCTCATGCGTCATGTCTCTGGATACCCCGTGCGCACGGGCTCCACTTACCCCGTGCCCACGGGGCCCCCTGAGTGTTGCTGCGGGCTTTGCCCATGTAATCCCCATTTCGCCCCTGCTTACCCCTTCATCCCTTGGACCTATATATACTCCTCTTCCTCCTCCATTTAGACGAAGCTAAGAATAGATCTAGATATTAGAGCTTAGCTCATGTACCTCCCCTTGTGGGATTCCTCTTGAGAGAGAAGACTCCCTTGTAGTACAAGACCTCCATTGGAGAAGATCCCTAGTGGATAAAGCCCCCATCTAGGGAAGGATCTATCTAGATCATCAAGCCCTCATCTCCTTCATAGGATTTGGGATGAACTCTATCATGTATCTTGTTTCCCTTTGATTGTTCATGTACCTTGTGGATCTTGTGTGTTTGCTGGTCTAGTGGATGTGTGATTGGACTTGTTCTTGAGTGTTCCTCTTGTTTTCCCTCTTGTGTTCATCTTGTTCTTGGGGATTCCCCCTCCAATTCGTGAAAGATCTCCACTTAGGGTTCCTCCCTACAACAGACTAGATGTTGCTCTAGCCCAAAAGACTAAAACCCTTCGGGTTATATAGACACCAGTAGGGTTAGGGTTACATATGATCAGTTACAATAAAGGAAATATCATGCCTAATCTTAACTTGGAGGGCACAACACAGCCCCGAAGATCTTCTATCCGATTATAGGTCCATGCTCTGGCTTGGCTCCATAGTGGCTCTTCAGTATGACCCACGAAGACTCTGGAGTGCTAAAGATATCTCAAAAGACTCTTGTTTTCGTTCAAGACCCATTCGTTCTATTTTATGGTTGTTACCTTCTCAAGTCTTTCAAAATTTCCCAGTGCATCATATCTTTCTAAGGAATCATTTGAACAGTGTTGCTTTTTAGTGGGCCCTAACCCACAGGTTTTCCCCCAAGATCTTACCGGACTCTTCTAATTTTTCCAGAGTTACTCTCAAATTCTTTTCAAAGTTTGATTGTGATAATTCTTCATTTTGATTGTACTAAGGCCATCCTTTTCAGAAGAATTATTCATTCTCAGCTTTCATCTCTTGTTGTAGGGTGAAACCCTAAGATGGATCTTTTCACACTTGGAGGGGGGAAAGAGATGAACACCAGGAACACAAAGAGGAAATCACTCCAACAATAACCAATTACGCATCCACTAGAGTAGCATCACAAGATCCACAAGTCACAAACGCAATCAAAGGAAAGATACAATGGCAAAGTTCTTCCCACTCATAGGACATAAGGTCTTGAAGATAGTATTATCCTTGTGGAGATCTTGAAATCCACAAGGATTCTTCCCTAAGGGGTCTTGATCAACAAGAGGAAAGGTAGAAGAGAAAATCTCACAAATATCTCATCTAATACTTTGCTAACCCTAAACATAACCATAGGTACGGAATATATAGGCTTGGGGTCGAAGTGGATGAAGAGGAGCTCAAACAGGTGATCACAACCGTCCATCCTGGAGAGCCCGTGCGCACGGGGTTAGTTGGGCCTGTGCGCATGGGGGTGAGGGAGTCCTCGACTAAGGGGTCTTCGAGCGTCCGACCTGTTAGCCATGGGCCGGACTGATGGGCTGTGAGGATGCAAAGACCGAAGACTGCACCCGTGTCCGGATGCGACTCTCCTTGGAGTGGAAGGCAAGCTGGGTGACCGAATATGTAGATTCCTTTCCTTTGTAACCAACCTTGTGTAACCCTAGATCCTCCCGGTGCTTATATAAACTAGAGGACTTAGTCCAGAAAGGACAGATACTCATTACCATAGTCATATAGGCTAGACTTCTAGGGTTTAGCCATTACGATCTCGTGGTATATCAACTCTTGTAATACTCATATCCATCAAGATCAATCAAGTAGGAAGTAGGGTATTACCTCCATAGAGAGGGACCGAACCTGGGTAATCATCGTGTCCCATGTCTCCTATTACCATCGACCTTAGACACACACTTCGGGACCCCCTACCCAAGATCCACCGGTTTTGACACCGACATTGGTGCTTTCATTGAGAGTTCCGCTGTGTAGTCGACGAATGGTTAGATGGCCCCTTCAATCGTCGATAGTGACGCTGTCCAAGGAGAAACCTTCCTCCCCGGACAAATCTTCGTGTTCGGCGGCTTCGCACTGCGGGCCATCTCGTTTGGCTACCTGGAGCAGATCGATAGCTACGCCCCTGGCCATCGGGTTAGATTTGGGAGTATGAACTACGTCGCGGACATCCATGGAGATTTGATCTTCCCCAGATTCGAGACCGCGACGACCGCTCCAGGTCACCTTGACGAACATGACCTAAATCTGTCGTTAGATTGCATCCAGGAGATAGCTCCTGTGACCACTCTGGCCTTAGATCCAGAGCGCACCGCGGCATCCAAGGATTGGAGGTTCAACCCCACCACAGAGGCCATAGATTCCCCGGTGTTGGAGCCCCACATGGACTTAACCTCACACAATATCTGTGTCACTGGAATTCCAGACTCGTCTCTGGTTATAAGTTCGGAACCATGTGAGCCCGCGGACGCCGAGCTTGATCGTTCATCGATCTTCCAATTCAGCGCCACAGACATTTTCCAGCACTCGCCTTGGGCCGATGTGCTAAACTCATTAAAAAGCCTATCCTTGGCGGGGGACTCGCAGCCGAACTATGTCCGGTTCAAACTAGGGGCTGATGATTGAGAATTTTGCTTCCCACCCACCACCCACTTCATAGCCACTGTCGAGGACTTAACCGACACGCTTGATTATGACTCCGAAGACATCGACAGTATGGACGACGATGCCGATGAGGAGCAAGACCAGAATGCGCCATATACTGGACGCTAGACGGCCACTTCCTCGTACGATGTGTACATGGTGGATACAACCAAAACAACCAATGACGATGAAAAAGAAAATCCAGTTAAGAATAAACCTCCTGAGACACAGCAAAAACGCCAGCGTCCTCGGCGCCACTCTAAGTCACGTCGTTCAAAAGACAGCAATACTGGCACCGGTGAAAATAATACTCTGGACAATGCGGAAAACAATAAAGACCTTGTTGAGGCAACATCCGAACAGGAGGAGCAAGAAAACGGGCAAGCTAGCCCTGACAAACAGGCCAGGCCCAACGACTCGGAGGATGGTAGTTACCATCCGCTCTCCGAGGATGAGGAACGCCTCGGCAACGAAGATTTCATCATGCCTGAGGAACCTCTCAAGCAGGAGTGCTTCAAGCGCCAGCTAATTGCAACGGCAAGGAGCCTGAAAAATAAACAGCATCAACTTCAAGTTGACCAAGATCTGCTCTTCGACAGATGGACTGATGTCCTGGCAGCCGAAGAATACGGCCTCAGACGCACAGCCAAGAGTTACCCGAAGTGAAGGCTGCTACCCCAGTTTGATGAAGAGGCGCCGAAGCCCATACCTCCCTCACGTAATGCGGTCGAGAGAGTGCGGCGGACCGACCACCACGTGGTTGGGATAGAGCGGCAACTCAGGACGAACAACAGCCTGCCCCACCGCCTCGTAAAAATAGAGACAAAACAGCTCAGGGCCACACATACGACCTCCAGCAGACCCTGGATAGTAGAGCAGGACATACCCGATCGATTTATGGATCGCGAGGACGTCCCGCGACACGCGATGATGGCTACCTATGTGGGCGTGACAAACCTGGTCACACCCGAGCCGATAACCGCAGACGAACTCCATCGGAGCTATGGCGCAATGCAGCCAGATATAGAGGCGCCGCACACCCTCTCTGCTTCACTGATGAAGTAATGGACCATGAATTCCCCGAAGGGTTCAAACCCGTGAATATCGAATCATACGATGGGACAACTGATCCCGTGGTATGGATCAAGGATTTTATCCTCCACATCCACATGGCCCGGGGAGATGACCTCCATGCTATCAAGTACCTCCTGCTCAAGCTTAAAGGACCAGCTCGGCACTGGTTAAACAACCTGCCTGAAAATTCTATTAGCTGCTGGGAGGACTTGGAAGAGGCCTTCCTCGACAACTTCCAAGGTACATATGTCTGGCCACCAGACGCCGATGACTTAAGCCACATAGTTCAATAGCCCGGGGAGTCAGCCAGGAAATTCTGGACTAGGTTCCTAACTAAAAAGAACCAGATCGTTGACTGTCCGGATGCCGAAGCCCTAGCGGCCTTTAAACATAGCATCCGTGACGAATGGCTCGCCCGCCATCTCGACCAAGAAAAGCCCAAATCTATGGCAGCCCTCACGGCACTCATGACCCACTTTTGCGCGGGTGAGGACAGTTGGCTGGCTCGTAGCAAAAACACAGCCAGCAAGGTGGGCCCCTCCGAGGTCAAAAACGGCAACAACAAGCTCCGACGTAACAGACACAAGCGCCAAAGCACTGGTGATAACACCGATGACACTATAGTTAATGCCGGATTCAGTGGCTCCAAGTCCGGTCAGCGGAAGAAGCCGTATAAAAGGAATAGTTATGGAGCATCCATCTTGGACCGCATACTCGATCGTCCGTGCCAGATACATGGCACCCTAGACAAACCAGCCAACCACATCAACAGGGATTGTTGGATCTTCAAACAGGCCGGCAAGTTAAACACCAAGAACAAGGAAAAGGGATTGCAAAGTGAGGACGATGACGAAGAGCCCCGGGAACTGAACTCAGGGGGGCAGAAGAAGTCCCCCCCTCAAGTCAAAACGGTGAACATGATATATGCTACACACATCCCAAAAAGGGAGCACAAGCGCGCACTAAGGGATGTTTATGCGAGAGAGCCAGTCGCCCCAAAATTCAACCCATGGTCATCATTCCCGATCACTTTTGATCATCGGGATTATCCAACCAGCATCCGGCATGGCAGATCAGCCGCACTAGTCCTGGACCCAATCATTGATGGATTCCACCTAACGCGGGTCCTCATGGACGGTGGTACCAGCCTCAATCTACTCTATCAAGACACAATGCGCAAAATGGCCATTAATCCATCAAGGATCAAGCCAACGAAGAGTACCTTCAAAGGAGTCATACTAGGCGTAGAGGCCCGCTGTACGGGCTCAATCACACTAGAGGTTGTCTTTGGATCCCCCGACAACTTCCGAAGCGAGGAGTTAATCTTGGACATCGTCCCATTCCGAAGTGGTTATCACACACTGCTTGGACGGACTGCATTCGCTCGGTTCAACGCGGTCCCACACTATGCTTATCTTAAGCTTAAGATGCCAGTCAACGCGGCGTCATAACGGTCAACAGAAACACAGAATGCTCCCTCCGCACAGAGGAGCACATAGCCGCCCTAGCAGCAGAAGTACAGAGCGGCCTTCTCAAGCAGAACCGTAATCCAGCTGCGGAGCCCTGGACATCATAAAGAGGATCCGGACAACGCTGCAACAGGACAACTCGGCTCATTAAGAGCTCGATTAGCAATTTGGCCTCCGTCCAAGCCCCGATCAGATAGTGGCATTCATACCACACGTGCATAATTATGCACTAGAAATCCCATGGGCATCGACGGAGGCACAACTAGGTTGTGATCCACAGTTCGGCTCGACTGATCCCAGACACACATATACTCTCACTATTTCCTTTTTCCTTTTCCAGGTTTCTTTTACATAGGCCTTCTTTGATGGCCCGACTACCGGTCCTGTCAAAGGACAAAAATACTAGGATGGCAAGAAGCATAGACGTATAGGGGAAGCTCTAGAGGTCAATTCAACGACCACTCTACCTGTTGTCAGGACCCACACGCAGCTCGCCTTTGGTCATGGCATGTTAAATAGTCAGTCGCTTATCGCACTATTTGTATAAATGCGCTTTAACACATTAACCCAATTATAATGTAAGCAGTTCGTGGCCCAAGTTTAAGGGCCTCCGATATTACCTCTACTCTCTTTCTGTTTTCCTTTTCCCATTGATAACTTATGTTCTAGCACCCGTACACTTTGGTACGTTTCATATTTGCCAGGGGCTCCCCAGCCCCCGCAATATGGCAACAAAGTCCGAACACTTTTTATAGTATAGTTCGGCACCCCGAATTTAGCACTATATGCATTGGCTCTGAATCATGTCTTTGGTCAATAGTTGGGTTGATTGGCTCCTGTGCTTGCTACCTTACGTTTCTCTATATCGGCTAAGGTAGGAAAGGGAGAACTACTGCGATTGTGCCTTGGTTTATCCAAACGAGCACCTCAGTAGAGAAAGGCGAAAACAGACTGTCATGATGTAGCGAGAGCCGGTCAGCTGTACGGAGGTTGCAAATCGTTGGATATTTCTTATGCATTACACGAAGGATTGGTACTTCCCTATCAGATGCTTATAAGCACTCTAGTTCGGATACTAGGGGCTGCGCCCATGTTTTTATTGTCGAATTCCTATGGCTAAGTGAGGGCATTACAGCCGCATAGTCCGGTTGCCTAGTTCGTTGCGCTAAACAACTCCTTCAAGGACCATCTAATTGGATCAAGATTGTTTAGATTCCACCCCGAACACCCCCGTACTACCTACGTGGGGGCAGAAGCCGGCGACTGGTTAACCCTCAGATTTCATACAACACGGCCGCACAGGAAGTAAAAATTTAAAAACATAACAAGCATTATATTGCACAATCACTTTGTTTTATCATACAAGGTAGAGGGAGCTCGAATACATTCATTCAAAGATAGTGTCTTTCGCACAATGATCCGCAACAATGCGGGACCCCTCCAAGACATCGCTAAAGTATCGCTCGGGTGTGTGGTGCTCCTTGCCCTCCGGCGGCCCCTCGATCGCTAACTTGACAGCGTCCAGCTTCGCCCACCAGACCTTGCAATAGGAGAAGGCCAGACGCGCGCCCTCGATGCATACGGACCGCTTGATGACGTCCAGCCGAGGACAGGCATCCACTAGCTTCTTCACGAGGCCGAAATAGCTGTTGGGTATACCTTCAGCCGGCCACAACCGGATTATCATATCCTTCATGGCTAGTTTGGCCACCCTGTGTAGTTCGACCATCTGTTTCAGCTGATCGCCAAAGGGCACCGGATGTTCTGGCGCGAGATATTGCGACTAGAACAGCTTCTCCGTGGAACTCCCTTGTTCGGCTCGGAAGAACTCCGCGGCGTCGGTGACACTGCATGGCAGATCAGCAAAAGCCCCTAGAAAACTCTGAATCCGGGTTAGTAAAAGATATTTTCTCTTCACATTCTTGCTTTGCATACTGAATGTCTTACCCGCTGCGATCTTCTTGGCCTCTTGGATCTCCTGGAGGGCGCCCTGGGCGTCAATCCGGGTTGTCTCTGAACTCTGACGAGCCTTGGCGAGTTCGGTCTCTTAAACCGACGCATCACGGTCCAAGGTCTCGTACTTCTTCACCGCATCCTGGAGCTCCTGTTGGACCTCGTTGACCCGGGCATTGAGCTTCTTCCGGGCGGCCTACTCCTTGACAGCCTTCCCCTCAGCTTCGGCCAGGGCCTTTGTAGCGACCCGACCTCAGATGGTCAAGTCTCTGTGTTTCAGTGTCATCCCTGGATCGGTAATGCTGACACACACAGTACTCGAAGGATTTATAATAGAGTAGCAATCACACGCTATTACATCGAATGTCTCCAAAGAGAACTTATTACAATAATATGGCTTAAGGCCATCTAATGCGATAACAGTGGAAGGCTTGGAAGATAAGGCGAATCCATCAACTCCAACGGCATAACTGAGCTGCACGGCAACGACCTAACGAACCTTACTCCTCGTCTGAAAAGTCTGCAACATAATACGTTGCAGTCCGAAAACGGGTCAGCACATGGAATATGCTGGCAATATAACAAAGTAGAGCAGAAACAGAATAATGCTATCACTACATGCATATATGGCTGGTGGAAAGCTGTATGGTTGTAGTTTTGCGAAAAGCCAATTTTTCCCTACAACAACGAAATATATTTTAATTTACTATCATGGTGGTTGAAACATCATTGAGAAGGTAACCCCAACTCAATCCCAATTAAAGTGATTAACATCCCAACAGTTTTAATTAAGCATGGTGAGATATATGTGATAACCCAAGTACAAGATACTCAAGAATTGTCCATAACCGGGGTCACGGCTAACCATGATTAGATTGTACACTCTGCAGACGTTTGCGCACTTTTCCCCACAAGACTCGATCACCTCCGTTGGATTTCTCGCACTACATGGTGTTTGAGAAACGGATGACCGAGACACAGTCTTTCAGAAACGTTAACTCTCTACTCCGGGTAGACCATACCAAACCTACAAAACCCACTACCTGCTGATCTACCTCTTCAATAGCTTCACGTAACTTACTCAACTATGCTAGAGCCCATAATAGCTTGTGGCTATACACGGAAGTTTCTAGCATGAATCATCTCAGTTCCCTTTGAGCCTGGGTGGCGGTCCATAGGAAGATCACACGGGTACCCCGGGATTTCCAAAAAAACAGACAACACAGGGTTCCCCAGGTGTCTCAATCCACCTAGTTGTTTGATTAAGTTGCCACCTTAAGTTGAACCATTAATTAACAATCTCACATCTAACATGAATTTCACTCAAACCCAAACCACGTCTACGAGCATAGCATAGCAATATAAGCAATACGTAGAAGTAACTCCCAAGGGTTTGAATATAACAGGGCAATAGGTTCTACCTCAGCAACTACTTCCCAACCCACAAGTTAATGACATCCTAATCATGCAATGTTTGAGGATTGGAACTAATGCATAAAAACTAGGTAATAATGGGATATGATCAAAGTGTTACTTGCCTTGCTGACGATCCGCGAATCCTAGAGACTCGTAGTAACACGCTTCGTACTCCGGGAATTCTATCGCAAGCAAACAATAACATACATAAGTAACAAGCAATGATGCACATGCAAAACTCAAATAAGAGAGGTTGACCAGAAAGTTCAAATTAAGAACTCCGGTTCGCAAAAAGAATCAAAACAAACGGAGCAACAAAACTCAAACGGCGAAAGAAAGAAGCTTCATTTACTAATCTGAAACTAGGTCAAATTTTACACTAGCAAAACTTGTTTGAGTTGGTTAAACGGAAAGAGGTTTTCGAGATGAAACTCCAGGCGCTTGAATCGCCTGATTCCGTTAAACGAGCGAAAAGATAAACAGAAACTAAGATCGGATCAGAAATCAGGATCAGAAAAGTCGCGGAATAAAACCGATAAAAGAAAACTCACGAACAGACTAACGAACGAGCGTTCGTTAGTTGTTTCTAACGGGCGGGGAACCGTTCGTTAAAACGAACATACGGACAAACATCCGCTAACTAGAAGAACTGAGAAAAACTGGCGAATCCAAAAAAAACGGATCTAGGGTTTCTAAAAAAACCGAACGGTTTTTATAAAAAAACCGACGGCGGGGCGCGGCAGCTACCTCCGGCGAGAGGTCCGGCGGGGCGGCGGCTTAGGGGGCGGTGGCTGCTGCGGCGGCGGCGCGGCGGCAGGCGACGGCTGCGGCGCTAGGCGGCGGCGGCGAGTGCGGGGCTATGGGGCTAGGCGGCGGCGGTGGTGGTGTTGGGGCGGGGGTGGCGGCGTATATAAAGGGGCGGGGGCGGCGACTTGGAGGAGGGGGCAAGGCGCGGCGGAGGCGGAGTCCAACTCGGACTCCGGTCCGAGTGGCGGCGGCGGAGGCGCGCGCGCGCGCAGGAGGCGGCGGCGGCCTGGCGCGGCTGGGCCTTAGGCCCAGTCGGCGCGGAACCTCTTTTTTTTTAAACTTTGCCGACCGAAATGAAATCCTAGAAAAAAATAAAAACCTAAAAATGCCAAAACAATTTTTCACCGTCTAAATAAAATATTTAGAACGAGATGAACATTTTCTTGGCCCTAAAATGCAATTTTGAAAAACATGCAATTTTTCTAATGCAAATAAAATCCGAATAACATCTAATAAAAATCAATATAATGATTTTAATATTTTTCCTCCAATATTTCATTTATTTTGGAGAAGTCATATTGTCTCCTCTCTTTAATTTTTAATGTGAAATATTTTTCGGAGAGAAATAATTAAAATCAAATCCTCTTTTCATTATTTGATAAAAGAATCAAATATGAAGACCGGGAAATCCCCAATTCTCACCGAGGGTCCTTGAGCTGCTTAGGATTTCGAGGATTATAGAACGGAAAAGCAATAAAACATGATATGCATGGATGTGTAAGTGCATCTGGTGCCACCCCTAGTTGGTTTTGGAGTATTGACGACAAACCTAGTTGAGGGACTAATGTGTTTGTGAGAATTGCAGGATAACACAGGTAGAAGTCCCTCATTGATTCGGTTTTCCTACCAAAGATGACCTCTAAAAATGTATGAAGACATTGAAGTCAAAGATGCTATGTGAAGACATTCACATTGAAGACTATGACAAGAGAAGACATCGCGTGAAGACTATGGAGCGCGAAGACTTATCAGTTTCGTCGTTCTGTGGTTTTCTTTGTTGAGTCGTAGGAACCACCGTACTGTTAAGTGGGGTCCAAGAGAACCAGTCAGAATGACTGAAGTGATGCTGAACCAAAATCCTATATCTTCGAGTGAAGACTATGAGAGCAAATCTTGTCCAGAGTTGGACAAGAAAGCTTTGCTTGTAGCCCAAGTAAAGTTGTCGTGTGTGTTTGAAATCTGACCCTTGGAACACGTGTCAGTTCCTTAGTGACCCAGGGTCATTTCGGACAAATCAGGTCGGGTTGCCTAGTGGCTATAAATAGCCCACCCCCTACAACCATAAACGGTTGGCTGCTCAGAGTTAGAGTACGTCTTTTGTCGTTTGAAAGCAACCCACCTCGAAGCATTTGAGAGAGAATTCCTTGCGAGGATAAATCCCTAAACACCCAGAGCCAAAGAGTGTTAGGCATCACTTAAGTCTTCTTGTCTGTGTGATCTAAAGACTTATTACACTTGAGGACTGTGAATCCTCCAACCGGTTAGGCGTCGCGTTCTGAGCATCCAAGAGTCATTATGGATCGCCGGTGAACAAAGTCTGTGAAGGTTTGGAAGTCTACCTTGAAGACTTACCAGAGTGATTGGGCGAGGTCTGTGTGACCTTAGCTCAAGGGGAATACAATGAGGACTAAGTGTCCTGAGCTGCGTGTTCAGGACTAAGTGTCCGAGACTGAGTGTCCTCAGGTTTAAATACCTATCCGCCCTAACCAGACGTACAACTGTCACCGCAGTTGGAACAGGTATACCAAACCTTTGTCTTCATCATGCACACTGGTTCTTCCTTCCCATCTCTTTACTTACAGTTGGATCTTCACTGTGTACCTGATCCTTACTGCCTAGCTGCTATTAGTCATTGTGGTTTCACTTCATTGAATACTTGACTATGGTCTGCCTAGTGTAGTCTACCTTCCGCTACATGGTAATAGGTTCATTTCTATCATTTGTCTTCGAAACTTCCATGTATTGAAGACTTTCATAAAAATCGCCTATTCACCCCCCTCTAGTCGATATAACACACTTTCAATTGGTATCAGAGCAAGGTACTCCCTTGTTCTGTGTGATTTTGGTTTAACCGACTGGAGTTTTAGTTATGTCGACCACAGGTATGAAGACTGTGTCATGCCCCATCTTTGATGGTCACGAGTATCCCAAGTGGAAGGCCATGATGAAGAAGCACCTCATGGCGATAAACAGCGAGCTGTGGACCGTCACTGAGATTGGTCTGACCGATCTGTGCAAGATGGCGGAAGCTGATGACATTCGCAAGTACACTCTTCTCAACCTCACGGCGAAGGACGTCATCTGCTCCTGTCTATCTCAAAATCAGTTTAGGAATATCATGCATCTCGATCATGCGAAACTTATCTGGGACCGTCTCTCTGAGGTCTATGAAGGTCATCAAACTCGTCATGATCCTTGGTTCGAGGACTTTAAGGAGTCTCTCAAAGCGATGACAATCGAACCAGAATCATCATCTTCTGCATCATGCCTTATGGCAAATGATGCTAAGGTAATTGAATGCTATCTATCTGAATCCAGTGATGATGAATCTGGTGATGAATTTGGTCCCAGCTATGCAAAACTTGCTTCCCTTGTCACTAAACAACAGAAAGCTATGGAACATATTCAAAAACTGTTAGACAAAAGCAATGACCTGTTGGACACTGAAATGACTCGATCTCAGTCCTTAATTGAAGACATAAAAAATCTTCATGTTAAATATGAGGACTTGGAAGTCGTCATGAAACGCTCTCAACAACTCATGAAAAGCTTTCCTATGATTATCTTCAAAGGAAGCAAGAACTCGAGAAATTGAGAACGACTCATGAAGATCTTCAAACGGAAAACGAGTCACCTTGCGCTGAACAGATCAGTCCCACTCAGGAAGGATTTGAACCACCATGTCTTAAATGCCTTGAGCGTGATAACTCTACTTCTGTTGATAAATGTTCTAGTGCTGCTACTGTTGCAATATCTTCAACTATTGATGTGGTAACTAACCCCTCCGCTGAGGATACCACTGCTATTGCTGATGAGAATGCTAGGTTGAATACACTGCTTGAAACAGCGATGTACAAAAGTCTCAAAGGGCATCAGACACTATGTGATGTCCTCAAAAGGCAGATCCTGAACCGAAACCCTAGGAAAGAGGGCGTTGGGTTCGAAAGGAAAATGAATGCTGATGGCTCTTACTGGAAACCTGAGCAGTACCCCAAAACCACATGGGTTGCTGCAAAGGAACCTTCAGCGGATCCATCCACCCTATCTGGCTTCACTTGTGCTAATCCCTCTGTTATTGATGAATCCTTTGGTGCAAACTATAAACTGTTTAAGAATCAGAATGGTGAAGTGTTTGCCAGGTATATTGGTACTAACTGCAGGAATGGACCGCCTATAAAGAAGATCTGGGTGCCGAAAAGGTGTTTGGAGAATCTTCCTGTGAATGTCATCATGACACCACAGGTGAAGAAGACAAACCCCAGACCACATGCTTCATACGGTCCAAAGGCTTCATAGGACAGAGGACTCACCCGAGTCGCACTAACGCAAATGTTTTGCAGGGAAGCCATACTCAGGCCTATGAATATGAGCGCGGTTCATCAAACCGCCATGTTCATAAGACCAAGAACTATTCTGCTTATTCTTATGAGTACTATTGTCCACCTGCAAGACTTTTTGCTAGGGCTCCAAAGCCAAAGTTCTCAGATGCCGCACTTAGACTCATTGCTTCGAAGCCACCCTTGAAGATGTGGGTGGCTAAGAAAGCTTAACTCTCTTTTCTAGGGAAAGGTCTCCAGCCAAAAACCAAAATCGTCTGACGCTATTGCTGGGGACCTTAAACATCTTGTAGGGCGCAAGATAAAATGCCCAAATGGTCTTATTATGTACTTTGTTCCTGAATCGCTTGCTACTTGCCCTATCAGTCCTAATCTCGATCTAAGCTTTAATAATCCACTGGTTCCTCAAATGTTTTTGCTTCACAATTCTTTTCGTGAAGCCTATCCCCCTAACTGCACTGTAGGGTACGACACCAGCAGCTTCAGAATGGATTATTGATAGTGGGTGTACCAATCACATGACTGGCAAGCGAAGGCTTCTCATGGACTCAACCTTACGTCCATCTGACAAAAGTCACATCACATTTGCTCACACTGGTAAAAGCAAGGTATTGGGTCTAGGTAGAGTTGCAATCTCAAAGGATCAACACATGGATAAAATCATGCTTGTTGAATCCCTTGGTTTGAACTTAATGTCTGTCTCAATGCTTTGCGATTTAAACATGATTGTGATGTTTGGAAAATAGTGTTGCCTTGTACTAATGGAATCTGACAAGTCTCTAGTGTTTGAAGGGTATCGGAAAGATTATTTGTACGTGGTAGATTTCTCAGCAGGACCACAACTTGCAGTATGTCTTCTAGCAAAAGCTTCTGAATGCTGGCTCTGGCATCGAAGGCTAGGGCATGCTGGCATGAGGAACCTCCACACTCTTGCAAGGAAGAAGCATGTCATAGGCATCGAGGGCGTCAAGTTCAAGAAGGATCACTTATGCGGTGCCTGTGAAGCAGGAAAGATGACAAGGGCCAAGCATCCCTCGAAGACAATCATGACAACAACTCAACCCTTCGAACTGCTCCACATGGATCTTTTCGGTCCCACTCATTACTCAACTCTTACTACTACTGCTTGTCTCTATGCTTTTTCATTGTTGATGATTATTCAAGATATACTTGGGTGCATATAATCCTCTACAAGACTAAAGTGCAGGATGTCTTCAGATGCTTCGCCAATCGAGCAATGAACAACTATGGCGCCAAGATAAAGCACATCAGAAGTGGCAATGGCACTGAATTCAAGAACACTGGCCTAGATACATATCTTGATACTTTGGTCATCACACATGAATTCTCAGCTCCATACACGCCACAGCAGAATGGCGTCGTCGAACGCAAGAACAGAACACATTGAGATGGCTCGGACGATTCTTGATGAATACAAGACTCCAAGAAAATTCTCGCCTGAAGCCATTGACACTGCACGCCATATCATCAACCGTGTTTATCTTCACAAGCTTCTGAACAAGACATCCTATGAGCTCCTTAATGGCAAAAAGCCAAATGTCAGTTACTTTAGAGTATTTGGTGCCACGTGCTGGATCAAGGATCCACATCACACTTCAAAATTTGCACCAAAAGCACATGAGGGTTTTATGCTTGGATATGGAAAGGATTCGCACTCCTACAGAGTATTCAACCTTTTTCACTATAACGTGGTTGAAACAGTGGATGTGCGGTTTGATGAGACGAATGGCTCACAAAGAGAGCACCTGCCAAATGTGCTAGATGAAGTTCCATCCAGTGAATCAATCAAACTTATGGGAACTAGAGAAATCATACCGTCTGAAGCTCAGCCTGAAGAGGAACTTATTATCTCCGCACCTGATCAGCCTGAAGACAATGCTCAGCCTAAAGACATATGATGGTGAACTATTTGTGTGCCAAATATATGTGGATCACATTATCTTCGGCTGCACCAATAAAAAATACACTGACGAGTTTGGATATATGATGCAAGAGCAATATCAGATGTCCATGATGGGTGAGCTGAAGTTCTTCCTTGGTCTTCAAATACGTTAGCAATGCAACGGCATCTTCATATCTCAAGAAAAGTACCTCAAAGATTGCCTGAAGAAATTTGGTATGCAAGACTGCAAAGGCTTCACGACGCCAATGCCAGCCAAACATCATCTGGGTCCCGACGACAATCGTAAAGAGTTCAATCAAAAGGTATACCGCTCCATGATTGGTTCTTTACTTTATGTATGTGCATCTAGGCCAGATATTATGCTTAGTGTTTGCATGTGTGCTCGATTCCAAGCGGCACCAAAGGAATCGCATCACTTAGCTGTGAAGCGAATTCTTCGATATTTGGCTTACACCCCAACACTAGGATTATGGTATCCAAAGGGCTCAGAGTTTGATCTGGTTGGATTCTCGGATGCTAATTATGCTGGTGACATGGTGGATCGCAAGTCTACATCAGCACATGTCATTTTCTGGGACGATCACTTGTATGTTGGTCTTCAAAGAAGCAGAACTGTGTATCTCTCTCCACTGCTGAATCTGAATACATTGCTTCTAGATCTTGCTGCGCTCAGCTTCTGTGGATGAAGCAAACGCTCAAAGACTATGGCATTCATCTGAAGCAAGTGCCACTCTACTGCGACAACGAAAGCGCCATCAAGATTGCCAACAACCCAGTTCAGCACTCGAACACAAAGCACATTGAAATTCGCCATCACTTTCTCAGAGATCATGTTGTGAAGGAAGATATTGATATCATACACGTCAACACTGAAGAGCAATTGGCAGATATCTTCACCAAGCCCTTGGATGAGAAGAGATTTTGAAAATTACGGTGTGAGCTAAATATCTTGGAATCCTTAAATGTCCTGTGATCAGGAACACATCCTAACACTTATGCATGTTGATGACTTAGATGTGCAACACACGAAGTAAAGTATATCTTCAATCAATGAAGATATACATTCTAAGTGTGAATACATTAATGTGGAATTTGACTTCGGAGTGCCACGATAATTGTGCGCCGTGTCTGGGTCTAATACTTCCTATACGGTGGGTAACGCCACCACCAAATTCTTCTGTTTGAAGTGTTTTACCCATGGCGTTACATTTGGTATGTCTTCACATTTTGTTTGTCTTCATCCCAACTTGTCTTCATGATTATCTTCACTATGTTGGTTTGATTGTCCTTCTCACATATATATATATATATATATATATATATATATATATATATATATATATATATACATATACTAGTGTTCTGTCCTCTACAGCATTCACTTATAGCTATGTCTTCTTGTTGAATCTTTTGAACTAAGTGAATGTGATCGGACCCTAACCTCTCTATGCTCAAACTCTGTCTCTCCAAATCATATGCATTCTCTTGAAACTGTCGAATATCTTCTCTGCGTCCTTGTCAGCAGAAGATACAGAGACAAACATTAAGTCCGCTTTCAATGCTAATTCCTTCACCTGAAACCCGGAGAAGTGGGAACGACCACCCGACAATCCAGGCGTGCGTGGGAACGTGGAACAACCTCCGATATGTTGCATGATGGCCATGTGTCCTTCAGATGTGAATCGCCAGGGGCACCTGTGTAATAACACTGTGCCATCCCTGTCCCTATAAATACATGCCTCACCACAGTCATTATCCTTTCTTCCACTCTCGCACGAACCCTAGCGCCACCGCTATCCCTCGACGACGCCGGCGACGAAGCGCTTAGCTGCCGCGACCTCTCCGACGTCGTCTTCACGCCGCCCGCAGACATCATCTTCTCCGCCGTCGCCGTAGGTGTCCTCCGTCGCCAAGTTAGGGCACGGACGATCGAACTGCTCGGCCTCCTCTTCCACTCCGTCTAGCAGTTCTTCCTGTGGTAAATAAAACTTCCTTTTTACGGCCCCTTTGATCCTATAGATTCGTCACTTTCTACCACAAGCAGTTTCTATTCACACAAGTTGGATCTATTTCATACTGCATCTCATAATATGCCTAGTATGTTCACTTATGCTTCACAAAGTAGTTAGATTCCTCACTTGTACTGATCCATGGATTCGTACAAATCTGGAACCAACTCCTTATCTATGAGTGAATGTCTTCGCACGATGAGGTCAATGTCTTCTAAACTGATTTATCTTCAAAATCATATGAGAATGCATATGACCTCTTCCCCTTCCCTCGCACCTTAATGCTGTCACAGGTACATGTCCGTGGGAGAATCCCTTGGTTCTCACAGTCTGCATTCATTTGTAGAATTCATACAACATCATATAAATTCTCCCGAAGCCAGTTCCTGTTTGTCCAGCAAGCGAAAGCCTTTGAAGCCTTTGAACGTGTTGAGGCCATTCACTTTAAAGTTCATGGCTGCAGAGAAATCAGTAAGGAAGGGTGGCAGAAAGCGTCGAGGTGAAACATCAAGAGATCTGCCCGATGACCTCTCAGAGCTGTACAAGACAGATCCAGAAGAGGATTACGATCAGCGCAAGACACGAATCCAATGGATTCGAGGATATTGGGCAGAATAGTGGTTCAAGTACCGGTTTGTGACCAAGGAATATGCTGAGAAGAATGCCATCAAGCGACCATGGGGAGACATCCTATACAGAAATCTTCAACCCAGGTCCAGAGATGAAGCCATTGAACAAGGCTTCTATCCCTGCATGGTCCGTGGACCACAGCCTGCGGATGCTGACCCATCGTCATTGCTATGGTGTCGTGACGACAATCTGTTCAAGCGCAACTTCTAGTTTGCCCAGAATTCGGCGAAGTAGAACAAGAAGTCATTGGGACTATAATTCAACCCTGGTCCCTCTGCTCCCCGTGCCGATGGCACCCACGAAGCTGAACCCAATCTTGTTCGGCCCTTCTACAACCTGGACGGTCTCATCACTCATATCATGGTTCAAGGGACAGCCGTGGATGAGCCTGTGGATGACGCTGAATCTGATGAAGCACCTGCACAGCCGACGCCAAAGAAACTGAAGCAGCCTAAAGCTTCAAAGCCTGCCTCAGCACCAAAAATCTCACGGGCGAAGCCACTGGCTACTGCACCTCCTGAAGACAGTGTGCAGTCTGAAGATTTGTCAGATTTGTCATGCATCTCCAAGCCCTCGAAAGTAAAGCTGCCTTTGCAACACACCAGCCAAGAACTGACTGCTGCTGCTATTCTGCGCAACGATGCCATTGATCTGTCCAACGATGAAGATCTTGCAGATGACGCTCTTCAGCAACTAATCAAGAGCAAAGAAGAAGCAGAAATCTTCAATCATTTGCCTCTCTTTGACGTGGCAATCATCCACAACTTCATTGATGAGTGGTTTGACACGCCCAACCTCAGCTTTGAAGATCTGCAACTTCCAATTGGCCTTAGTGTCGCCTTCCATGGCGCCATTGCTTCAGAGCTAGCTCTAGCTTAGCGCATCATTGAACTGAAGCAAAAGATCGACTTTGAGAATGCTCAGTTCAAGAAGCACATGGCCAAGCTCAGCGTGCAAGAGGTCAACAATTTCAAGATCATGCTGCACGAGCTCAAAGAAGCCTTTCTCAAGAAGCGTGAAGAAGCTCAAGGTTCTCGTGAGCGCATGAAGAGCCTGGCTGACAAGTGTGTGCAAGCCTACAATGAGGCTGAGAAGCGCAAGGCCCTTGGTCGTCCTGGTATCGATCCCAGGATGGCTGCAAAGAAGAAGAAGAAGAAGAAGAAGCCAGCTGTGGCTGAACCCGAAGCACCAAGGCAGGAAGCACATCCCATTGTCTTCCCAGCCAGCATGACTGGCTCGAAGCCAAAGGTCAGGTCAACCGCTTCAGAACTGAAGAAGACGAGGACTGCTGAGGCTGAAGCGAGAAAGAGGAAACATCCTAAAGCCTCTGCTGCTGCTCCCTCCAAGAAGAAGCGCAAGACCAAGAAGGATCGGGCTGCTCCCACAGAGCCCTTAGTTGTTGAACCTATCTCCATGGTTCGCCCTGCCGCTGAACATCAAGAGCGCCAACTGACTGTCCATGAGCCTGCTTCCACAGAGGCTCATGAAGCTGAAGACATTCCAGCAGCTGATACCATCGCTGCTGATGACATTGGTCCCTATGAAAAATTTGAAGATGATGTAGTTCTTCCTCTGATCGAGCACCAACAGGTATCATCGCCTGTGCTTACGCACAGCGAACTCATCAGCATTGGTCGTCCTCTGACGCCAATTGCTCAGGTGTCACACCCTGATTTTCATGCCACAACACTTAAGCTAATAAATCATGATAAAATGTGGTTTGACAAAAACTTTTGAGTATTTTGGACCTTGCCTTGATTGGATTTTGTCTGTTGTTTGCAAGTGCTCTAAAAATCAAATAAATCCTCCAACTCCTATACTTCATCTCCTTGCTCCAAACCCTTGAACCAATGATCATGCCATGTGTATAGGACATAAAAATAATTTCTTACAAAAATAATTTGGCCAAATAGTATTTTCAAAAATTAGTTTTCCAAAAACCCCTGAATTGAGGTTTGTACTGCAAGTACTTAATTCAGGGCAGTAAAAATCTTTCCAAAAATATATTTGACTCCTATTAGATATAGGACATCCAGAAACCACAAAAATATAATTTTAAAAGTTATTTTCCTATTTTATTTAAAGGCTTTTTCTTTAGGCAAGAAATGGTCTTTAATAGGTTAAAATTATTTTAAAGCTTCAAAAATATGTGAGAAATATCAGGGAAGCTCAGTGGACATATATTGTCCATATATATGAGTTTCAACACATGGTCATGATCAAAATATTGGACAAAACCCTCCAGAACTATTTCAGCTCATTTCAAATATTTGAAATATTTCTATAAGAAATATTTTCAAATAAATCCAGGAAAATTCTAGCAAGTCACATATTCCTAATGTGATGATCTTGCAAAGTTTCATATCAATCAAAATAACTTTGGTTCACAAAAGTGCCCCAAAACCCTCTCTGTCCAGATCCAAGTTTGAACAACTCTACATTGCCAAGTGTGTCCTTTTGATCGGAATTTTTGTGGACATGTTCAAATCCTCAAATGATGACACTACACCAAGTGGTGCATCAAGGAGAATTTATTTGCACAAGTAAATCTTGGAAAGTCCACTTCTGTTGATTTCTAGGGTTTACAAAAGTTGCATTGGCAACCCAAATGAACTCAATCTTGGTGGAACCTCTTATTTTCTCATGCCATTTGACCCTGTCAAGCCTCATGACAAGAGAAGTCCATTTGCTTGCCCAAACCTACATCAAACACCTTCTGGCAGAAACTTAAAATGCATGTTTTGTACATTTCCACAAATCTCCATGATCTCAACTTTTTCCCACAGCCTCATCTGGTCCTCCTCTAACCCCCTGCATCTTTCCCTGTCCGAGGAGCCATGATTAAGGGGGGGTAGAACCCCATTTTTCTTATCTGGACAACCACTTTTCCCTCCCTTTCTCATCTCTCTCCCACCCCTGGCAAGTTATAGAGCATCCAAAGCCTCCCTCCCTCTTGTTTACTCTTCCTGCAGACGCCAGACACAAGTGGACGCGCGGGTGCACGCAAAAAGCCGCGGACGCCAGCCATTTGCATTTTCTGGAGCGCCTGGTAGGGCGTTCGACCATTGACGCCGCGTCCCCCGACCGCCTCGGGCCTCCCCCTCGCGCCAGTCGAGGTGCCTCGACGTCCGCAACACACCACCGTGCAGGCCCCCTCGTCTCTCCCTCTCTCTCACCTCCTGCGGCGCGTGCCCAGAGCCGCCCGGCTCGGCCAATGCATGGCCTCACACGCGCGAGCACCAGAGCCTTGCCCCGCTCCTCCTCTCTCTTCCTGGCACCCCACTCAACTCCCACGGACGCCGTAGACAGCCCCTCGCCCTCTCTCCTGGCCTCCTGAGCAGTTGCCGTGGCCACCCATGCGCCACGTCCACGGTGAGCCGCTGGTCAGCTACTTAAGGCCACCCCGAGCCCCCTCTCTACTCCTTTGGCCCTCTCACCCTCCCGTGCATCCCCTGGACCAACCCACTCCCCTCCTCGCGCCTTCCAACCCCGTCCATGGCCGGAGCCGAGCCGCCGGCCACCGCTTAAATTCATGGGCCTCGACCCCTCTCTCGTCCCCATGAACACACCCGCACCCTCTCATCACCACCGCCAACTCCCCCCATGCTCCATCCCCTCCTCCTCGTGCCTTCCTCGCCTTGCCGAACCCGCCGTCAGCCCCGATCTGCCGCACCCGAAGCCCTTCTCTTTCTGGGCTCCCCCGTGGGCGTGCAGCACATGGATGGGTGCGCCATGACACACTGAGTCCTCCGGTGTGCCGGGCGCGGCTGGAGGTGGCCCGTGCCGCCCGGGAGAGCGCCAGCGCCGCTTGGCCTCGCCTCCCCTGCCTCTGCTCTGTTCGAGCGGGAGGTAGGAGATGGCCTGAGCACCGGGCCCCGCTCATCAACGACCCGGTGGGCGGGCCCTGCCGGTTTAAGTGGTGACGGGCCGGGAGTAAACCCGTTTCCCCCTCGTGAAGGCGTACTTGCGGGAAGCCGCTTTTGACGTCCCTCGAGCACCGCGCGGCTGAGCCACTGGGCCGGCCCAGTGGCTATGCTGCGCCCTGTGCACGCTTTGGGTAAACCATAAACCTTTTTTCTTTTTTTCTTTTTTCAGTCAAATTCAAAAATCCAAAAATAATCCAACAGAGCTCCAAATTTGATGATTCAAATTTCT
This sequence comes from Triticum aestivum, assembly GCF_018294505.1. Taxonomy (NCBI): domain Eukaryota; kingdom Viridiplantae; phylum Streptophyta; class Magnoliopsida; order Poales; family Poaceae; genus Triticum; species Triticum aestivum. Next base: position 268,131,988 of record NC_057803.1, on the reverse strand, counting down.
AGTGGTTTCTAAATTCATGCCCTACCTCATGGTGCTATTTGCACATTTTTACAAAAATATTTCTTTCACAAATAATTATCAAATACCATTTTTCCATTTCTGTCATAAACTTTATAAAATCACAGAGAGCTCAAAATTGATCCAAATGCCATGATTTAAATTCCTAGATGCTTCTAAGTTCATAACTTAGTTTATGAACATTTTTCTTAATACTTTCTGTACAACACAATATAATGATCCATTTCTTCATATTTGTCAATTTTGCAAATTCATAGGAAAATCATTTGAACTCCAAATCCAGTGAAACCAACTCCTAGATGCATCTAAAATCATGGTTTGTTAAATGGGTGCCTTTTTTTTCTCATTTTTCAAACATATATTTCTGTACACTTCTTGCAAATCCATAAACCCCTTGATTCCATCATATTGAAATGTTCAGAAATATTCACTAATCGAATTCCAATGAAACCACCCTGTTTATTTTTCATATGACCAGGGAAGTCCTAGCAAAGTCAAATCCATATTTTTAGAGCACTTTATTTTCTGCCTTGTCATGTTGCTTATTATGGTTGTTTTCGACGATAGTTGACGAAGTAGATGAAATGCTCAGAGTTGGACTAGAGATATTTGAAGACCTCGAAGACTTTGTTAAAACAGGCAAGCAACCCTTTGACCATGTCTATGAAACCCTTTTTATGCATGTCATATAGCACTTTATTAGTGTTGCATCAGGATCATGATGAGATGGTAACCACTTTGATGGGTTGCCTCTATTACTTCCTCATTGATACTTGCATTGTGCATGACCCTACCTCCTTATGAGGGTTATGCCAGTGGGAGTAGATAGGATGCTAAAGTAGTGCTACGCAAAAAGGGACGGGAATATGCATGGTGATGGAGACAAAGTATTTTCAAAAGACTTTTCGAAAACCCCCATCAGGTGCCACTTATGCCTGGGGGAGATGATGAGTTGGGTAACCACTTGATGACGAAGTGGTGTACCGAGGCAAGTGTGTGTGTTGTTTTTCAAAACGGATTGGTTTAAGCTGCGACCGTTATTCCAACCTTACATGCGCAACCACTCTACCCTTGTATGGGAAATGGCATTATTGATTACCTAGGCCGATACTAGCTTGGAGCCCGCATTACTAGTGACGGGAGAGTTGTTGGTGCGCTCTCTCGGGACGGGGTCGTGCCAGGTAGGGTGGCCATGACTGTTTTCACAGGGCACCGGATACACCGTTGTGTCCCCTCTCGGATGATACGATATCGAGTGAGTCTCGTATGATGTACATCGTGAGGATACGGAACAGCGAGTGGAATCCATGTTAGTGTCGTCTAGGGAAAGATAGTGATCGGGTGCTTACCCCGGGTACTTGAGGTACCGCGAATCGTGGATGATACGAAAGTTCCCCGGATCTTGTGGGTAAAGTGTGCAACCTCTACAGAGTGTAAAACTATTCGAATAGCCATGTCCACGGTCAAGGACAGTTGGGTAACCGCTCTTGGGCTATGTCCACATGTTTTACAAACCAGTGTATGTGTTTGGATAAGTGGGAAGAAGTACTTGGGTCAAGTCAAAGGACTTGGCATGATTGAATTGGGTTGGTGCCCACTCTATTTATGTTGATATTTGTAACCTGTCCTTATGGTTACTTGAATTCTCCTGATGCATGTCTTACAAGTTGTTGAACATGTCATTGCACTCAAAACTAGCTTTCTGCAAAAATTTACCTATATCATGCATTGTTGTATCTTGAACCAAAACATGGGTTGCTTGCGAGTACATTCAAAGTAATCATTGGCTTGCCACTGGTTATTTTATTGGCCAGGCATGAAAGAACATGATATATTGAAGAGTACCTTGGTGACGAACATGCGAGCTAGGACGCTTCCCAGTCAGAATGCCTGTAGGGTTAAGGCAGATGGCATGGGTCCAAGTTGTTATTGAAGATTTCCGCTGCGATGATACACTCAAGACTTGACCATAATGGTCCTACTTGTGTAAAACAGTATGTATGGATGTAAGACTCTTGTTATTCATCTTCTGTGTGTTCAGTGAGCATTGATCTCTGTGATCACTGTACACGTGCATTCGGTGATCTCGACTTATGAGTCGGGTTCCCCACAGAGCTGGTATCAGAGCCATCCTGACTGTAGGAAGCCTTAGTTAGGGTAAAACTATTTCCAAAACTATTATAAGTTTTCAAAACTATCTATACTTCTCTTCCCTTCTAAGTTTTCTGAAAAACTAAGGTATATTTTCCCTATCGATCTCTTCCCCTTCAAAACCATTGCAACGGACGCTAGCACCCTCAAGCCCTGACCCCGGGATTCCTTGTAACCCTCGAAGGAGTACACCTTGACAAACACTCACCCACCTCTTCTGAACACAAGTTTGGCGACACCACGAGAAGACGGTACTAATAGAAGATACCTTCTCAAGGAATGAGGACATCAAGACCTCGAAGATGGTGACACCCTTGACACTACCCCAGGATGATGCAACCTTGTCCTACGATGATCAGGGCATAGGATATGCAAGATCATGATATACATCGCTAATAGAGCAACCCCGTCCTTACCGTTGTTGTATCGGCAACCACCGGTGGATGAGAACCTCGCCATTAGGTCCGCCTCACTAGAGTGAGCAGGAAAACGGTTCTCTTCATCCCCTACCCTTGGTGTCAATGTTATCATCAATGAAGCCGACATGTTGGACCTCTACTATGCCTTGTTAATGTCATTGCATAAAGGATTACCTACTTGGTACCATCGACGCCTTAGAAGACAAAAAGGGATCGTCATGATTAAGAAGACAACAGAAGACCAAGTCAATGCCTGCTACGAGGAGCCATCTTCACCCCATCACTTCACATGTGAGAATTTGTTGAAGAATCTTCAGGCTCAACCCGGATTGTTTCATCGAACAACTACAAGAGATGTAGCAACACCTGAAGAAAACCTAGAAGACTGCACGAGGCACGGAGCAAAGCACGACTACTGAATCCAAGAACCCCTAGGGTAGGATGAGTCATGTACCACCTATGCGCAGTCGAGTCCGTATGATGGTTCGAATAGAACCATGATTGTGTGTTGCTTGTTTTTATTTGTTTGTGTTTTGATATAAGTCGCACTCTTACCCTAGGCAACAAGTACACGACTATATCACCTGCCTTATTTTGTTGGTTGTGTTTGGACCTTCCGGCACTTGTTTCTTTGCACTTAGAACCCCCTTTTTGGCATTCCCCTCCTCTATCCTATTTTCCCTCTCATCTCTCTCTCAACTGAAGACCGGCAAGATAAGGTACACCAAGGATTCTACTTCGACAACCAACTAGCACCGAAGAACTTTTCTACAGCCTCCTCGACCAAGTATAACCCCATAGAGTTATGTTTAACCCCCCAGACTAGAAACCCATTCCTAGACCATTCAAGACTTCACGAGATACCCCAGCTCGAGTCCTTAACCATGTGCTTAACCCACATAATTGCAAGAGAACTAGTTAAGCCTTCGCAACCTTGCACAACATTGGGTTCATTATGGAACTAGTGGACATAGTGGACGAGCACATTGTCATCTTATTATAGCACCAAAACTGGCAATGCCATTGGGAAGACCTATTTGAGGATATAGGAATAGAGGACAAATGACTTGATGAGTTTATATCAGTGACCTTGAGGAATTATCTGAGACTCTTTGGTGGATTATAAGGCTTTCATGTTGATAGATGAACTTGGTGGGATCAGGTTAATAGAGAAGCATAGCTTCATTTCCCCTGAGTAAATTGGATTTATAGGACGATTACGATCGCAAGCTGAAACTCCTGGAAGTATAAGGTTTTGACTTAGCCAAGGGGACATTCATAGAAGATAGTTGGCATTACGGTATTGACTTGGGGGAAACATATAGGAATTCTTGTTGGACATGAGATTGGGATTTAAGTAGGTGATCCTAGTTGAGTATAGATGCTGAGTAAGTCTGCATGGTTCGAAGTAAATTGGATTTAGATTAAAGGTCTCGATCATGATACCATGTTCTCGGTGGATGGTAAACTAGGAGATTGGATAAATTGTTGGAGTTGATTTAGGGATCTATATACGCCTGACCTTGGAGTTTACTTGACCATGATAATGGAAATTGGTGGAGTGACTATAGTAGGGGTAGCCCTTTCCAGCATTTGGGGATTGTATGACATAAGAAGACCATGTGGAACACCATAGACATTGGATTGGTAGAATTAATGAATTATGTAGTTAATGGGCTTTTGGAGTTGATTCATAAGAAGGAAACAAGATCTTGGAGTGGCATACGACGTGTTTCCTTAGGGTAGAAATGCCTTAGACCTTGGAAGAGTAGGTTGAGCACTTGGATTGTCACGTTCAAGCTAGTAGCTTGTATGTTCTACCCATGGATTTTTAGGGGTAGACATACATATGAGTTTGGGGATTGTAGACATATATGATCCTGTTAAACCTCCTCTCAGAAGTCCTGAGAATAATAATAGCATGAGTGATGATTGGAGCTGACCTACAAGAGTTGATGCTTTCGGTGGTATAAGGTTATTTGTTTAAAGGACTAGATAGAACAATTGGCATCTCTGGAACCGTGCTTAAGGATAAGGTGACAAACGTTCACTCGCACACTAGAATCCCTGAAACCCTTAAGCCCTACCAAGCCACAACATGGTTGGGTCCTGACCTTGGGCCTTGAATCATGGTCGAGAAGACCTTGGCCAATACTCAACTGTGACCACCACCAATGCCTCAGCCCACTCTACGTACCCCATATGCTTCATAGAGTACTTAGGCAAGTTAGTTATCATCTTTAATTGAGGACATGCGTGTCCACCTGAAGACAGAAGAAGAGTTGTTCAGCTAGTTAGGGAACATCTAAAGACCGCCATGTCAAGGAGGAAGAACTATACCAACCACCATCGTCAAGAAGTGAACTTCCCCATCGAAGACCACGCGTATCTGCAAACCACTCCTATTAAAGAAACCGAGAATTTCCATGTCAAAAGGAAGCTCACACCAAGATTTAACAACCCCCTCTGAGATCGCTACGAAACGAAGAGAAGACAGTTACCAGCTGGAGTTACCACCTGAGTTACCACATGAGTTACCCACTATGCACAACATGTCTCCACATGACACAACTCCGGAAGTGCTTTCGACTTCCTAACTAGCCCGATCTCTATGAGGGCATCGATCACCGAGCCATCGACCCCCAACCCAATCTAACCTATCGTGGGCCACCCATTAGCAACCTAGATCAAGAAGAACGTCATACGCGAAGCCACACCCTCAAGCACTCCAAGGATACAATGGAGCACTACACGGAAGCAGAAGCAACATGAGGATTTGAACACTACCCCAGATCCAAGTTTCTGTACCCCTTTCCACGCCTAGTCTGGGAATCTCGGGGACGAGATTCTTGTAAGGGGGGTAGGTCTATCACACCTTGATTTTCATGCCACAACACTTAAGCTAATAAATCATGATAAAATGTGGTTTGACAAAAACTTTTGAGTATTTTGGACCTTGCCTTGATTGGATTTTGTCTGTTGTTTGCAAGTGCTCTAAAAATCAAATAAATCCTCCAACTCCTATACTTCATCTCCTTGCTCCAAACCCTCGAACCAATGATCATGCCATGTGTATAGGACATAAAAATAATTTCTTACAAAAATAATTTGGCCAAATAGTATTTTCAAAAATTAGTTTTCCATAAACCCCTGAATTGAGGTTTGTACTGCAAGTACTTAATTCAGGGCAGTGAAAATCTTTCCAAAAATATATTTGACTCCTATTAGATATAGGACACCCAGAAACCACAAAAATATAATTTTAAAAGTTATTTTCCTATTTTATTTAAAGGCTTTTTCTTTAGGCCAGAAATGGTCTTTAATAGGTTAAAATTATTTTAAAGCTTCACAAATATTTGAGAAAAATCAAGGAAGCTCAGTGGACATATATTGTCCATATATATGAGTTTCAACACATGGTCATGATCAAAATATTGGACAAAACCCTCCAGAACTATTTCAGCTCATTTCAAATATTTGAAATATTTCTATAAGAAATATTTTCAAATAAATCCAGGAAAATTCTATCAAGTCACATATTCATAATGTGATGATCTTGCAAAGTTTCATATCAATCAAAATAACTTTGGTTCACAAAAGTGCCCCAAAACCCTCTCTGTCCAGATCCAAGTTTGAACAACTCTACATTGCCAAGTGTGTCCTTTTGATCTGAATTTTTGTGGACATGTTCAAATCCTCAAACGATGACACTACACCAAGTGGTGCATCAAGGAGAATTGATTTGCATAAGTAAATCTTGGAAAGTCCATTTCTTTTGATTTCTAGGGTTTACGAAAGTTGCATTGGCAACTTTGCCCAAATGAACTCAATCTTGGTGGAACCTCTTATTTTCCAATGCCATTTGACCCTGTCAAGCCTCATGATAAGAGAAGTCCATTTGCTTGCCCAAAACTACATCAAACACCTTCTGGCAGAAACTTAAAATGCATGTTTTGTACATTTCCACAAATCTCCATGATCTCAACTTTTTCCCATAGCCTCATCTGGTCCTCCTCTAACCCCCTGCATCTTTCCCTGCCCGAGGAGCCATGATTAAGGGGGGGTAGAACCCCATTTTTCTTCTCTGGACAGCCACTTTTCCCTCCCTTTCTCATCTCTCTCCCACTCCTGGCAAGTTACAGAGCATCCAAAGCCTCCCTCCCTCTTGTTTACTCTTCCTGCAGACGCCAGACACAAGTGGACGCGCGGTTGCGTGCAAAAAGCCGCGGACGCCAGCCATTTGCATGCTCTGGAGCGCCTGGCAGGGCGTTCGACCGTTGACGCCGCGTCCCCCGACCGCCTCTGGCCTCCCCCTCACGCCAGTTGAGGTGCCTCGACATCCGCAACACGCCACGATGCAGGCCCCCTCGTCTCTCCCTCTCTCTCACCTCCTGTGGCACGAGCACAGAGCCGCCCGGCTCGGCCAATGCATGGTCTCGCACGCGCGAGCACCAGAGCCTTGCCCCGCTCCTCCTCTCTCTTCCTGGCGCCCCACTCAACTCCCACGGACGCCGTAGATAGCCCCTCACCCTCTCTCTTGGCCTCCCGAGCCGTTGTCGCGGCCACCCGTGCGCCGCGTCCACGGTGAGCCACTGGTCAGCTACTTAAGGCCACCCCCGAGCCCCCTCTCTAATCCTTTGGCCCTCTCACCCTCCCGTGCATCCCCTGGACCAACCCACTCCCCTCCTCGTGCCTTCCAACCCTGTCCATGGCCAGAGCCGAGCCGCCGGCCTCCGCTTAAATTCATGGGCCTCGACCCTCTCTCGTCCCCATGAACACACCCGCACCCTCTCATCACCACCGCCAGCTCCCCCCGTGCTCCATCCCCTCCTCCTCGTGCCTTCCTCGCCTTGCCGAACCCGCCGTCAGCCCCGGTCTGCCGCACCCGAAGCCCTCCTCTTTCCGGGCTCCCCCATGGGCGTGCAGCACATGGACGGGTGCGCCACGGCGCGCTGAGTCCTCCAGTGTGCCGGGCGCGGCCGGAGGTGGCCCGTGCCTCCCGGGAGAGCGCCAGCGCCGCTTGGCCTCGCCTCCCCTGCCTCTGCTCTGTTCGAGCGGGAGGTAGGAGATGGCCTGAGCACCGGGCCCCGCTCGTCAGCGACCCCGTGGGTGGGCCCTGCCTGTTTAAGTGGAGACGGGCCGGGAGTAAACCCGTTTCCCCCTCGTGAAGGCGTACTTGCGGGAAGCCGCTTTTGACGCCGCCCGAGCGCCGCGCGGCTGAGCCACTGGGCCGGCCCAGTGGCTATCCTGCGCCCTGTGCACGCTTTGGGTAAACCCTAAACCTTTTTTTCCTTTTTTCTTTTTTCAGTCAAATTCAAAATCCATAAATAATCCAACAGAGCTCCAAATTTGATGATTCAAATTTCTAGTGGTTTCTAAATTCATGCCCTACCTCATGGTGCTATTTGCACATTTTTACAGAAATATTTCTTTCACAAATAATTATCAAATACCATTTTTCCATTTCTGTCATAAACTTCAGAAAATCACAGAGAGCTCAAAATTGATCCAAATGCCATGATTTAAATTCCTAGATGCTTCTAAGTTCATAACTTAGTTTATGAACATTTTTCTTAATACTTTCTGTACAACACAATATAATGAGCCATTTCTTCATATTTGTCAACTTTGCAAATTCATAAGAAAATCATTTGAACTCCAAATCCAGTGAAACCAACTCCTAGATGCATCTAAACTCATGGTTTGTTAAATGGGTGCCTTTTTCTCATTTTTCAAACATATATTTCTGTACACTTCTTGCAAATCCATAAACCCCTTGATTCCATCATATTGAAATGTTCAGAAATATTCACTAATCCAATTCCAATGAAACCACCCTGGTTATTTTTCATATGACCAGGGAAGTCCTAGAAAAGTCAAATCCATATTTTTAGAGCACTTTATTTTTTACCTTGTCGTGTTGCTTATTATGGTTGTTTTCGACGATAGTTGACGAAGTAGACGAAATGCTCGGAGTTGGACCAGAGATATTTGAAGACCTCGAAGACTTTTTTAAAACAGGCAAGTAGCCCTTTGACCGTGTCTATGAAACCCTTTTTATGCATGTCATATAGCACTTTATTAGTGTTGCATCGGAATCATGATGAGATGGTAACCACTTTGATGGGTTGCCTCTATTACTTCCTCATTGATACTTGCATTGTGCATGACCCTACCTCCTTATGAGGGTTATGCCGATGGGAGTAGATATGATGCTAAAGTAGTGCTACGCAAAAAGGGACGGGAATATGCATGGTGATGGAGACAAAGTATTTTCATAAGACTTTTCAAAAACCCCCATCGGGTGCCACTTATGCCCGGGGGAGATGATGAGTTGGGTAACCACTTGATGACGAAGTGGTGTACCGAGGCAAGTGTGTGTGTTGTTTTTCAAAATGGATTGGTTTAAGTTGCGACCGTTATTCCAACCTTACATGCGCAACCACTCTACCCTTGTATGGGAAAGGGCATTATTGATTACGTAGGCCGATACTAGCTTGGAGCCCGCATTACTAGTGACGGGAGAGTTGTTGGTGCGCTCTCTCGGGACGGGGTCGTGCCAGGTAGGGCGGCCATGACTGTTTTCACAGGGCATCGGATACACCGTTGTGTCCCCTCTCGGATGGTACGATATCGAGTGAGTCTCGTATGATGTACATCACGAGGATACGGAACAACGAGCGGACTCCATGTTAGTGTCGTCTAGGGAAAGATAGTGATCGGGTGCTTACCCCGGGTACTTGAGGTACCGCGGGTCGTGGATGACACGGAAGTTCCCCGGATCTTGTGGGTAAAGTGTGCAACCTCTACAGAGTGTAAAACTATTCGAATAGCCATGTCCACGGTCAAGGACAGTTGGGTAACCGCTCTTGGGCTATGTCCACATGTTTTACAAACCAGTGTATGTGTTTGGATAAGTGGGAAGAAGTACTTGGGTCAAGTCAAAGGACTTGGCATGATTGAATTGGGTTGGTGCCCACTCTATTTATGTTGATATTTGTAACCTGTCCTTATGGTTACTTGAATTCTCCTGATGCATGTCTTACAAGTTGTTGAACATGTCATTGCACTCAAAACTAGCTTTCTGCAAAAATTTACCTATATCATGCATTGTTGTATCTTGAACCAAAACATGGGTTGCTTGCGAGTACATTCAAAGTACTCATTGGCTTGCCACTGGTTATTTTATTGGCCAGGCATGAAAGAACATGATATATTGAAGAGTACCTTGGTGACGAACATGCGAGCTAGGACGCTTCCCAGTCAGAATGCCTGTAGGGTTAAGGCAGATGGCATGGGTCCAAGTTGTTATTGAAGATTTCCGCTGCGATGATACACTCAAGACTTGACCATAATGGTCCTACTTGTGTAAAACAGTATGTATGGATGTAAGACTCTTGTTATTCAGCTTCTCTGTGTTCAGTGAGCATTGATCTCTGGGATCACTGTACACGTGCATTCGGTGATCTCGACTTATGAGTCGGGGTCCCCACATCAGGATGCATCATGGGCTGATCACCCACAACAACAAGTCACACCACCCCGACAAGAAGAAGAAGATGACCTTGAGGCCCAGCCAACTCCGTCTCCAGAAGCGTCGCCAGCGTTACGCAGGACTCGCAAAGGACCAAGGTCTCAAGTCCCTCTTTCGAGCATTCCAGAAGGAGAAGTGCCTCACCAATCTGTTGCACGACAAGTGTTTCCAGATGCCACTCCTACTGTGAATGTCTCCGAGTCTGAGGCTAAAGCTGCTGAAGACATTCCGGCTGCATCAGCCGACGACACTCAAGAAGAAGAATGTGTCCCTACTCCCCCATTACTAAAGAAGCTGTTCTCGAGGAGAACATGTCTGTGCCCGACCCTCCAGCTCATCAAGTGGAGGTTGAGAATCTTGAGGCTGCCACCACCAACACAAATGAAGCCAATGACGTTGTCATGGCTAAAGCAAATGTGGCGCCTGCACCGACCCATGTGCCAGAAGTCAGTGAAGCCAATGATGCTACTGCTCCTGTTCCTGCGCCTGCTGCTGGTCCTCAGTTTGACTATCACGTTGAGCACATGCCTCAGGTACAGAAGCCAATGCCAAGGTTGCCCAGGTTTCTAGGTCCTGCATCAGCACCCGGATCCTTTAATGTCAATAGCTTCAAAGCAGACAACACCTTCTTCAATAGCCCCAAGAACCCCTACTCAAGGGAAAGAATATCTTCTGATCGGTTCTGGAGCTATCCGCAACGAAGTTATTACTCATGCATTCTGTACAATCAAGGTCGCATTCTCCCTCATATGTGTCTTGACACTGAAGCCAAAGCCTAGCTTGGAAGAAGCTCTGGATTGCTTCAAAGAGTCTAGACTGTTGCCTTTCGTCACCGACCAAGAGCACTGGAACGAAGAGTTGCTGCTCCAATTCACTCTTCACATTCGTGGCTACAACAGAGATCTGAAGACTTGGCTCCTTGACTGGATGACCGGCAATGTTCATCACGAAGCCAAAGCCTTTGATATCATTGAGCTCACTGGTCTGCCCACTCCTGGAGATCTATATGAACCTGGTTGTCAGCTTCACAGTCCAGCTATGGAGAGCATCTTTCAGAAGCCTGAACCGAACATGAGTCAGATGCTTAGCATGATGAAGCCTTTGCCTCCAGATGCTGCATATCCTAAGGAGTTCTTTGTTGAAGACCTTGAGTATCTGCCACGTACTATCTATCACATTATAAGGTGAACTCTCTGGCCCATCAAAGGACATTCTCCACATGCAAAGCTGGAAGGTTCAATGAAGACTTTGGTCTTTTATATTCTTCATGGCAAATGCTTCAATGCACAAGACTTCTTCATCTGCCAACTTGCTGCATCAAGATCTGATCTTTTTAGCTTGAAGTTTTACGCTCCATGGATAATGCGGCTGATCAAACTACACTCAGCTGTCTCATATCAGCCCTCTGCTCGCAATCATCGGATCTTTCTGCCTGACGTTGATATGTCCATTGAAGCCATCTATCCAGAGCCTGCCAAGGAGCCTCTTAGTCTTCAGAATGCTGAGCATCAAAGTTTCTCTCAAAACATTGAAGGAGTTGAAGCAGTCACTCGTGTTTATCCTCTGGCTGGTACTACACGTGCACCTCATCGTGCCCTCACTGAAGCCACTGAAAGCACTATTGCCCAATGGCCCAAGAAGCGATCTCGTGTTCTCAATGACCGAGAGCTTCTGGTTGCCCTTCATCAGAAACAGGATAGGCATCATGACTGGCTGAAGCGCCAAATGCAAAGCCTCTTGGTGGATGTCAACCGCATTCGCAATCTTGCCACCAAGAATGCCTTTGTTGCCCATGAAACCTGTCGGTGTACATGGAAAGGGCTGACGCTTATGTGCTCTGAAGATGATCTTCAAGAGGATGGCTTCTCTGAACGTTTCAAGTTTGACTCCACACCTCCAAGAAGGACTATGCTGCGACGAACTCCGTCTCTTGAAGACTCTGAGTTCTCTTCCTCCGCGGCAACTGTGAATGCCAGAGTGATCAAGGACGAAGACGATGCCACTTCACCGCCCCCTACTTCTTCACGCATCGACACTGCTCTGAGTTCGTCCGCACCGCCAAACAACACTCACGACCTTGCTGCTTCACCTACTCCTCATGGGAATGAGTAGATGCTCTATGTCTTCAAACCTTTTTGGTCCTTACTGACAAAAGGGGGAGAAGCATATGAGTTTGATAGTCTTCAAGCGGGTCCATATGGGCGGTTACTTTATGTTTTGCCTAGTGTTTACAACTCTCGTTTTGATACATTTAGTTCTTTGAGTTGTAACCCTAAACCCCTAGTTGGTTTTGGAGTATTGAAGACAAACCTAGTTGAGGGACTAATGTGTTTGTGAGAATTGCAGGATAACACAGGTAGAAGTCCCTCATTGATTCGGTTTTCCTACAAGAGATGACCCCTAAAAATGTATGAAGACATTGAAGTCAAAGGTGGTATGTGAAGACATTCACATTGAAGACTATGACAAGAGAAGACATCGCGTGAAGACTATGGAGCGCGAAGACTTATCAGTTTCGTCGTTCTGTGTTTTTCTTTGTTGAGTCATAGGAACCATCGTACTGTTAAGTGGGGTCCAAGAGAACCAGTCAGAATGACTGAAGTGATGCTTAACCAAAATCCTATATCTTCGAGTGAAGACTATGAGAGCAAATCTTGTCCAGAGTTGGACAAGTCAGCTTTGCTTGTAGCCCAAGTAAAGTTGCCATGTGTGTTTGAAATCAGACCGTTGGAACATGTGTCAGTTCCTTAGTGACCCAGGGTCATTTCGGACAAATCAGGTCGGGTTGCCTAGTGGCTATAAATAGCCCACCCCCTACAACCATAAACGGTTGGCTGCTTAGAGTTAGAGTATGGCTTTTGTTGTTTGAAAGCAACCCACCTCGAAGCATTTGAGAGAGAATTCCTTGCGAGGATAAAGCCCTAAACACCCAGAGCCAAAGAGTGTTAGGCATCACTTAAGTCTTCTTGTCTGTGTGATCTAAAGACTTATTACACTTGAGGACTGTGAATCCTCCAGCCGGTTAGGCGTCGCGTTCTGAGCATCCAAGAGTCATTGTGGATCGCCGGTGAACGAAGTCTGTGAAGGTTTGGAAGTCTACCTTGAAGACTTACCAAAGTGATTGGGCGAGGTCTGTGTGACCTTAGCTCAAGGGGAATACGGTGAGGACTAAGTGTCCTGAGCTGCGTGTTCAGGACTAAGTGTCCAGGATTGAGTGTCCTCAGGTTTAAATACCTATCCGCCCTAACCAGACGTACAACTGTCACCGCAGTTGGAACTGGTCTACCAAACCTTTGTCTTCATCACGCACACTGGTTCTATCCTTCCCATCTCTTTACTTATAGTTGGCTCTTGTGAAGTCAGTGCCTATTTGCATTATCTATTTGTCTTCACTGTGTACCTGATCCTTACTGCCTAGCTGCTATTAGTCATTGTGGTTTCACTTCAGTGAATACTTGACTATGGTCTGCCTAGTGTAGTCTACCTTCCGCTGCATGGTAATAGGTTCATTTCTATCATTTGTCTTTGAAACTTCCATGTATTGAAGACTTTCATAAAAATTGCCTATTCACCCCCCCCTCTAGTCGATATAACACACTTTTAGGATGATCTATGTATAACATTCCAAATTGAAAATTTGGGATGTTACAACCTTTCTCAGGGCCTCGACGTCGGTCGTCGCTTCTGTACATATCATGACACTTCGGTCAAATGCATCTCATTTTTTTCTTTTTCCGAATACATACAACAGGTTATTACATACCTTGTTTTTCTTGGAGCTGCCTCTTCAACCGGTCAAGCTCCTCCTCGGCCCCCGCCAGTCTCTGCTTCAGTCCGGAGACTTCGGCAGCATGCGAGGCCACGGCCAACAACGATGCCTGCGTATTCATTTTAGAAAAATTTAGTTAGCTTCCTGCAATAAGGGATTGATCCTCTGTACAGCTTTTTCTTTTCGAACACCGGACTGTGTCTCAGGGGCTACTGTCTATATGAGGATTTTCTCCTTTTGTGCGTTGCTTACCTCAAAACCTATTAGCAGGCTGCTGCAAGCTTCGGTTAGTCCGCTCTTGGCGGACTGAACCCTCTCTATTACCGTGGCCATAAGAGCACGGTACTCATCCACAATGGAAGCGCCTCACAGCGCTTCCAAAAGATTATCCGGTGCCCCTGGTTGGATAGGGGTCACCGGCGGAATCGAAATACCCCCTTCTTTCGAAGAAGGTTGCATGCCGGATTCCGGATCCGCATCGGTCTCTGGAATCGAGTCCGGCTGAGGGCCGAACTGAATACGACCATCCTCACCACCAGTTTCCATGGAGATCGGCTACCCCTGGTGTCCGACGACACAGGCATCGCCTTCTGGCGCCCCCTGAGCCTCTCCCTGGCTTGGGAAAGTCCTTCGGGACAGCACCTCCACATCATCCTTGGCCTTGGGAGAGTGGCGGCCGGCGGTGACTCGCTGGCCATCGCCTTGGAATCCAACGAACCTCCTAACGAGGATCGCTGGGAGCTGTTGTGGGCTGGACTGAAATAACATAACCAATCATGTCAATACAATAAGGAGGAAAGACTCAATTTATGGGCAGATGTGAGGTTTAGCACTTACGATGCATCCCGAGGCTTAGTGCAGGGGCGTTGCTCCAGACTGCTCTCAACGTCCCATGCGGAGCTGCGCACGAGTTGGCCTTTCCCCTTCCTGGGTGCCTCCGCCTCCAAAATTGTAGGCCGCCCTCTTCTTCCTCCGCCCATCAGGGGGAGAGTCGCTTTCCTCCTCCTCCTCCTCATCCTCGTCGTCTTTGGCGGCGGAGGAGCGGGTCTTGTCTTTAGACGTCACGTCCGAGGTTCCCTTGCGGTGGGGGCCACTCTGGACCCTCTTGGCCTTTCCTGTGGCCTTCTTCTATGGCGCCTTATAAGGAGCCGGCTCCAGTATCTTCGCTAAACGCGGGATGACTGGTCCTTCAGGCAAGGGAGCTAGACACCAGATCTGTGTCGCCCTCTTTAACCAGTTCTGAACAAGCAATGATAATAAAAGCTTGGATATCGTCCTTGAAACAAGCAAGCGGGGGATGTGTTGAAAATAACATACCTCACTGGGGAGGTGGTTAATGTCGTGACCGCGGTCCGAATTTGTGGCCGGTGGTATCTCGTTGCCCTTGAAGAGCAACTTCCAGGCTTCTTCGTGAGTTGTTTCGAAGAGCCTCTCTACGGTATGGTGTTTCTTCGGGTTGAAATCCCACAGAGGGCGGCTTCGGCTCTGGCAGGGGAGGATCCGTCGTACCAGCATCACTTGGATTACGTCGACGAGCTTGATGTCTTTATCCATCATGCTTTGAATGCATCTTTCCAGCACAATCAACTCGTCTGACGAACACCAGTTCGGGCTCTTCTCGACCCAGGAGGTGAGTCGCATGGGAGCGCCGGAGTTGAATTTGGCAGCCGCGGCCCAGGTGGCATCGCGGGGTTCGGTGATGTAGAACCATTGTTTCTGCCATTCCTTGCCAGACTCCACGAATGTGCCTTTTGGCCAAGAGACATTGGTGAGCTTGCTCACCATGGCGCCTCCGCACTCTGCGTGCTGGCCATCCACCACCTTTGGCTTCACATTGAAGATTTTGAGCCATAGCCCGAAGTGGGGTTGGATGCGGAGGAAGGCCTCGCACACGACGATGAACACTAAGATATTGAGGAAGGAGTTCGGGGATAGGTCGTGGAAGTCTATCTCGTAGTAGAACATTAGCCCACAGACGAAGGGGTGGAGTGGACACCCTAGCCCGCGGAGGAAATGGGGGATGAATACAACCCCCTCGTTGGGCTTCGGCGTGGGAATGATTTGTCCCTGGGCTGGAAGACAGTGGGCAATTTATTTCGCTAGGTACCTAGCCGCCCGATGCTCGGCGATGTCCTCCTCCTTGACGGAAGAAGCCATCCACTTGCCTTGACCTCCAGATCCGGACATGGTTGAGTGCTTTCTCGAGTGGGAAACAGACAAGAACTTGGGCGCTGGAGCTCAAGACTAGAAAGGCAGAAGAAGCCAGAAGGCCTGGGAGAAGAAAGGGGAATCTTATCTCCTTATAAGGGCAGTGAACATTGAACGCCCCCCACTCGCCTTAAAATTCGCCTACTCCCATGGGTTGTGTAAATGGCACGATGGGGTTACCCACGCCTGTATTGATGAGAATCCCGCAATAAGGGGACACAATCTCTGCTTTGACAAGATGTGCCAATGGCAATCGCGTCTCGAAACATGGAGTAGCAGACAAAACGGTTCGAAATTATGACCGGACAGACGTGATGTCATGTTGTAAAAAGTTGCCAGCGGGTTGGACTCGTGGATTATTATATTCTCTTTGCGGTTGTGTGTGGGGAGTGTGTTACATGTCCGGACACGATCAATTCGTCTGAAGAATATCTTGGAGTTCGGAAGGAGGAACTCGCCTTTGAATGCCGAAGACAAATCTACGCGTCAGATACCTTGTCATTGAAGCCAGGTTCAGGGGCTATCGAGGGAGTACTGGACTAAGGGGTCCTCGGGCGTCCGGCCTGTTAGCCATGGGCCGGACTGATGGGCTGTGAAGATGTGAAGACCGAAGACTGCACCCGTGTCCGGATGGGACTCTCCTTGGCATGGAAGGCAAGCTGGGCGGCCGAATATGTAGATTCATTTCCTTTGTAACCGACTTTGTGTAACCCTAGATCCTCCCGGTGCTTATATAAACCGGAGGACTTAGTCCGGAAAGGACAAATACTCTTTACCTAGTCATACAGGCTAGACTTCTAGGGTTTAGCCATTACGATCTCGTGGTAGATTAACTCTTGTAATACTCATATCCATCAAGATCAATCAAGCAGGAAGTAGGGTATTACCTCCATAGAGAGGGCCCGAACCTGGGTAAACATCGTGTCCCCTGTCTCCTGTTACCATTAACCTTAGACGCATAGTTCGAGACCACCTACCTAAGATCCGCCGATTTTGACACCGACAGGGGGCCCCGTGGGCACCGTCCACGCCCGTGCGCACGGGGTGCCCCAGTGCCAACTCCCTAGACAGTCAGTGGGCACGATGATGAGGACATCAATACCATTGTTACACCCACAGTCCCCACTGCTATACATACTGGAACAATTACCAGAGCTCGCGCACGCCAATTGAATTATCAGGTAATTTCGTTTCTTGGTAACGATTCTAATGTTCATGAGAATATTATGCTGCCTAAATTGGATGAGAAAGATGAACATTTGAGCAAGTTCAAGCATGGAGATGATGGCACGCGCAAGGGGATCAAGAACGGAGTTACAAGTGATGATTTCATGACTTTGAAGCCACCATAAGGAGTGCATGAAGCCTTGGATGACATATACAAGATGTCACTTCATAAATTTCATCCAGAGACTATTCTAGGTGCCGCCTCACCTTATTATTGGGACAGGCCCATGTAT